>NC_091071.1:45560757-45863787 GCF_032405125.1 Capricornis sumatraensis
ATTCTCACCAACAATGCACAAGGGTTCTATTTTTTCAATACACTCAACAAGATATATGTTATTTTTTGTTTTTGTTTTTTAGCCATCCTAATGGGTGGGAAGTGGTGTCTCATGGTTTTGGTTTGCATTTGCCTAATGATGTGGATTTACCAAATATCTTTTCATGTGCTCATTTTTCCATTTGTATGTCTTCTTTGGACAAGTATTTGTTTAGTTCCTTTACCATTTTTTAATTGGATTATTTGTCTTTTTATTATTGGAGAATTCTTCTGAATACAAGTCCCTTATCAGTATATGATCTACAAATATTTGTCTCATTGTGTGGGTGTCTTTTTATTTTCTTTACAGTGTCCTTTGAAGCACAAACCTTCTGTAAGTTTGAATCCTTCCAATCTATTGTTTTGATATACTTTTGGTGCTGTTTCTAACACGTCATTGTCTAACCAGAGGTCAAAAAGATTTACTCCTATGTTTTCTTCTAAGTGTTTATGCTTAGGTCTCTGATTCATTTTCATTTTGACTTAATTTTTGTATATGGTGTAAGATAGGGGATCCAAATTCATATAGATATCCAGTTGTTCCAGTACTACTTGTTAAAAGACTGCTCTCTCCACTGGATGGTCTTGGTCTTTTGTTGAAAATCAATTGACCAGCCGTACATGTAAAGGTTTATTTCTGGACTGTCAATTCTCTTCCATTGATTGTAGTACTATACCAGTACTACAATATATTGTAGGTCTGTAGTTAAGTGTTGAAATCAATAAGGGTGAGTCTTCCAAATTTGTTCTATTTTCAAGATTGTTTTGTCTATTCTTGGTCACTTGCTGTACAGAAGAGTTAACATAGCAAGCCTAAGTGCTTATGCTTAGAAAGTCCTTCCTGCAATGTTGGCTCTTAACTGGAAATCCGATTTCCAATAAGAGTGGTCGACTTTGCTAAAGTATTTATATAAGCAATGTGTCTAAGTGACAGCAGGTTTATATGATACCTGCTTTCCTTCTGAAGTTTTGGCCCATGCTAGTCAGAGGTGCCTACATACCACAGAGTCCCCCAGTAAAAATCTTGGGCACTGAATTCCTAAGGAGCTTCCCTGTGGACATTTCACATGTGTGGTCACAACTCATAGCTGGAGGAGTTAAGCACATCCTAAGTGACTCTACTGGGTGAAGACCCTTGGAAGCTGGCACCTTGTTTTCTGCAGACTTCACCCTGTGTGCCTTTTCCCTTTGCCAATTTATTCTGTATCCTTTCATTGTGATAAATTGTAGCCATGAGTACAACTCTGTACAGAGTCCTGTGAGTCCTCCTATTGAATCAACAAACCTGAGGGCAGTCTTGGGTATCCACAACACATTTATTAATGTTAACATATTAACATTAACATTTAAGATCAGCTTGCCAATATCATCAAAACGCCTAGGATTTTGATAAGGATTGCACTGAATCTATCAATTCAGGGTAGATATTGCAAATGACAGTTTTCTTTACATGAAAATATAATTGATTTTTCTGTATTGATTTTGTATTCTGAACCTTGCTGAACTCACTTTTTACCTCTAATATAGTGTATGTGTGTGTGTATTCTTCAGGGTTTTTTTATATATGATTTCTATAGAGCTTTCCCAGTGGCTAGAATCTGCGTGCAATGTAGGAGACCCAGGTTTGATTCCTGGCTCAGAAAGATGCCCTGGAGAAGGGAATGGCTACCTGCTCCAGTATTCTTGTCTGGAAAAATCTGTGGACAGAGGAGTCTGACGGGCTACGTTCCATGGGGTCACAAAGAGTCGGACACAACTGAGCGATTAACACTTTATCTAATATCACTTTTATATATAACATCATGCTGCCTGCAAGTTGAGATAGTTTTGTCTTTTCCAATCTGGGTAACTTCCCTTTGTTTCTTCTTCCTTCCCATCTTTTTTCTTTCCTGTCCTTTTCTTTCTTCCTCCCTCCCACCTCCTCTCCTTTCTTTGCTTCTTTGCTTCATTTCTTTTTTCCTAATTGCACTGGTTACAACTTCCAATACAAAATTGTTCAGAAGCAGAAAGTGCAAACATCTTTGTCTTGTTCCTGATCTTAAGCACAAACCATTCAGTCTTTCAACATTAAGTGTTAAGTTACCTGTAGGCCCTTTTTAGATACTTGTTGGTTTTGCTTTTTAATTTAAAATGAGGAATTTCTTTTCTATGTCTAGTGCTTTTCATGTTTTTATTATGTATGAAGAGGTACTGGATTTTGTTCATTTTTCGGCATCTATTGAGATGATCATGTGTTTCTGTTTTATTTTCTGTTATTATGGTATATAACATTGATTGGCTTTCATATCTTGAACCAATCTTGTGTACTGTGTATAATCTTTTGTTAATAATTCTTCTGTCTATATTCTTGAGATGTTGAATAGTTTTCTTGTGATATCTGTCTGGTTTTGATACCAGAATAATACTGGTCTTATAAAATATTCCTTTTTCAAATTTTTGGAAAAATTTGTGAAGGATTGCTATTCCTTCTTTTTTTGGTAAAATTCACTAGATTATCTTTTAAAGATGTTAAAAATGAGAAATACCTTTTGTGCTTAGCTACCTATTTACTTTTTTTCTTTATTCTTCATCCCTTTGTGTAGGTCATAATCCCACCTGATATCATGTTTCTTTTGTATAGAAAGCTTACTTTTTTTTTGTTAAAGAAGAAATCAGAATTTTATTGATTTATTTTGGCCTCACCATGCAGCATGTGGGATATTAGTTCCCATCCAGGGATCAAACCCATACCCCCTTCAGTGGAAGTGCAGAGTCTTAACCACTGGACCATTAGGGAAGTTCCTGAAAAGCTTACTTTAATATTTCTCATAGTGAAGTTTTGCTTATGATAAAGTCTTTCAGCTTTTGTCTGAATTTTTAATTTTAGCATTTTTAGGGCATAACACCATTGACCTCTGGCTTCCAAGCTTCTGACAAAATTCTTCTGTCATTCTTATTTCTCAAATTTAATGTCTTTTTGTGTATAATGGTTTTAAGATTTTTTTTCTTTATTGTGATTTTTCAGCAGTTTGATCATGATCTAACTTGGTGTTAATAATCCTTGGGTTATTCTCCTTATGGTTCATTGACCTTTCTGGCTCTGTGGGTTCATAGTTTCATGAAATTTGGAAAAATTTCCAGCTATTATTTCTTCAAAAATAGTTTCCATTCTCCCCTCTCCTCTCCTTCTGAACTCCAGGTATACATACATTGGGCCACTTGATATATTTCCACAGATATATGATTCTGTTAGTTTTTTTCCTCCACTTTTTCTCTCTCTTTTTCACTTAATAGTTTCTATTGCTATGTCTTTGCGTTCACTGATCTGGTATCTAATCTGCTATTTAAAAAAGTTATTTATTTATTTGGCTATGCCAGATCTTACCTGTGGTACTCAGGATCTTCAGCTGGGTCTAGTTCCCTGACCCAGGCCCCCTGTGTTGGGAGATAGAGTTTTAGTCACTGGACCACCAGGGACGCCCCTAATCTGTGATTAGACAGTGAGTTTTTTTCATATTCTTTTCCATTATGGTTTATCACAGGATACTGAATATAGTTCCCTGCTTATATAGTAGGACCTTGTTTATCCATTCTATATATAATAGTTTGCATTTGCTAATCCCACACTCCCGATTGTTCCCTCCACATCCCTGTTTCCCCCAGTAACTACAAGTCTGTTCTTTGTGTTTGTGAGTCTGTTTCTCTTTTGTAGATAAGTTAATTTGTGTCAGATTTTAGATTTCACATATAAGTGGTATCATATGGTATTTGTCTTCTCTTTCTGACTTAGTATAATAATCTCTATCATACTGAAAATGGCATTATTTCATTCTTTTTTTATGGATGAGTATATTGTGTGTGTGTATATATACATACATCTCCTTTACCCATTCATCTGTCAATTGACATTTAGGTTGTTTCCATGTCTTGGCTATTGTGAGTACTACTACTATGAACACAGTGTGCATGTATCTTTTCAGATAATAGTTTAGTCCAAATATATGCCCAGGAGTAGGATTTCTGGATCATATAGCCACTCTTCTTAGTTTTTAAAGAACCTCCATACTGTTTTCCATAGTGGCTGCACCAATTTACATTCCCACCAGCAATATATGGGGGTTCTCTTTTCTCCACACCCTCATCAGCATTTGTTATTTGTAGACTTTTTACTGATGGCCATTCTGACTAGTGTGAGGTGGTACCTCATTGTGATTTTAATTTGCATTTCTCTAATAATTACCAATGTTGAACATCTTTTCATTTACCTTAGATAGTGAATTTTTTATTTCATATATTTTATTTTTCCTCTCTAGAAGTTCCATTTAGGTCTTTTTTATATCTTTTTTTTTTTTCTATCACATTCATGTTTTTCCTTCTCATCTTTGAACATATTTATAAAAGCCGTCTTAAAGTCTTTGTCTGCCTTTTTCCTCATCTGTATTAGGTCTTTTTCTATTGACTGACTTATCTCCTGGGTGTAGGTCATATTTTTTGCTTCTTTGTATGTCTAGTAAATTTTTATTGGATGCTTAATATTTTAAATTTTACACTTGCTAAGTTGCTTGGGTCATGTCTTGACTCTTTATGATTCTATGGACTGTAGCCTGCCAAGCTCCTCTGTCCATGGGGATTCTCCAGGCAATACTGGAGTGGGTTGCCATTTCGTCCTCCAGGGGATCTTCCCAGGGATTAAACCCACATCGCTTATGTATCCTGCATTGCCAGGTGGGTTATTTACCATTAGTGCCACATGGGAAGCCCAAATTTTACACAAGTATTGATACATTTTAGATCTTGTTATTTTCCTTTAAAAAGGAATTTTTTAAAAAGAGTGTTGGAACTTTTTTTGGAAGGCAGTTATTTTTGGATATTTGATCATTTTAAGGTTTATTTTTAAGCTTTTTAAGGGTATGTCTAAAGAAGCCTTTATTCTAGAACTGAGTTCATTCTACTTACTAATGTGTGGTGTCTTGTTCCTTACTGAATGCCCTTTTTAATCAATCAGGTCTCCACTCTGGCTGGAGGAAGTGTAAATTATTTGTTCCATTGTGAGCTCTAGGAAATGTTCATCTTATAGTTCCATAGCTATTATGCTTTCATGGAAAGTTATTCTTTCCTAGCTTCATGGGGTTTCATATCATATGTGCCCAGATTATTATCAGCGGAAGACTCAAGGGGACCTCATGCAGACTTCTGGTGTTCTTTGCTTCTGTTTGCATAGTACTGTTCTTTCAAGAACTCTGTCTTGGCCTCCCTGAGCCAAGATTTCTGGTTTCTCAACTAGCGGGATCATCAGACCCTTCATGGTCTGCAGCCTGGTTACTGCCTCGAGGCAGTAACCTTGGGAATTCATAGGGTTTCACTCCTGTGTTTCCCTTTGTTCAGGGATCACAGTCCTGCAAATGCATGTGGACCAGTGTTTGAAAATAGTGGCTCATACATTTCTTTCCAGGGTTTTAGGTGCTTACAGTAAAATATTCTGGACTGTCTTGCTCCTGCACAGTCAGAAGCTCACATCTCCACTGAGTCTGTGTTTAATCTGATGAGATGCTGCTGCTCTCTGTGCTTCCACCAGCAAGCTGGGCTGTTCCAAGGGGTTGTACACATGTTAATATGAACTCTTGAGGCAGACTCCCCCTCTTCAGTCCCTCCCCTTTTCCCCTTGTTTTTTGCAGAAAAAGTGTGAGCGTTATTGGGCCCTACAGCAGGAACCACTGCAGATTGGGCCCTTCTGCATCACTCTGGTGAGTTGGGGCAGAGGTGGGAACAGCACTTTACGGAAATCTTGGATTTTGTCTTTCACAGAAGATTCTGAGTGGAAAGCTTTTGGGCTGGGCTTGAAAGAATGAGCAATTTCCCCACAGTCCCCATCACACTGCAGGGACCTCTCTGGTATTAGCATGCAAATAGTCAGAACTCATTATACACTGATTTTGCATTTTAACTACTATCACGGTTATCGCTGTAAATATAAATGTTCCTGGTTAGGTTCTTAAAATTCTTATTTCCCTTACCATTTCAAAAGAACTCAGAAAAATCTCTCATAGGTTATAAAAACAATTGGTACTGATAAATACAAGCAAACTTTTGTTTTAAAACAAAAGACATTTCTTTCTTTCATTGTAAATGAGCTTGTTGGAACTAGCTCATAGTTTCTCTTTATCCCTTATGTAAAATGTTTCCTTCACAGAAGTCATGGGGGATATTTAGACTAAATGAATTTTTAGAAATAGGTGTTTTTTTTTTGGCGGGGGGGGGGGGGGGCGGTGTTGGGGAGGACTGTGTTGCACGACTTGCAGGATCTCAGTTCCATGACCAGGCACTGAACCAGGCCATGGCAGTAAAAGCCCAGAATCCTAACCGCTAGGCCACCAGGGAACGACTTTTTTAAAATTTTAAATCAGAAATGCAGTTTCCTGAAAATGTGTCTTTTGGTCACAAAGAGTCAGACACGACTGAGCAACTGAACTGAACTGAACTGAACTGGCACCTGTGATCATTTTTCTCTGCCCTCTTCCCACATGCCCCATATCCACAGAAAAGGGAGATGTGGCTGAATCCAGACATCACACTGAGGATCCTGCAGGTCACCTTCCAGAAGGTACTGCAAGGGGAGGAGGAGACTTCCACATAGTGAGAGCTTCCTGTCTCTGCTTTCTTATCTGTAAAATGGGCATTAACAATAGTACCCTTCTCTTTAGTTATTATCTGTTTCATTTAAATAGAAGATGTGGAGAATAGGGCTGACATGAAGTAGTTGCTCAATATATGCTTTTCTTTCTTTTTTTATTCTTTGCCTCTCATTTTCCGTGTTTCAGGAATCCCGCTCAGTGTCCCAGCTGCAGTATATGTCCTGGCCAGACAGAGGGGTCCCCAGCAATCCTGACCATGTGCTTGCCATGGTTGAGGAAGCTCGGCACCTCCAGGGATCTGGTTCCAACCCCCTCTGTGTCCACTGCAGGTTTAATAAATGGGCTTTATGGGGATCTGGTGAGACAGAGGGGATGGTAGTTGGGGAGGGAGGCAGGGAAGAATAGTGCAGGACTTGGAGCCAGTCTTGCAGTTTCTCGAATGCCTATTTTAAGAAAACTGAGGCCACACTCGTTAAAGTTGCAACTGAAATTTTCAGTATTTATTGAACATAGACTGTCTGCTGGGGAATAAATACACAGCTGATGCTAAACAAATATCAGCAATTAAAAAGTTTTTCCTTTCAAATTATAACCTGGGATACTGGGAACCAAAAAGTGCTGCAGGGGCCCCTCCATTAATTAAGTCCTTCCCCTCCCACCCCAAATGTCCCCTTTAAAATGGGTTGCAGGAAGGCCCTGGTCGAGCTCATTCTGATTCTTACTTGTCAGTGCTGGCTGCGGGCGAACAGGTGTCCTGTGCACTGTGGATTATGTGAGACAGTTGCTTCTGACCCAGGTATGAAGAGGGCATGCGCGTGAAGTGTGCATCCCCTGCCCACAGCTCCTTCTCATGTGCCCATCTCTCTGCCCTAGATGATCCCACCTAACTTCAGCCTCTTCAGTGTGGTCCTCGAGATTCGGAAGCAGCGGCCTATGGCCATACAGACAGAGGTGTGAGCAGGGTCTCCCCATTCCAGGGACACATCCCTCTTACTCTTCCCTTCTCAATGACCTATCTTCCCCTCTACCCACTACCCCAGGAGCAGTACAGGTTCCTGTACCACACAGTGGCTCAGATGTTTCTCTCAGCGATACAGAATGCCAGCCCTCATTACCAGAACCTCAAGGAGGTACCAAGGCCCCCTTCTAACCCTCAGAGACCAGGACCCAGAGCAGAGGTCTGTGGCCACCACTATGGCAGCATCTAGCCCTTGGACTCCTTCCAGTAGCAGGGACTGACTCTGATATCTACCTTTGTCATCCTCCTTGCTTCCTTATCAGAGTGTCTCCTCTTAAGCTGCCCCCACAGAGACCACAGGGATCTCCACTAGGAGCCTGGACAGTGTCCTCTGAAGCCTCATGCCCTTCCCCTCCTGTCTTTCCTCCAGAATTGTGTCCCACTCTACGATGACGCCCTCTCCCTCTGGACTTCCCAGACCCTGAATGCCATTGCCCGCCCATCCAGCGGAGTCCTTAGGTACCTAGCCCCATCCCCGGAGTCTTCCCTTTCCAGTTTCTTCTTCTTGGTGGCTAGCCCTTTCCTCACCCTTGAAACACTGGCGCCATCCTTGTCGTTCAGTTCACCAAATGTTCACCAGCCCTTTCTTTGAACTGAGCTCTGGGAACCTTTCTGAAGATGATTCTTTAATACCAGAGATGACACTGTCTCTGCCCCTACCCCTACATTCCGGTGTCAGTACTTTCTTCATTCCCCCCAAGTCATTAATTCAGCAGATATTTCTTGATGCTGCCCAACTGTCAGGCCTCATATCTGGTGCAGCAGACTTCAGCCCTTGGTCTGAGACCAGCTCTCCATTTTGACACCTTCCCTTCCTTCCCTTTGGAGAAGGCAATGGCACCCCACTCCAGTACTCTTGCCTGTAAAATCCCATGGACGGAGGAGCCTAGTAGGCTGCAGTCCATGGGTCTCGAAAAGTCGGACACGACTGAGCCACTTCACTTTCACTTTTCACTTTCATGCATTGGAGAGGGAAATGGCAACCCACTCCAGTGTTCTTGCCTGGAGAATCCCAGGGACGGCGGAGCCTAGTGGGCTGCCGTCTACGGGGTTGCACACAGTCGGACATGACTGAAGTGACTTAGCAGCTTCCTTCCCTTTAGATGTCACTTCCTCATTCATTTATTCAATAAACAACTACACAGAAATGACCACTCCTCAATAACACCTCGTCCCATTCACCTGCCAGCTGGGCCCTTCCTTCCTTCATCCATCCAACCTGCTGGGCCCTAGGGACACAGAAACGAGACCCCCTTCTCCAGAGACCAACCGCCTCCATCTCAGTGCTCCTTCACTGCGAGCCGCCTCAGGCGGGAAGGAAGCCGGTGGTTTGCTCGCCCAGCGAGCTCCCTCCCTCCCCCGCCTAGGCGCTGCAGTTTCACTTCCTCCCCGCCCTCCCCACCCGCAGGAGCATCTCGGTGCCCGGGCCTCCGGCCCTCTCCATGGCCGACACTTACGCGGTGGTACAGAGGCGTGCGGCCCCCGTGGGCACCGGGGCAGGCGCGGGCGCGCGAGCGCGCAGCACGGAGGACACACCACTCTACAGCCAGGTGACGCCGCGCGCCTGGCGGCACCAGGGGCAATCTGAGGACGCGCGCGGCGCGCAGCCGGGCCGCGGTAAGTCTAGGAGGCCGGGGGCCGGGGCTGGGTTGGATCGTCCCCCACCTATTCCTGCAGATCCTCTCTGGCCAGGTTCTGGAGAGCCTGGAGGCCACGATGACCTCCCCTCCCCCCAGCTCGAGTCTGGCCGGGGCACGCCCTGGAGGGCTGAGGTTCGGGCTTCCCCGGCCATGCCTCTAAGACTGTTGCCTGTCCTCAGGTCACGCCCGGAAGCGTCTCGGGCCACGCTGTGGTCTCTGGCCCCGCCGCAGTCTCTGACCCGGTCACCTGGTCTGGGCAGAGGGCTCCGTCTTGGTTACGCCCCTGGCCACGCCCCTGGCCCCTGGGCCCGGACCTGCAGCCCCCAGCCAGCCTTCTTGGGCAGGGATGCCGGAATTTGAAGGGCCGTCTGAGTTGACCTGTTCGGGTGGTTTTCTGCCCACAGTTCCTGTTGACGAAAGCGTGGCTGGGCCTGGCGCCTATGAGGACGTGGCGGATGCAGCTCAGACTGGTGGGCTAGGTAAGTCAGATAAACTCGGTTGCTGGGGCCGTTTGCAATTGCGACGGGGATGGGGCGGGTATGGTGGCAGGGGACTCACATCCTCAGAGCCCTGTGGACGTGGCTGCAGCAAACCAGGAGGGCCTGGAGGCCTGAGAATGGTTTTCCACCGGTTGCCTTCCTATCCACACCTCAGCTTCTCTTATAAGCCGTATGGTGCCCTTCCTCTTCCAGGCTTTAACCTGCGCATTGGGAGGCCTAAAGGACCCCGAGATCCGCCTGCTGAATGGACCCGGGTGTGAGCGCTGCACCCCTGCCTGTCTGTTGCTCCACATGGGTGCCTGGACTGCTGAGGGTCATGCTCTGCTTTATGAAGTGTTGGGAATGGGGGTGCTGGGCTGAATAAAAATAAACGTTTCTTAGCGTGGAAGATGTGGAGCTCTGCCTTAGTGATTATAGCATTCAAGGCACTGAAACCATGTTCAAGTCCCTGTGTCCTTATCTTTTGAAGTAAAATGCTGACTCAAGAGTTAATGATTTGGAAATGTGAAGATGCAGAAACAAAGAATAGTTGTTGAGCTAGGGAACTGGTAACAATTTAGACTATAATTCTACCACATAGTAGAATCACTGAACTCCCAGTTTCCTGAAAGGGGTAAAGACCTGATACACACACACTCCTAAGTTGTTTTTATAGGAAGCAGACCCCCACAGGATAAAAACTTCTGACGACAAGAACATCGACCCTAGACTGGTTGCAAGCAGAGGCTGAAGATGCTGAAACTTCACCTTGATGCCAACCAAGGATTGTCCATGAGCTTGGTCCATGATCACCCCCTGCTCCTTGAACACTATAAAACCCCTCACTATCCCCTCTAGGGTCGGTCACATGGTATTCATGGCATTAGCCCACTGTGGCCCCCTTTTCCTGGCAACACAATAAAAGCTACTCTTTTCTACTTCACCCAAAACTGTCTCTGCATTTCTGTTTGGCACCAGTAAACAGAGGCCAAGTTAGCAACACCATGAGACTTGGGGAGGTAGTTGGGTGATGATGGCTAGTGAGGTCACACTGAGCATACTCAAGAATAAACTCAACCCTAAGGGTCTGGTAGGGGCCCCCATTGTGAAGGGGATGATGGATAGATAGGCTTCTGGAGACCACCTGAAAGACTGGTTCATTTCAGTATCTGAGACTCCCTCAGACATTCAGCTTACAACACAAAGAGATGGATGAACCCTCATCCCCCACTACCATTCAGACAGATGGAAGCCATGCGTAACAACAGCCAAGCAGACTGATTTCAGACAGACAAGTAAGGAGATCCCCAGATGGGTAAGCAGATAGAATTCCAACCTGGAGAGGCAGGCCATTCCCCTTGACAGCCAGAGCTTCAGAGGGATAGTCCATTCCCTGGGTAGACCTCCAGTCAGGGAGAGTGACACACCAACAGTCTTAACAGACCACCCCATGCAAAAGACATCACCAGACAGACAGACCCTCTCCTCCGGCGAGGTTGCTAGACAGACACCAGACAGACAGACCCTTGGCTGGACAGACTCCCAGACAGTCATAAACAGATCCCCAGCTGAACAGACACAGATGTCCTCTGAGTTAGACAGCCCTTCAGCTACACAGACCTACCATGTGGGCAGACAGACTGATAGGCCTAATCACATGGACTCCCAGATAGCCAAATGTACTTCAGTCAGACAGATACCAGCCACACAGACCTTTGACTGCACAGACACTTCACCTAGCCAGGCAGACTTCCAACTAGGCAGACAAGTGGACAGACTTTACCAGCTCACCAACTATACAGAATCCGTATTTTGGCAGACAAATCGATATATCTCCTGCTGGGAAGACAGCCAGGTGGACTCCCAGGTGATCAGCTGGTCAGATAAGCAGATAGAAAAAGCAACAGGAGTCAGATGGACCCCTCCCCACTACACAGACCATCTGCCAGTGGGACATACACTGCAAATCCTTCAGGTAGATGGACTCCCTGCTAGCCAGATGGGCTCCTAGCCCTCAGATACATAGGATCCCTTTGGTTGGATGGACCCCTAGTTGGACAGATAAGATTCTCAGCCACAGTGAGACACCATCCTCAACCAGAGAAATAGATGGATCCCAAAGCACCTGGCCAGCTATATCCCAAGTTAGATGAAGAGACCCCAGAACCAGATGAACAGGTAAACTCCCATCTGGACAGATGAAAGGATGCCAACAAGTCAGACCTCTAGCTGTTCGCACAGGCTGCTAGCCACACAAGCCCCAGCCCTTGAGCTGGACAGCAGATGCACACAGATCACCAGCTTGGCAAACAAATCTGCAGTCAGCAAGACAGTGCACTAGCCTCATAGTCAGATGTACTCACCTCAGACTGATAGACTGGTGAACCTCCAAGTAGACTCAGCTGGAAAAACAAACCCCAGACAGACCGACTGCCAGCTTGAAAAGATCCTTGGACAAACCCATAGCACAGACATGCAGACCTCCAGCCAGAAAGACAGCAGACACTGGGTGAGCCACACAAAGCTCTAGCTGGACAGACAGATGGGTTATCCAGCCAGATATCTAAAACCGTCAAACCAGACAGAACACATGGTAGAAAAAAAGATGAGTAAATTTACACCTGATGCTCCAAAACCCTGATCCTGCTCTGTGAGCCTCTTTCCTGACATGATCTTCCTTCTGGCAGTGTCTGTCCAACAATGTTAGGTTTATCTAGGTGGATGGCCAGCTATTCCTCCCTAATGCAGTATGTCCCCCAAGCTGTTGGAAGGCTACCCTGTGTCTGTGATGAGCACAGACCACCACCTTCCACCTGCCTAACCATGCCACATCCCTCACACGGTAACTATGAGAATTCAGTGAAAGATAATGTAAAGAGCCTAGCCTCTGCTCAAGAAATGTTCAACCATAATTAACTCCAGGCCCCTGCATTCACTATAGGCACTGAGACAAGTCATTTGCCCTTTGAGTGTCGGAAGGAGCATGAAATTTGCCTTCCTTCACCGCAGCAGTGCTTGTTGAGAGAGACTCAGCTTTTCAAGTGTGTATAGGCTATGCACAAGAAGCCGTTCGACCAGCAGAAACTATGAACTGCGGAGAAACGAGGGAGTCCCTAGCTTAATGGGCAACAGGAGAAAATTGGAGCTAATCTTGATTTAGATAGGCAGAAAGGAGGCCCTGAACTGCTAAAATAAAGAAGGCTAAAGGTGGTGTTTAGAGTGTAAACCAACCTCAAAGCCAGAAACATTGTCATTGTGCTCTGGAGACCAGAAGGGGATAAAAGTAGTGTCTCAGGGGAGAGGGGGCCTATGGCAGAAGGAAGAGGTGTCTTTCCACCATTTGATTGTTTCTTTAAGCTGGGCTATATCATAGTGATGAATAGCTTGGAGTCAGTCACTTACTAGTGTGATCTTGAGCAAGCTTCTTAATTCCTCAATGCTTCAGTTTTCCAGTCTATAAAATGAGGACTGTAAAATTATATTTATCATATTGCTGCTACATATATAACTGTGTGTCTCACCCTTCCTCCCTGTGTGCACTGTTTATTGAACCCATGGTAGGTAAGGCACGGACTAAGAGGCTGAAAGAAAACTCAAGGAGTTCTAGGAACTGCAAATACGTTTATTCTTCCTGACTGGCACAGCAACTGTAGCAGCAGACATGCTATATTCTCTCCTCTTGTGGTTGACCCAGTGGACACAGCCATAATGCATCTTCACCACCATAATGCAGCCAGAAGGGCTTTTTCAGGTGGATCTTACATATGCTTACAGAACAAAGTAGCCCGTGGCCAAGAGAGTACCCCACATGTTCCTCACAGTGATGCGCACACACAGTGCTGTTAGTGATCTCAGCTGTTCTGTAATCATTATTTACAAAATAATGGGGTGAGAGAGCCTGGCCATGCCATCTTGGCTACTTTGCTCCTACACTGTGAATCTAGATTTTTACAATAGACACAGAAAATTTTTTAAGAAAAAAAATTTCTTAAAAATTTTTTTGATTATCCCTAGAATCAAACAGAATTCCATATAGTTGAGATGATAATATCAAAAGCTCTACTTGAGTCATGGGAATTCCCTGGTGGTCCAGTGGTTAGAATTCCACTGCAGGGGGGCACTGATTTGATCACTAGTCAGGAAACTATAATCCTCAAAAACAAAAACAAAACCAAAAACATGTACCTAAAACAAAAATAAATGAAAGTAAATTTAATTATATATTCTCCTGCTTAACATCTAGTGGCTCTAGTCTTCAATAACTGTTGCATTCTAAATCAGTGGGCAGAAAAATCATTTA
Organism: Capricornis sumatraensis; assembly: GCF_032405125.1. Taxonomy (NCBI): domain Eukaryota; kingdom Metazoa; phylum Chordata; class Mammalia; order Artiodactyla; family Bovidae; genus Capricornis; species Capricornis sumatraensis. The sequence continues at coordinate 45,574,844 of NC_091071.1, forward strand.
TTCAATATAGGTTATTGATATAGTTAAGTAGCTGTGGGGATAGAGCAAATTAGCCAAGATGGCACGTCAGGCTCTCTCACCCCACACCCTCCCTCTCCTGTTAATAATGATTATGTAACAGCTGAGACCACTTAGAGCACTGTGCATGTGCTTGAGGAGGTACTTGGCCAAGGGCTACTTTTGTTCTGTAAGTATATTTAAGTTCTACCTGGAAAGCCCTGGAGATTGTGAGTTGTGTTGTGTCTGCTGCTACTGAAATGGGGATCTGAGCTCTTGTTCATGAAGCCAAAGTATGGACTGGAGGAACACATAAACACTCATGGTAGCAAGTGAATACGATTTATTAGAGAGGAGGAAAGTACAAAGCTCTGAGCTTTATACTCTGAGGGGGGTAAAGAGTTCCCCAAAAGGTGGGGATTACAGCAGTTTTGTATCTTTACCAGTATTAATCTCTTCCTTTTTTGGTTGGCTCCTGTTCTTAAATCATGTTATTTCTAACCAATCAGTTTAAAGGTCAAGATGCTTAACGTGTTTATTGCTTCTCTCCTCACCCTTTTTCTTGCCTCCTGGCCATTTTGCTGGATCAGATGTATGGGTTTAAGATTAATGATCATCAGTTGTTTTCCCCTCAAGCATATGGAATAGAAGCTAATTACTGCCTTTCCCTGGATCTGAGTGCTGATAATTTATCAGCCCAAAGACACATTCCAGGAATTCTAGACAAAGGATATAGTTTTATGCTAATAGAGTGAGATGTTTACTGAAAATAAGACGGAGGTCTCAGTGTTCTATACTGACTGCCTAGCAATGTCTACTTCACTGGGGCTGTTGTCCAGCCCAGAGTGAATAAACTTGTCTGCAGTTCTACAACTCTTTGAGTTTTCTTCCAGCTTCCCCACTTGTGCTTGCCTATTTTGAACTGTGGTGTTGGAGAAGACTCTTGAGAGTCCCTTGGACTGCAAGGAGATCCAGCCAGTCCATTCTGAAGGAGATCAGCCCTGGGATTTCTTTGGAAGGAATGATGCTAAAGCTGAAACTCCAGTACTTTGGCCACCTCGTGCGAAGAGTTGACTCATTGGAAAAGACTCTGATGCTGGGAGGGATTGGGGGCAGGAGGAGAAGGGGACGACCAAGGATGAGATGGCTGGATGGCATCACGGACTCGATGGACGTGAGTCTGAGTGAACTCTGGGGGTTGGTGATGGACAGGGAGGCCTGGTGTGCTGCGATTCATGGGGTCACAAAGAGTTGGACATGAGTGAGTGACTGAACTGAACTGAACTGAACCCTGGGTTCAGCGAACAGTTAGATACAGCAAGACAATTGGAGCAGAGTGAGCAGGGTGCAGTGAGCCATTTAGGAAAAACAAGATTGAGCCATATGCTTCACGGCAAGATAAATTCCAAATGCATCAAAGGTTTAAGTGTAAAATATTAACCCATAAAAATCTTAGAATAAATTATGGGAAGATTTCTTTTAAATTTTGGACTGCAGCACTCCTTGCTAGCTATGGAAATGTAAATCAGAAGCCCAGAAATACTGATAAATTTTAATGCAGATTTCAACCTCACAAAAATTACCATAAGCATAGTCAGAAATTAATGACAAACTTGAAAAAAGTTACATATGAGATCAAACGGCTGAATTTCTGAGATGTAAAACGTTTCTATGAATCAGTAAATAAAGCCCCCAGACTCAAAAATGTGCAGAGATTCCCTATTTCATGTGTAATAAAAACCATGAAAATTAGAATTATACTGAGATCACTGTCTTCACTTATGTTAGCAAAGATCAAAAAGTTTAATGAAGTATGTAGACTAAGATGTGAGAAAACAGATGTTCTCATACAAGGCCAGAAAGTGTATAAATTCATACAGCCTCTATGGAGAGCACTGTAACATTAGCTATTAAAATTTAAAATGCACATGCAATTTGAACCAGAAATTTCATTTCTAGGCGTTTATCTTACGTAGGTAGTCACAGAATTCCACAATGACTGTTACACCATGTTATTCACTGTAGTAGTAGACTAGAAGACTAGAAACATTTGTTCTCCGTGGGATCGTGGTTAAATAAACGCTGTGATGGAATTTTATGCAGCTATTTAAAAAAGGGAGTGAAAGCACCTCTATGCCCTGGTGTGTTGGAATTTCCAAATCACATTGTAAAATGGAAAAAAAAAAAAGAGCATGTGATTTAATTTATATTAAAAAGAGGAAAAATATTTTTATATGAACATGAACATGTATAGATATGTTTTTATGGCTACAGTTACTATCTGCCCAAGAAAATAAAGTCTGTCACTGTTTCCATTTTTTCCCCCCTATCTATTGGCCTTGAAGTGATGCGACCAGATGCCATGATGTTAGTGTTTTGTACGTTCCATTTCAAAGCAGCTCTTTCACTCTCCTCTTTCACCTTCATCAAGATGCTCTTTAGTTCCTCTTTGCTTTCTGCCATTAAGGTGATATTATCTGCATATCTGAGGTTGTTGGTATTTCCCCTGGGAGTCTCATTCCAGCGCGATCCAGCACAGCATTTTGCATGATGTATTCTGCATTTAAGTTCAATAAGCAGGGTGACAATATACAGCCTTGACATACTCATTTCCCAATTTTGAACCATTGTCTATTCCTATTAAGGTTGGTGCAAACATAATTGTGGTTTCCGACTGTGAATTTTAAATCATTATAACTAGGCTCAAACACATCTTTATTAGTCAAAAGAGGAACCATTACAATCAACATATTTCTGCCAATGAGAAATAAGTTTATTCCTGTAGTGTAAAAATCCATGTTTCAAGATTCAGTGAACTCTTGGAAAGCATTTTCTGCTTCCTGCTGGTTGTTGAAATGTTTTCCCTGCAAAAAGTTGTTGAGATGCTTGAAGAAGTGGTAGTCAGTTGATGAGAGGTCAGGTGAATATGGTGGATAAGGCAAAACTTTGTGGTCTAATTCATTCAACTTTTGAAGCGTTGGTTGTGTGATGTGCTATTGGACATTGTCATGGAGAAGAACTGGACCCACTCTGTTGACCAATGGTGGATGCAGGTGTTGCAGCTTTCGGTGCATCTCATTGATTTGCTGAGCTTACCTCACAGATGTAATGGTTTCATCAGGCAGGATTAAGAAAGCTGTAGTGGATCAGACCAGTAGCAGACCACCAAACAGTGACCAGGACCTTTTTTTGGTGCAAGTTTGGCTTTGGGAAGTGCTATGGAGCTTCTTCTCAGTCTAACCACTCACTGAGCTGGTGGTCACCGGTTGGTGTATACAATCCACTTTTCGTAGAATGTCACAATCCAATCGAGACATGGTTCATTGTTCAAAACGATAATTTTTTTCACCCACTTATTGAGCTTTTTCACCTTTCCAATTTGCTTCAAATGCTGAACAACCATAGAATGGTGGACATTGAGTTCTTTGGCAACTTCTTGTGTAATTGTAAGGTGATCAACTTTGATGATTTCTCTCAACCGGTCATTGTCAACTTCTAATAGCTGGCCACTATGCTCCTCACCTTCAAAAGTCTCACTTCCTTTGCAAAACTTCTCGAACCACCACTGCACTATACGTTCGTTAGCAGTTCCTAGGCTAGGTGTGTTGTTGATGTTGAGAGATATCTCTGCTGCTTTGTGACCCATGTTGAACTTCAATAAGAAAATCACTTGAATTTGCTTTTTGTCTAATATCATTTCCATAGTCCAAAATGTGTATAAAAGAAACAGCAAGAAAATACAGTGAGAAATGTGCATTAAAATGATGTATAACATAGATACATTTATATAAGAATTATAAGGATGTATTCCAATGTCAAATTGCAAATTTCAACAACTGAAAAACCAAAATTACTTTTGCACCAAACTAATAGCTTCCCAATTTTTAGTAAAATATGATGCTTTGTCTCAAATGTGCCTTAAGTCTTTCCATGTTAGTGATTGCCTCAGGTTGACACACAGCCCTCCTTTTATTGAGAAGGTTCTCAGCATTGAGAGAGCTATCCTCTGTGGGCCTCTTCCTTTCCTGAATATCTTTGCTGAGTCTGAGTGGAATATTGCTCCTCCTTCCCAAAATGTCTAATTCCTAGCTCTGGGAACCTGTGAAGTTGACATTTTTGGGAAAAGGATCTTTGCTAGTATAATTAAGTTAAGCACCCTGAGATCATCCTGGATTTAGGATTGGCTGATGTTCTTATAAAAGAAAGGAGACTTGTGACAGAGAGACAGAGAGAAGGTCATTGAAGATGGAGGCAGAGATTGAACTGATGCATCTACAAGCTGAGCGACACCAAAGAAAACCACTAGGAGCTGGCGGAGAGACCTGGAGTGGATTTTCCCATGGAGCCTCCAGAAGAAACCAGCCTTGCGAACCCCTCTGTTTAAAACCTTTGGATCCCAGACCTGTTGATTTAAACCACCAGTTTATGCTCATTTGTTATGGCAGCCACCAGAAACTCAAATACTGGGTGTACCAAGAATGTGGGACTGGACCGTTCTTTCCCCAGGCCATCCTCAGAGTTGTGTTTGCAGCAGGAAATTTTCAGAGGGGCGACGGCTCCCTCCGGAATGTTCCCTGCACTCAGTGTTCCTCAGCTGTGATTCAGCCCTTTGTGTGAGTGGCACCCGTCTCTCACACATCCCTCTCCAGTGGGATGTCATGGCAGGACATGCAAGAATGATGGGTGCCCCGTGGTCGCTGACTCAGCAATCTCGTGCCTTCTGCCAGCACCAGTGAAACAGGGACAAGCTGTGGTCCGTGTTTAAGCAGGGTGGTATCAGGTGACACCTCCTCTGCTCTCCTCTCGGTGAAGCCTCTCTCCTTTCTGAGTTCAACATCTTCTGACTTTATGTATAGTATTTGTCATTGGTTTAGATTGTGATGTCTCTGGGAAAATATAAGGCCCTATCTGTGGCCATATGTTTTATTTAAAATTTTTTTTAAGTTAATTAATTTATTTTAATTGGAGGCTAATTACTTTACAATCTTGTGGTGGTTTTTGCCATGCATTGACATGAAACAGCCATGGGTGTACATGCGTCTCCCCATCCTGAACCCCCCTCCCACCTCCCTCCCCATCCCATCCCTCAGGGTCATCCCAGTGCACCAGCCCTGAGCACCCTGTCTCATGCATGGAACCTGGACTGGTGATCTAGTTCACATATGGTAACATACATGTTTCAATGCTATTCTCTCAGGTCATCCCACCCTCACCTTCTCCCAGAGTCCAAAAGACTGTTCTTTACATCTGTGTCTCTTTTGCTGTCTTACATATAGGGTCATCATTATCATCTTTCTAAATCCCATATATATGCATTAATATACTGTATTGGTGTTTTTCTTTCTGACTTACTTCACTCTGTATAATAGGCTCCATCCTATTACTATCCTACATACTATACTATACTACATCCTGTTCTACTCTGTATAATAGTTTCATCCACCTCTTTAGAACTGATTCAAATGCATTATTTTCAATAGCTGAGTAATATTTCATTGTGTATATGTACCACAGCGTTCATCCATTTGTTGCATGTGTTACTTTTAACCCCAGTGGTGCAGAGGTGTTTTACACAGTGATGGAAACTTTGTTTTCATTTCCTAACTCTATCTTTTGGCCACATCACACAGCATGTGGGATTTCAGTTCCCTGACCGCGAATTGAACCCATGTCCCCTGCCTTGCCAGCACAGTCTTAACCACTGGACTGCCTGTGAAGTCCCAGTTTCTTAACTCTTAATTCAATGCTCTTATTGCTCACCTCCCTCTGCACTGCCCGCCACCAAAATGTGGTACTGAAAGATGCTGCTGGACATCGGGCAATGGGTAGCTGATCTCATGCAGCCAGAAGAGGTGAAGAATTTCCCTTTAGGTCTCAGGTCCTCAGTGAACTTCTCAAATCTTACACAGAAGGGAGTCTCTGAGGTCTAGGGCTGCTAAGAATCTAATGGCTTTTGGCAACTGGGCTGCCGGGCCCCATCCCACTTATTTTTCCCACCTTCTACTTTCTCTCACACACAAAGCCAGTGGTCCCAGCAAAATGCACTGCCTTCCCCAAAGCTCCCTACTCTCCTTCAGTTATAGCTTCCCTCATCCCACAGGACCCAGCTCCTATCTCATCTGCTCAGGGAAAGGATGGAACATTCTCTCACCTGCCCTACCCTTTGGCCTCTATTTCCCAGAAAACCTGGTGTTAGCTCTTGTAATATCCCTCCCTGGCTGGCATGATTCTGGGACTGCAGGGTAATTCTGTGGGTCAGGGATGCGTATTGCTCTTCTTTGCTGCCTATATGCTTGGAGCATACCCTGTACACAGCAGTGCTCAGTACATGTGGATTTCAATTCAGCAAGTGGAATTGCTCAGTCATGTCCTGCAAATTGGTCTTTTCTTAAAATTTTAATTTAATTTTTTAACACCAGAAACATTTTGCATTGGTGTATAGGCAATTAACAATGTTGTGAGTTTCAGGTGAACAGTGAATGGACTTAGCCATGTATATACATGTATCCATTCTCCCCTGAAAGCCCCTTCCATCCAGTCTGCCACATGACATTGAACAGAGTTCCATGTGCTATACAATAGATTTTTGTTGGTTATCCATTTTGAATATAGCAGTGTATATACGACCTTCCAGTCCATTCTGAAAGAGATCAGCCCTGGGATTTCTTTGGAAGGAATGATGCTAAAGCTGAAACTTCAGTACTTTGGCCACCTCATGCAAAGAGTTGACTCATTGGAAAAGACTCTAATGCTGGGAGGGATTGAGGACAGGAGGAGAAGGGGACGACAGAGGATAAGATGGCTGGATGACATCACTGACTCGATGGACGTGAGTCTGAGTGAACTCTGGGAGTTAGTGATGGACAGGGAGGCCTGGCATGCTGCGATTCATGGGGTTGCAAAGAGTCGGACATGACTGAGCGACTGAACTGAACTGAACTGATACGACCTTCCCAAAGTCTTAACTATCCCTTCCCCCACCAACAACCATGAGTTCGTTTTCTAAGTCTGTGAGTCTCCTTCTGTTTTGTAAGTTCATTTGTATAATTTCTTTTTAGATTCCACATAAAGGCATGTCATATGCTATTTCTCTTTCCCTGACTTACTTCACTAAGTATTACACTCTCCAGGTCCATCCATGTTGCTGCAAATGGCCTTATTTCACTCTTTTTTAATGACAGAGTAATATTCCACTGTATATATATACCACATCTTTCTCAGCTGGTAAAGAATCTGCCTGCGATGCAGGAGACCTGGGTTTAATCCCTGGGTTGGGAAGACCCCCTGGAGAAGGAAAAGGCTACCCACTCCAGTATTATGGCCTGTGCCGGGAGCCAGTGTGAGGAATCCCGCCCGTGACAAGGTCATGAGGAAGGAAGCTGACATACGCAAGGCGTGCTCAGACTTCAGGGACCCCTCTGGAAATTCCTAAGCATGTACCCCAACAAAAATCTGCCGGCTTTTGTGCTCTGCTTTTCCACTTTTCTGATATTCTCTGGAAAAAAGTCAATTCAGGGTTTTAGTCTTCTGCATTTGAAAGGGATGTTTCAGTTAAACCCCTCTGATAGCTCTCTAGCCTGCCTAACAGGTTCCCCAGACCTCTTACAGCTTGTGAATTGCTTACAGCCCTCCAACCGCAGGAGGCACAAAGCTTAAAAGCATCTTAAAGATACAGAGCCTTTTCTAAAGAGTTAAAAATTATATTGGTAGAGGGTTTTCACTGTTGACTCAAGGATTGCTGCCAGACCTCCTTATTCTTTATCTTTTAGGCACCTGGAAGGATGTTAATGTAAGCAGGATGTAGAAAAAGATACATAGTAGTTTTGATGTTAGCAACACTAGACTTTTGAGTTAATTGCTTCTCTTTTGCTGTAAATCACTGCACTCCCTCTACTTGTTATAAGTTGCTGTATCCTTGCTGTCTAAGAATGTAACTTTATTTAGTGCTTTCCGAGAGTGGCACCAGACCTTGGGAAGATCAACACAAATAAGTCTTGTGGTTGACAAACCCTTATCAGAAAAAAGGCTGTAAAATGTTAATTGGCCCTTTTGGTTGGAAGATGATGTAAATTACCTAAGACTTGTGTATACAATTAGGTATGCAGAGAGAAAAGCCTGGTTTTGATAAGAGTCTGGACTGCTAACGCTGCATAACTTTGTGTTACCCATTGATCTCCATGTTTTATCAAAAGTATAAAAGGCCTTCTGAACAATAAAGGACGGGACCAGATTCTCGGACCAGATTCTCAGACCAGTTTCTCGGACTGGTCTCGGCCTGGTTTCTTGAGAATCTGGCTCCCCCCGTGTCTCTCTCTCTCTCTCTTTTTCTCTCCCTTTTCTTCCCTCTGCTCTTTACTTTAATTTCAGGCTGAATTTCCATCTGGGGCGCGGAGGCTCTCCAGGTCTACTTATTTGCCCTGGTTATTAAGATCCGCGCGAAAGGGAGCTTAAGGCGAGGCACCCTTAGATATTCAAGCGGGCACCGGTGGCCCAACGTAGATGGTGCAAATTCCTTGTCTGGAATTTTATTGGTCTTCCGCGTAAACCAAGCTATTCAGCCCTCTTCCTCCACTTAATCTTCCTACTACACTATAGTTTCTTAATCTAATCTTATATTAATAAATAAACAAGTTTTTCCACGCCAACGCCGTCCACCCTTCGAATTCCCTGGATCCACCGGGGCTGGACCCCGGCAGGCCTGGAGATTCCATGGACTGTATAGTCCATGAGGTCACAGAGAGTCGGACATGACTGAGTGATTTTCACTTTCACTCACTGTTGATGGATATTTAGGTTGTTTCCATGTCTTGGCTATTGTAAACAGTGCTGCGATGAAGATGGGGGGGGGCGGTGCATGCATCTTTTTCAGCCATGTTTTTCTCTGCCCAGGAGTGGGATTGTAGGGTCATTTGGTAGTTCTATTTTTAGTTTTTTAAGGAACCTCTGTACTGTTCTCCATAGTGGCTGTACCAATTTACATTCCCACCAAGTGTGCAGGAGGGTTCCCTTCACTTCATGCCCTCTCCAGCATTTGTTGTTTGCGGATTTTTTGATAATAGCCATTCTGATTGGTGTGAGGTGATATCTCATTGTAGTTTTGATTTGCAGTTCCAGCGATGTTGAGCATTTTTTCATGTGCCTATTGGCCATCTGTATGTCCTCTTTAGAGAAATGTCTATTCAGGTCTTCTTCCCAGTTTTTAAGTGGGTTGTCTCTGTTTGTAAATTTTGGAGACTCCTGCAAAATGGTCTTGTTGGAAAGCCTGCAGATGCCAATTGCAGCCTCAGTGAAAGTCATGAAAGAAATCACTAAGCAGCTATTGTTCATTGGTCAAAGTTTGATAACAGCTAAATTTAGTCCAAATATAAGGTCAACATATGAATAAATTATCTAGTAAGTGGGAATTATTTTATTTACTTATTTTATGGCGTATTTCTTGTAGAATATATAAATTGCTCCAGAGGATATGAATCCTTAAGAAAATATGAGAAAGACAGGGTTTGTAAAAGCCACATCAGCATTCTAATCAGTTTCAGAGGCTTTGACAGCTAAGATGGTCCAAACATAAACACAAAGTTCGCTTGAGAAGTGATTTCAATGGATTCCACAGGTCTCAAGTAAACATATGGCCTGCAGCCTTCTCTTTGAGGATGACTTCCCTAAGAAGTCTATGTATCTGATTGGCTATTTGGGGATTGATGACTGATAAAGTCAACAGGGTGACTACCATGACTTTTTTTCAAGTGCCAAGAGTAGGAAATTTTTAAAAATATTTATTTGGCTGCAATGAGTCTTGCCATAGTTGTGGCCTGTGGACTCTTAGTTGCAGCATGAAACCTCTTAGCTGTGGCGTGTGGGATCTAGTTCCCTGATCTGGGGTTGAATCCAGGGCCTCTGCATTGGCCACATGGAGTCTTAGCCACTGGACCACCAGGGAAATCCCAAGGAGTAGGAATTTTTGCCTTTTCTTGTTAAACTTATCGTGGTAAGCAAGACGCCAGTTTCAAAAATTTTTGTTTTCTTCCACGGGTTCAGCAGAGTTTGGGGTTAGTAAATAAATATTTATTGAATTTAATAAGAATGGAAACTGTTGGTGAGAAAGAGCACTACAGTGTGATCATGCCTAAAAGCCTAAAGTTGAACTTTTTCCACCCTGACCTCTAAATAGGTCAAAGCCCCCATGAGAGTGTGGGATCAGCAGCTCTACAGCTACCAGGATCTGGTTCAAATTTGCATTATGTATACAGTAGATGCTTTAAAATCAAGCAACATCAAAAATATCAACAATGGGATATTGTGATTTGTAACAAATAGTTTTGACTTCATGTATTGTTCCTGGCTCCCAGCTCCCCAAACCCTTGGAATTTCCTAAGTAGTAAGAGCAAGGGGAGCACTTTTGTTATAAGATATGATCTTTTGTCCTCAGTTCTTGAAAGTGCTTCAGAGCCATAAAGGTGAAATAAGTGTCATGTTATTTGTAACAAACCCATTTCTACCATACCTGAATTTACATTAATAAGGTGACTTTTGGAAAACCCCTGAGGTCTTTCCAGGTGGCATTAGTGGTAAAGAAACTGCCTACCAGTGTAGGAGACACAAGAGATGTGGGTTCAATCTCTGGATCAGAAAGATTCCCCTGGAGTAGCAAGTGGCAACCACTCCAGTATTCTTGTCTGGAGAATACCTTGGACAGAGGAGCCTGGTGGGCTATAGTCCATGGGATTGCAAAGAGGCGGACATGACTGAAGCAACTTTGCATGTACCGAGGTTGGACGCTGGTTGTCTGGGAAACCACTAAGATGATTAGAGGGTTGAACACTAAGCACCAACCTCCCACCTGGGAATGTGGGGTCATGGGCGATGGCTAGAAATTGAGTTCAGTCATCAATGGCCAAAGATTCAATTGGTCATGCCCATGTAGTGAAGCCTCCATAAATATCCCTGAAGTTCTGACTTTGTAGAGCTTCCAGATTGGTTAACCAGAATGCACCATCATGCTGAGAGCGTGACACACCTTAAACTCCTCAGGCACAGAAGCTCCTGTGCTCAGGACCTTTTCAGATCTCACCCCGTGTATCTCTTTGTTTGACTGTTCATTCCTGTCCTTTGTAATAAATCAGTAACCTAATTAAGTAAACTGTTTTCCTGAGTTCTGTAAGGCACTGCAGCAAATTAATCATAGGTGTTTGGGGAACCTTCAACTGATAGCTAGTTGGTCAGAAGCACAGGTAACAATCCAGCCTTGCCCTGACATTTAAAGTGGGGTAGTCTTGGTAGGACTGAGCCAAGTTATGACCCCAGGAGAATACAAAGTAGGACTGATTAAGTAGGGCTTAACCTGTGGGATGGAGAAGGCAGTGGCACCCCACTCCAGTACTCTTACCTGGAAAATCCCATGGACAGAGGAACCTGATGGGCTGCAGTCCATAGGGTCACTATGAGTCAGACACGACTGAGCAACTTCACTTTCACTTTTCACTTTCATGCATTGGAGAAGGAAATGGCAACCCACTCCAGTGTTCTTGCCTGGAGATTCCCAGGGATGTTGGGAGCCTAGTGGGCTGCCGTCATGAGGTCGCACAGAGTTGGACGCGACTGAAACGACTTAGCAGCAACCTGTGGGATCTGATGCCTTCTGCGGTAGATGTCAAAATTGAGCTCAATTTGTGAAACACCTATTCAGTGTCTGAGATTTCCCAGGTGGTGCTAGTGGTAAAGAACCCACCTGCCAATGCAGGAGACAGACTCAGGTTCTATTCCTGGGGTCGGGAAGATCCTCTGGAGAAGGGCATGGCAACCCCACTCCAGTATACTTGCTGGGAGTATCCCATAGACAGAGGAGCCTGGCAGGCTGCAGTCCATGGGGTTGTAAAGAGTCTGATATGACTGAAGTGACTTAGCATGCACGCAATCACTGTCTACTGAGAACTGCAGAATCATTTGGTGGGGTTGGAAAAAACACATTGGAAACAGTTGCTTTGAATACTCTAGTCGGCTTCGTGTTCCTTAATTTGGGTTTGTTTTGATGGTGGGAGAAATGTTCATCATCAAGACATCTGAGCTTAGGAGAGAAGACTCAGCCATATTTCTGTTTCTCTCAAATTTGGCAGGTGTGTTTAGATATGAGGAAAAGGACACCAACATGGGTGGTATACTGGGGAAACCTCTATAGTATGCACAGCACAGAGGAAGGAGGGGAGCAGAAAGAGAAGGAAGCACTTTCCTATCTAGGTGAAAAGTACAATAAACCATGCAGGGGGGAGCAAGGGTGGGTGTGTCTTGGTCCAGTAACAAATGAGGAAGGAGGGGTCAGGAGGGGCCTCTCGAGGAAATCACACCTTGACAGAGCTGTACTCACTGAGTTCAGTTTCTTGTGGCTGTTAATTACCAGTGAGAGTTGACATTTATGTTCTCCTGGGGTCATTGAAACAGAGCCAGAGAGACCCCATAATGTGCAAATTGGTCCTTTCATGTATTGCCAATGGGAAAATATATTGAAGTAACAGTTTTCATCATTATTTGATAATGGCTGCCCTTTAGCAAACCAGTTCATTAGGAGTCTACTCTCCAGATATATTCTCAAAAGTTCACTAAACATGGTTTTCTCTGGACTTGAGGGGGGTGGTCTGTCTGTGAAGATGGCTATCACCCTCTCGGATAGTGCTGTGTGATTATTAAAATCAATCAAATAAAGCTCTCCTGGGAGGATCATGAAAGGCATGCTTGTCTGTCTGAGCTGGCGGCCCACTGGGGAGACTCAGTGTGCATTGAATCAGCCATCACTTGTTTCCCACTTTTCTCTCCTATTTCAGATGAGGAGCTAAAACCTAAGGGGCTCCTACACAGGTGTCCTTCTGTGGCTATGCTCTACTTTTATGGGCAAAGTTGTGAGCATGGAAAGGACACCACAGGGACTGGTAAGAATGAATGGCCAGGAAGTGGCATTTGAAACACGGTTATGTTCCCTCGTTTATTTACACTGAGTGCTTTTCCATCCAGAAACTTCAAGGCTTCTTCCTGGGATACCTGACTTCCCCCCAGATGTGCCCACTGCACATGCACCATACCCAGCATGTATATTTGGAAAATGGGGGCATCTCATGCTCTCCTCCTTGAACTTGGGACACTGAGACTGGGCAGAACCCACCCCAACCTTGCTGTACAGGAGCACAGTCCATGGTGCTGGGTCAGCAGCAGGAGAAGTTGGGTAGGAAGAGTAGGCCTCTGGCAACTATTTCTTCTAGTCTTTTATTTATTTGTTTGTTTCACATAGATGATCTTAACCACATAAGCACACTTATTTGATCAAACTATGTGCCTTTCACACAGTACACATGTCAGCCATAGAATAAAATATCTAAGAAACGTTCTTTAAGTGGCTCTGAACTTCCCTGCTTTTCAGAGAGTTTAATGATTGGTGGGCACCTGAACAACAGATGTTTGAGTTGAGGAAAATTTTGATTGCACTAATATAACCAGACCTTATGAAATTTAAAATTAACACCCAGCTCTCATCGTTAGCACTCGTTTTTCTATATAAGATTAGCATTCAATTATATAATTGTTCCTTTTTTTGGAAAAGATAAGTTTAGATGTCTAGACAATTTCACGTATACAAAATGCTTCATTTGAGGGTGCATTAAAAGAAGTCTAGATTCCCCAGAACTGAGTGTCCTCTTGGAGAACAATGAGTACATTCTTTAGAATGCCTTTACTATTTGCTGGAAGAAGATAAAATATGTCTCATGGCTTTTCCCTGCCAATTTTTGGTTCTTTCCCATACTCCCCCCACCTACACACACACACATACACACACTTTTCCCAATATCAGCTATTTCTGCATTTTCCCCATATTCTGAATTTCTTCATATGTTCAGTTTTTTCAAAGAGACCCATGTTATGCTTTCTTTTAAGCAAGTGAGTTTTGTGATTCTAAGACAAAGAGATAATTTTTAGCTCTAATGTGGAATTGAAAGCATGGTGTTTGGGGAAGGGAAAGATAAAAAATCATGGTATGTTAGAACTATCAATAGCAAGCACCATATTTTCTAGAAGAAAGAAAAGAAGAGGAGGCAGGTAGAGGTGACAAACATGTCATTTGGGAGACAGGCATCAATCAATGCGAACAAAAATGAAGGTACAGCCGCAGGAGTGCGGATGCAGTCTGGAAAGGAACCTGGTTCCTGGTTGCTTTACCAGGTCATTTGTAGGCAAACAGGTTCCAGTCGAGTTCCTGTCAACTGACATTGATAGAGGCAGGATGTGTTTATCAAGAGACCATCTTTGTCCCTCTGGCGGAAAGAGCAGGCAGTATGGTCCTGTGGGTCTAGGACTAGCAGGTCTGACTGATTAATGCAGTCTTATTTATAGAGCTGCCATTCGTGTGTGTTTTGAGGATAACCAGGGAAGATGTTCCCAGCACATGACAGGCGAGAAGCCCACATCCTTGGTGGCCTCTTGTAGTATGCCCAGTAAGGCTGCGCCTGAGTCCCAGCAGAGGGACGGCAGAGCAGTCACAGGGGGCTTGCAGTGTCAGAGTCGCCAGCCTTGTATCTGGTTCCATGGGGTGTACTCTAGGTTAAGGAATAGAATTGGCTTCAGGGGCTTTGACCACGCTGAGTCTTGTCCCCATATTCACACGCACAGCGCCAGTGCCTCAGTCATCTGAAAGGAAGAGTGCCAGGCACTAGGAGGTGGCACCCAGAGGGCTGGAGGTGGGGTTCTCACGTGTGTAGTGAAACTGTGGGGCAGGGCACTGTACTCAGCCCCTGCACCAATCTGGCCTCTGATCTGTAAGATGGGGGTGGGGGCTTGGGGAGGTGGGGGTGGGGTGGGGCGGGGGGTGGGTATGTTGGCTTTAAAAGAAAGAAGGCCTCAAGCAAGAGGCACACTCCAAGAGCAAGTTCTACTGTCTCAGAGAAGCTTGGGAGGAAGATAGTGCTGTGCAGAGGGCTGGGGAAGCCCACTTCAGCACACCCACACAGACCCCACTGGACAGACTGTGGCCCCACTGCTCACCTGCCTCCTGTGTGGCCTAATCTCATCAAATCCAGTGGTCAGGTCAGGAGTTATTTGAATACTCAGACTTTAAAAGCTAGCATTGAAAGTTCCTGTGCTTAGATGTCTAGTCATAGAAAGGCTTTGCTGGAAATAAGTATGCAAAGTATAAAATACACATTGTAGGGGATGTATGCACACAGACCCATGTATGGTCTGAGCCACTGGAGCCACTCTGTCCTGGCCCAGCGACAGCCAGTTTCCTGACTCGGGGAAACTGAGATAAGAAGTTATTGTTTAAGCTTTTAAGTTTGGGTATGCTTTATACAGTAGAGATAAAACACAAAATTTTAGCTGAGAGGATATGGCCTGTTTGGAAACCCCTCAAAGTGGACCCTTTAGCCTTGCCATGGCTCTCTCACTGGGATCTGGCTGGCTTTTCTCCAAGACACACATCTGGCTCCAATTCTGGGTCAGCCAGTGCTTTTTCAAGGCTGAGTTAGGTTCTTCTGGGATCAGAAAGCTCCTGAGGGATCACTGAATTCTCCACTTATTGGAGAATTCTATCCTTATTGGCACTGAAGAAAGTGGTACACAGGCATCTTGGCAATTGACTCATAAATTATCATCATTATTTGATCCTCATAAGCCTCATCAATTTTGGGTACCTGGGGGAAAAATCCAGTCTCTGGACCTGAACATGTGTGGTAACACCTTTCGAAGCCTTGTCCAGGGGCTTAGCTAGCCTCTCCTTAAGGATATTCTGTGCCATCCCCCTTTAACATCACCATAAGTCATGGAGATATAAGTCATGGAGAAAAAGATGGAGTAAGAGTGGATATCTCCCCTAGAGGGTCAATGCTCAAGAGATATTCATTGAATGAATATATAAGTTCCTTTTACATTGCTGTTAAGATTACATATATTTATACCTATAGCTATATGCTTCACTTTTCTATTTAACATTTTTCTTGAAGTGTCTCTGGGTCACCTGAAGTCTTTGTAGATATCGCTATGAGGGTAGCACCAAGCTGACAGTGGCCACTTATGGCTGAGCACTCTACCAGCTAGTCCAAACTTGGTCTGCTTAGCATGGCTAGTGGCATGTATTTGCTTCACAGATCTTTTCTATGCCTATATTTAGGGATATTTTCTCTATAAATAATAATGCTGAGGTATACATACATTTTCACTTGAATGCATATCTATTTGCTTTGGACTGATCCTCCAAAGTGGACTCCTTGGGTTAAAAGGCAACAAGGAAGACCACAGCAGCCATAACATGTAGGGATTGGCCTGGCATCATGGCAGAACACAGGATGAGTGGAAATAGGATATGTTTGTGTGAGGAGTGCTGTTTTCTGCCAGCAATGTGTGGTATGGAAATGTGGTTGGTAAGGGCAGGGAGAAGGCAAGATTCATAATGGGTAACATTTAACTTCCCATCATATTGTTTAGGCTTGGGCTTCCCTGGTAGCTGAGCTGGAAAAGAATCTGCCTGCAATGTGGGAAACTCTGGTTAGATTCCTGGGTTGAGAAAATCCCCTGGAGAATGGTTAGGCTACCCACTCCAGTATTCATGGGCTTCTCTGGTGGCTCAGTTGGTAAAGAATCTGCCTGCAATGTGGGACCTGGGTTTGATCCCTGGGTTAGGAAGATCCCCTGGAGGAGGATCTTTAGTAATCCACTCCAGTATTCTTGCCATGGACAGAGGAGCCTGGTGGGCTACAATCCATGCAGTCGCAAAGAGTCAGACATGACTGAGTGACAGGCTTAGAAAATAAGCAATCAAATTACCTAAAGGATTTTAGAATTAAACTTGACAAACTGATACTAATATTCATCTAGAAGAGAAAATGTACAGCAACAGCTAAGAAGAATTTTAGGAATTTTGAAAACTGTATTAATTAAATTGATAGAGATAGATGGAACAAGAAACAGAAATCTCAGATCTAGAAAAAGCTGATGTACATCTAGGAATATGGTAAATATTGAAGAAAGTGTTTTACATGGGTGGAAAAAAATATATTAATATTTAAAGAACTGATAAAAAATTTGGCAGCTCTTTTTCTCATTATTAGCAAATTTAAATTTCACAAATATTAAAAAATTAAACATTCAAAAAATTATAAATGTACATTAGAAAATATAGGGGAATATTATATACCTTTGGGGTAGAAAATGGCTATCTATAATACCTATCATCTATTTTATGACTATATTTGTAAGTTTCATATGTGACTAAAACAAATGAAAAAGAATGGATGTGTTTTTTAAAGGTGAAAAAAATATGTAAACTGAAATTGACTTACAATTGTATGCTCTAAGAAATTAGAGAAATCTAATCCCAAATGGGGTCCCCCACATGAATTTGTAGGTGTTTTGAAAATGGTCTGTTTTGTTGCTCATTTTGGGATATATTGATGCATACCACAGATGGTAGAGGAACCCAAGGGAGACATGAGAGTTGACCGGCAGAGCGGGTCAGCCTATTGTTATTGCAAACCTCAACCCCACTCTACGCGAGATCATGGAGAAACTAAGCTATGCTTCTTTTTGTGCCAATCCATTCTGTGTACATCAAGATTTGTAAGCCATCATATCCAATAACATTTTGGGTGTACATGTAGGTACAGGGAGTGTTGGTTAGGCTGGGCCCATAGCAAAGCACGGGAATGAGCTTCCACTTGTGGCAGGTTGTACTGAGAAGCTGGAAGCAGCAAAGCCCCCTCTTAGTGGCTGCAAAGGCAGACTTCACACATGCCCGGGGCACTGACCACGGCCATTCAGATGCAACCACAGACCCTGGCGGCCCTATCATTTTGCCACACTTCAAAAACAGGCACTCATTCCTCTCTTCTGTTTCTCCTGCTTTCTTTGTTTTCTATTCTTCCTTCTTGTATTGCACATAAAATTCCCCATAAGTAGTTTTACATGGTCCAGCTACCACAATCCAACATGCTGTAGTCAGATTTGTCAGAGTTCTTAAAGCAAAGGCTGTATCTTTAGAGTGTCATTTACCCAACACAGTAGCAAGTAACCATGCGTGACTATTTAAATGTATGTTTATTAAAAGAAATACAAGAAAAACCTAGTCTGTCAGTTGTAGTAGTCACATTTCAAGTGCTCAGCATCTGTGGTTTGTGGTGGCATGTTGAGTGCATGTCCAGAACATTTCATCATGGCCAGAAGCCCTGCTCTGGAAGCTGGCCTTCGGCAGGTATGGATCTGGGTAGAGTCAGAGGTGTAGCAGTAGGTCTCAGGAAAAAGGCATGGCAATGTTTGCATGTGGGCTTGCATCTAACCTCTGTGGACAGCGGTCAGAGTGTGGAGGCTGTCATGCATGGGAAGTTGGGCTTGTGGCACAAGTTCTGTTTCCATAAGCAGAGAGCAAGGCTAGAGAAGTCCTAGACCCAGTGCTGGCCAGTTTTCTCAGACTGCATTCTCAACACCCTCTGGCAGTCATCTGTACTCTTTGTGATGCAATTTTTCTCATCCATAAATGACAAGATTTTATTTCCTGGCCAGCTTCTGGCACAGTGTGTAATCCAGTGACTCATTCAGTGAAAGTATTAGAATGCTAGTTTTCTGATACCTAGACTAGTATTTTGGTCCCTGGAAGACTCACTAAGGGAAAAAGAATGAACTCATTGGCTCATAGTTCTATTGAGAAAGGAAATACTGTGAGGACTTCTCTGGTTGTCCAGTGGCTAAGACTCCACACTCCCAATGCAGGGGACCTAGGTTCAATCCGTGGCTAGGGAATTAGATCCTACATGATGCAACTAAGAGTTCGCACCAACTGTGTCTCTTGGGACTGACCCTGGCAGATGTCTGTACTATATTTCAGACCTCTCCTCTGTCAGTGGCAGTGCTTTGAGGTACATGTATCATGATTTATTGAACCAGGTCTTCTGTGGGTGGAGGTTTAAAATCCTTCCAGTTTTCACTATTAAACATTATATTGACATAAATGCAGTTGTTTATTTACCCTTGTGAACTTTTGTGAGTCTCCAAGATCTAGTCTTAGAATTATTGGATCAGAAAGCATTTACATTTTAAGTTTTGGCGGTGATTATCAAATTATCCTCCCCCCAAATCTTGTCAGTTGACATATCTGCAGAAATTTAATGAAAGTGGCCGTTTCCCCAACCTTATATTCAGGATGTGTCCTCAAACTTTTCAGACCTTGATAGGTATCTTTTTTTTGCTTGAATTTGCAAATTTTTAATGATCGATTAGGTTGAGAATTTATCATATGCTTATAGCCAAGTGTATTCATTCTTCTCTGAGAAAACATTCATATCCTTTGTCATTTTTCCACTGAACATTTTACCCCTTTCTTTGAAAATGTTCTTTGTTTATAAGAATAGAAGCAATCATTATTTTTAGGGTCTAAGAAGACTCAAGCTTAATGGTGTGGACAATTCAGAACTGATGATGAGATGGCCCCAGGAGCTTCCACCTGAGTGAATGGTGAGAACCCTGGACCATACAATGGAGGGGTCTAGTGAGCCACAGATGGATGCTAAGTCCAAAGGTCACCAACCAACTCGTAGATTTTCAGTGGAAGCTGGGTATGGCTGTGAGCTTGGACAGCTGCAGATCACTTAAGTATCCTTATGTTACAGTGATGCTCAAGGTGGCAGATCATTTAGGCCAAGCAAAGAACAAGTCCTTTGAAATGACAGTTCCACAGTGTCAGGATTTCTACAGACAGTTCAAGGAAATTGCTGCAATTTTTGAAACTGTGTGAAAACTGATTACTTGGTTGATGAATTGCTACCATCATTCTAAAATCACGGACTTCACTTTCTGCAACAAAACTGCCTAAGGATCAAATGATATTTATTGAATGAAAATTGCACCTTTGATTTTCCATTTTTCTTAAATAATAAAAGAAATCAGATAAATAGGAAAAAAAAGGACCAATGAAAACTTATATGCTCTGACTCATTCATGCCACTTACATGAATTTATTCTCTAAAAAAGCCTAAAAGTTCAGTAGAAGGCAAGAGCTATGTGTCCAATGGTACTCATTTCTAAGAAATGGAAACAACTAACCCTTAAAAATGAAAACTATTTGCAAATGGAAAATGATTCTGATATATTACTGAATGAAATAAAGCCAAAATGTAAACTATCTGCATGATAAAATCAACCATGGAAAAATATGCATGCAAATAGCTTCATGCAAGTGGCCTCTTCCTGGAAGAGAATATGGAAAAGTGAAAACAATGGTGTGTAAGAGAGGTAAAATTGCCGGAGACTCTTCCAATGAAAAACAGTGAACAAATCAACAGATAAAGTCTAGGGAGCTAGAGAGGATGGAAGCAGGCAGGGTCTTTAGAGTGAAGGAGCTTGCTATGTGCAGTCTGATGTACTGGCTTGTGCAAGACCCGCAAAGGACCACCCTCACACACACCTTGCACTTCCCAGCATCAGTCACTGGCCTATGACTCATGGTATTTTTCATGGCTATGTTTTAAATTTATTTTTCTTAATATTTTTTCTAATTTGACTTTGAATATAATCATTCCTTCTACTTGGTTGCTTAATAGCAATATTTTGCTAGTAATAGTTTCTTAAATGCATATAAAAGTTAATAGCAAACTATTAATATAAAAAATTTTTCGTCAGAGTCTCTGTAATCAACTCATCACCTCCAGGAACACATCACAGGCCAGGGAACACAGGAGACCAGAGGAACTGCATTTTTGCTTGAAACATTGATTCTGTTAATAAACTAAGTTTAGACAAGATTCTAATCAGCAGAGATATTTCTGGGACACAACCTCTTTGTGGCTTTGCTTCTGAGCCCTGTGCCTGGTTAGCAAGTCTGCAAAAGGCTAGAAGCTGCTCTGGACAAGTGCTGGCCCTCTAGCTCTAGCACGGTTCTCAGCAACAGACATCAGGCAGAAAAGCCAGGGGTTATGTTGCAGGAAGGGGGACCCTTTCCAGGGACCAAAAATTGGCTCTTGTCTAACACTCAGAAATGAGTTGTCCAAGGAGACACATGTGCTGACAAAGCAAAAGACTTTATTGGGAAGGGGCACCCAGGTGGAGAACAGCAGGGTAAGGGAACCCAGGAGGACTGCTCTGTCATGTGGCTCACAGTCTTGGCTTTTATGGTGATGGGATTAGTTTCTGTGTTGTCTTTGGCCAATCATTCTGACTCAGGGTCTTTCCTGGTGGCACACACATGGCTCAGCCAAGATGGAGGCCAGCAAGAAAGGTTCTGGGAGGTGGTAGGACACTTGGCATCTCCTTTTGACCTCTCTGGAATTCTTCCAGTTGGTGGTGGCTTGTTAGTTCCGTGTTCCTTACTAGAACCTCCTGTCATAAAATACCTCATGCAAATAGTTACTGTGGTTTCCAGCCAGAATGGGTGGTTTCAGTCAGTGTGCTTCTCCTAAAAGTTAGAGATGATGGTTAGGCTAGCAAGAATTTATTCACAAGGATGGGAGAAGTTGTTTCTTTCCTTATAAAGACTGTTAGCCCAAATTAAGTACTGGGTAAGATTTTTTGGGTAACAATTTTTTGGGTAAGAGTTTTTAGGTAATAATTCTTTGGAATTCTGGACCAAAACATCAACCTTGGAAGAACACTTAGAAACAAAGAGCACTTAGATGCAGGATCCAAATTTAGCTGTAGCTGCCGCAGTATCCAGAGCACTTGCAACCCTATTGACTGCAGCATGCCAGGCTTCCCTGTCCATCGCCAACTCCTGGAGCTTGCTCAAACTCATGTCCATCAAGTTGGTGATGCCATCCAACCATCTCATAATTACTATTTAATACTAAAGGTGAGGATACTTGTCCTGCCTTCTATTTCTACATTATCTGGCTCCACTCTTTTCCTCTAGAAAATTAGTGGATATACAGAGAGCCAAGGATATGTTAGCCTGGAGAATAAATCATTATAAAAGGGCTCTTCTCCAATCAAATGTCATTCAGTAGATTTTACTTATTACTTTTACCTTTTTCCCCCATTTGTTTGCATTAGCACACAGTTTCATCGACAACTTTTTTCCCCCAGTGATCTTAAAATTGGGATGAAGAAGTGAATGTGATGAAGCTAGTTCACATTGTGGAAATGGCAAGCACAAGCTCATGACTGTCTGTCCACAACAGCTGTTGCAGATGTTTACACTACACAGTAGAGGGTGTCTGTGGGGATGACCCACCTCACACATTGGTCTGAGAGTCCCAGCAGGCAAAGCTCTACCTTATTGCTACTGAGTCCCTTGGAAATGAATTTTTACCACTTCCTTTTGTGATTTTGGTCAATGCTGAAAAATGCTCATTACCAGAAACTTTTCACATTGGTCTTTTTATCTGGTCATATTTGCTATTTTAACCTGATGTTGAATATCCAGCATTTCTCAAGTTGAGGTAAGAAGCTGGAGGCCTGGACAACACACTGTCTGTAAAGGAGCATCCATGGGAGAGTATGACATCTGGATTCTCATACCTGCTCTCTTTCACAGGGGGGCTGCCAAGCAGAGCAGTTTCATCAATTACCACTATGCTTATGTGAGTCCCAGTGCCTTTGCAGAACCCTGAATATCCTGTCTTCCAACAAAGGACAACATGGCTTAGTAAGGGAAACTGCCAGTGGCAATATAACAGATAGATTGCCACACTGGTCCACGTAGCACCCACAGGTGAATGAGGACTCACTCGCCCAAGCTTTTTCTTGTATGCTGCTCCTGATCCACATGCCTCCACCTGTGTTCTGCCTGTTTTCTCTTTCCTTAGTTGTTTGTGTTTGTAGGGAAAGAGCACGTGATCATGTAAAGAAGTGGTACCAGATAAAACTATAGAAATACTGAAAAACACACATGCACAAAAATGTGTACAGTACGAAGAATCTCCCTCCTAGTTCAGACCCCAAACCAAGGCCCTCTCTTTAGCAAGCTTCTCATTCATCCTTTCAGAAATATTCAAGTGTGTACAAGTTGTATGTATAACCCTCTTGTTTAAACAACTGGGTCATTCTATGCTCATCATTTTTTATGTACAGTGTGACCTTGGCACTAACCAAGATGAGTCAGGCTTTCTTTGTGCACCCAAGGGACATGAAGGCAGGATCCTGGACATGAGTTATGAATGGTGGCTTGTGAATGCGCAGAGAGCAATGATGGCTACCAGGACCCAGGGTCACACAGGCCTGGTATCTGTTTTCCTTTTTGATTGGGCGATTAGGTAGATCTGGAGTATGCTGTAGTTCAGTGTTTCCTCAAGTAGGATGTTGCTTCAGTTTCTTGTTGCTGCTGTGACATATTACCACAAACTTAGTAGCTAAAAACAGCACAACTTATCTTGCAGTTCTGTACTTCAGGAGTCTGAATTTAGCTGATTAGCTAAATTAGTCTGATTTAGCTCTCACAGGCTAAATCAAAGTGCTAACAGGGCTGTGTTATATTCTGGAGGATCTAGAGGGCCATTTCCTTGCCTTTTCCAGCTTTGAGGCTTCCCGAATTCCTTGAATCTTGACCCCTTTTTCCATCTCTCCAATCTTCAAAGCCAGAAGCATTGCATCTTTAGATCTCTCTTTCCGACCT
Organism: Capricornis sumatraensis; assembly: GCF_032405125.1. Taxonomy (NCBI): domain Eukaryota; kingdom Metazoa; phylum Chordata; class Mammalia; order Artiodactyla; family Bovidae; genus Capricornis; species Capricornis sumatraensis. The sequence goes on from NC_091071.1 coordinate 45,598,404, forward strand.
TGCTTCCATCCTCATAGCTTCTTCTCTGCCTCTTTCTTCCACATTTGAGGAGCCTTGTGATTCCATATCTTAGATAATCCAGGATAATTTCCCCTTTGCTGTATAACCTAACATATTCACAACTTCTAGGGTTTAGATAGGGACATGTTAGGAGGGCTGTTAATGTGCCTACTACAGATGGCAATTCCTATTACATGAAAAAGAGGAATGAAGTTTTCTGTTGAAAAGTTTATTTTCAAATAAACACAAGAGGCTTTGATACCCTAAGGGACACTGAATCTTTTCGAAAGCGTTCTCCAAAGTGATGGGGTCTTGTGTTAGATCAACACCTACCTCCACACCTGCCTGAAACCCAGGAAGCCTCTTGCAAACCAATGGCTAGGGCTTCCTGGCTAGGAGGCTGGTGAGACAGCCCTGGGACAGCTGTTCCCACCTACTCCAGCAGGTCCCCAGGGAGGGCTCCCGCCCACCGGCTCTGTGCTTCTGGCAGCCCAGGCTGCAGCCACCTCCAGTGCAGACCTACAGCCTGTGCAATGCCCTGTTAGAAGCTTTCCTCATCCCAATTTTCCGGTGCCCTCCCGGTCATCTGAAGCAGACACGAGAGTCCACATGCATCCACAGAGCTGTGAAGTGAAGCCTGCTCCCGTGAAGGCAGTGGTACTTTCTGAACAGTGGCTGTTGATTCACTAAATGCATAAGATTGCCATCTTGCCATACCTACTCCCCGAAAGAGACTTCCAGTAATGGGGGTGTAGTGGTAAGACGAGCAGGCACAATAACTGCTAGGACCTGGTGAGGGTGGGGTTTGCAGGGACAGAGCCAGGGGAGTGCAGTCTGTGCTCTCAGGGTGAGGCTCTGTCAGTGGCCTGGTCGCTGGCCACTGCCCCTGATCACCCCTGCACCTTGCCACCTTAGGGGACATGGTTCAGGCCTACTTGGTGGCTGCCCTAAAGCCCTTGCCTTCCCGCACCCACAGGAGCCCCTCTCCCGGCTCTCTGCCGACTTTCCTCCTGGCCCTTCATGAGTTTGTTCTCTATGTAGTTCCTCTGCCAGTCCCTTAAAGAGTTTGTGTGTATGTCTGTGTGTGTGTGTGTGTGTGTGTGTGTGTGTGTTAGTTGCACAGTTGTGTCCGACTCTTTGCTACCCCAGGGACTGTTTCCCACCAGGCTCCTCTGTCATTGGAATTCTCCAGGCCAGAATATCCGAGTGGGTATTCCTTTCTCTAGGGGAACTTCCGAACCCAGGGATCGAACCCATGTCTCCTGAATTATAGGCAGATTCTTTACCATCTGAGCCACCTCCATTCTCCACAGGAAGAAAGGGTTTTCTTAGTTCATTTACAGCAGCCCTCCTTACCCCCACCCCCCCACCCCCCAATGCAAAATCAAAACTTCCTGAGAACTGTTCTTTCCCTTAACTGGAGAAGTGTTTTAATGTTTTCTGTTTTTTTTTTTTTTTTAACACTGGTAATATCCCCCAAACTTGATTTCACAGTACACTGGTGGGTGTCCAGCAGTTTGAAAAGCACATAAGCCCTGGGTTACATGACTGGAGCTGTTTGCATGGAGTGCTGTTCAGAAGGGAGTATGTCCTGCACTTCTAGCACTGCCAGCCTTCCATCAGTGCCAGGATCTGTCACTGCCTCTGCGTGTGTATGTTATCATGCTTGGTTCTTGCAGATCTTGTGGTGAGGGTATTTCATCCCTGCTCCCCCATTTTTCAGACTAAGAAATTCACTCTTGGGTTATAAAGTGCCTTACTCAGGATCATGAAGTTACTTGGTGATGAAGCCCAGAAATACCAGCATCCTCTGCACTGAGTGCCATACGGGATTAGGAGGACAGGATCCCGAGCAGCACTACTCACCAGAAATAAAATTCAACCCACGATTTTATATCTTCTAGTATCCACATTGGGCTTCCCTGGTGGCTCAGTATCCACATTAGAAAAGCAAAAAGAAAGACCTGGAATTACTTTTAATAATGTATTTTGTGTAAAGAAATGTATCAAAATATTATCATTTAAATGTGTAATTGACACAAACACTTATTATATTAACACATCTTACTTATCTTAAAAATTTGGTGAGAATTTTCACTTACAGCACATCTCAATGCCTCAGGTGGGTGCTGGCTGCCACCTTGGATGCCATGGCTCCAGAGCCACAGTTACTGGGTCTGCTCCTGATTGTGTCAGGCACATCATTAACATCTCAATGTCTCCATTTTTCTTGTGTGGAAAATGGAGGCAAAGTATCAATTTCATAAGGTTGTGGAGAAGATAAAATGGAAGAACCCTTTCCCACAAGGAGAAGGCAATGGCACCCCACTCCAGTACTCTTGACTGGAAAATCCCATGGATGGAGAAGCCTGGTAAGCTGCAGTCCATGGGGTCACTAAGAGTCAGACATGACTGAACGACTTCACTTTCACTTTTCACTTTCATGCATTGGAGAAGGAAATGGCAACCCACTCCAGTGTTCTTGCCTGGAGAATCCCAGGGACAGAGGAGTCTGGTGGGCTGCCGTCTATGCGGTCGCACAGATTCAGACACGACTGAAGCAACTTAGCAGCTTTCTCACAAATGGGTCATCATAGCCTCACAATTTTTAAGGCTATTTGCATAACTGTTGGATTCAGGAAGATTTTGGAGTCAGATCTGCTTAGGTTCTACCACCACTTAAAAATCTCCAGTTGATTTTAGGCTGATCACTTCCTCAAACTTGACTCTTTGTCGGGAGCCGCGTTAGACATTACTGACAAAATGGAGGCACAGCCCCAACTCCCTCTCCTTGTCCCACAGGCACGGACCTGGGATGAAGGAGCTAGGTCTTGTGATTCTGACTTGTTTTTTCCTTTCCTCAGCTGAGTTGACTGAAAAGAATATTAAAGTGCTTATTGTTCTTGAGAGGAGCACGAGAAGGCACAAAGCCTTCTGCAGTTGTGCTCAGAGAATAATTCATAAGGTTAATCACTGACATTTGTTCAAGGATCTTTACAAAAGAGTGTTGCAGGATGAGCATGTAGGCCGCAGCTTGAGGCCATGGGAAGGATTGTTATCTGAAACTTATTTGTGAGGGAAATGTTTATGGCAAAGGAGTTTGCTGAATTTAGAGCTTAGGAATAATTAAAAATAGAAGCTAAAGATTTAAGGGATGTTGTAATGTTAGCATATTTTATTATAGCTTATAGAGATTAGGAATTTTAGAGATATTAATAGCTAGAAGCCTTCTTAAGAGATAGTGAGATCAGGATACTAGGGGCAAACAGGATTTAGAAAGATAAGAAATAAACTGAGGTTTGTGGTATGCAGCCCAGATATAAGCACGAGTTACAATGTAATCACAAGTTAAAGTAAACACAATTCTGAGAGAACCACTGAAGCAGAAACTCTGCTTGAAGGGCAACAATAATTTACAGAGACAATAAATCTGGGTGAGGGGAAATTAAAAATGTCAAACCTCTGACCTAATGCTTTGTCAAAGTATAAAAGAAAACCTAAAGCTTAAAATAAACATGCTGTCCAAGAAAACTAAATGAGAGGCTGCATCGTTACTTGCTGACACAGCCCATCCCTTCAGGCTGATTCCCTGGCTGCGGGAGCTGGACTCCAGCAACTCTTCATCTGCAGCCTATGACCTTCGAGCAGTGAGCAGCTGCTCTTCTCTCCTTCCTCTCCTGGTCTCCTCCCTGGCCCAGATTGCACCTCTTAGATAGTCAGTTAAGTCAGCCCATGAACATGTCCTGACTCAGAATAATGGATTTGCCAGATTAAAAATGAAGTTGTTCTGCACTGCCTTACCAAGGGGTTCCTTCAGATGGAAGGGAGCCACTGGGAAGGGGGCAGACAAGGCTTAGCAAGGTGATGCAGATTACAATTATCTAGAGAGATCATTGTTTAAAAAAACACCCACATTTGCCAACAAAGGTCTGTCTAGTTAAAGCTATGGTTTTTCCAGTAGTCATGTATGGATGTGAGAGTTGGACTATAAAGAAGGCTGAGCAGCGAAGAATTGATGCTTTTGAACTATGGTGTTGGAGAAGACTCTCGAGAGTTCCTTGGCCTTCAAGGAGATCCAACCAGTCCATCCTAAAGGAAATCAGTCCTGAATATTCATTGGAAGGACCGATATGGAAGCTGAAACTCTAATATTTTGGCCACCTGATGTGAAGAACTGACTCATTGGAAAAGACCCTGATGCTGGGAAAGATTGAGGGCAGGAGGAGAAGGGGATGACAGAGGCTGAGATGGTTGGGTGGCAACACTGACTCAATGGGCATGAGTTTGGGTAAACTCTAGGAGTTGGTGATGGACAGGGAGGCCTGGCATGCTGCAGTCCATGGGGTCACAAAGAATTGGACACAGCTGAGTGACTTAAATGAACTGAACTGAACTGAAGGGAGTACTTCAGACCAACTAACCAGGACCTCTGGAAATTGGGCCAGTCCCACACAGAGGATGCCAGTGAGAATCAAGGTGAGAAGCTTGACTTTTCAGTCATTCTCAGAAAAGCATGGAATATAGTTTTACTTAGAAAGTACTAGATGGTGACTAATCAGGAGACTTTGTTTCCTCATCTATGTTTTCATGATTTCCAAAGTTCTGACAATGTGGCCTACTACCAGAACACCAGGTGAAAATTGAGAGGTTTGGGATCTCTAATGTTCTATCTGGGTAAGCACCTTGCTGTAAACATCATTTTCTGTTGCTGTTGTAAACATCTTTGCCACAAACATTCTTGTCAACTAACTGATAAGGCAATTTTACCTTAAAAGTTAAAGTAACAATAAGTAAATAGTGTATGTATCCATGGCAATACTGCACAAATAACTATTTTATTTTGTGGACTGTACCTAAGCACTTATTTTCCAGGTCTTTTGTTCACAGTATTTTATAAATATATATTTTACTTGTTTATTTGTCACTGCACATTTTCATTGAAATGTCTTCCTTACTTAACAGAGGTGTTAGTTTCCAAACACTAGGATGTGTGTTTGTTCATTCTCTGTGTTGCACTGTGAACCCTTCTACATTGCTTGTTCCTGGCAGACTGTCATATGTTCATTGACAGACATTCTGAAGTTCTGTGGGAAATGTGATTTCAACTCTGTGCCTTCAAGACCCTTGGCCTCTTTCTCATGCAATGTAGTGTGTTTCGAAGTATACCAACTTCTGGGGCAGATCATTGTCATTTGTCAGCTTGATAAACAACTAATAATGTCATTAACTGGAAGAAATCCTAATGGATTTGAACCAGTTGAAACTAAACTGCCAAACAGTTATTTTATCTTTCATGGAAAAAATGCCTTATGGCCTATCAGTTATGAGGCAAAAATGTTTGCAGCAAAATGCTTTGGGTGAAAGTACTTAAAACCCTCTAATAGAGTTTTGTTTAGCTGTGCTACAATTTGTCTACTGTTTTTGGGTTAAAAAACTGAAGTCTAGCTAAATTTAGCAGCTTAGCTAAAAGAAAACTTAATTTTACAATAGCTTGATTTTTATTACAAATCATTAAATTATAAATATACAAATAATTAACTAAAAACAACTCCATTGATTTTATTTGTAATGCCAAGCATCCTTCTGGAAGCATCTTATTATATAGGATGAAGGGATTCTTGAGTTCATGATGTCTGAAGCCCTGCATCATAAGAAGGCCTGATGTCTTTGGTAGCACTTCACAATTTACAGAGCAATTTTTCCACTGGTTTTCTCCAAATGCAGATCTTATTAAGTCCAGTCACAGGAAAGTGAAAGGTGCTGTCAGCGTAATCAACAATGCCATATGAAAGCCGTGGGTGAACTTCTGTTCAGAAACCTTATTGAGCTCTGATGCCCTCTGGCTGTTCACCTCCTCACCTCACTTTTCTTATCTGTAAAATGAGGGTCGTAATGATTATTGTGGGCTTCTCTGGTGGCTCAGTGGTAAAGAATCCACCTGCCAATGCAAGAAATATGGGTTCAATCCCTAGGTCAAGAAGAACTCCTGAAGAAGGAAATGGCAACCTACTCCAGTATTCGTGTCTGGGAAATCCCAGAGGAGCCTGGGCAGAGAAGCCTGGACGGCTCCAGTCCATGGGGTTGCAAAAGGGTTGGACATGACTGAGCGACTAAACGACAACAACAACAGCAACAACAGTGTGTATTGTAGAGGAAGTAAGTTCCTTCCAAAATAGAGTCCTCTCCATGAAACAGAGAAGACAGAAAGCAGTTTTACTAGTGAATATGCATATCAGTGTACAGTGCATTTCAGGGTATCTGTGAAAAGAGATAGCAAAGGATATTCTACCCACTTATACAGCTGAGCTGCCATAGCAATTCTATGACACTCTATTTTTAACCACGACATACATAAACTCTCACAGTTAATGCACCTCACCTTCCCATTAGAGGACTTGACAGCATCTAAACTCACTTGGAAATCAGAAAACCACTTGCACTAGCTAAATGCCTTTATACAATGGAATCATAAATTTCTATTATAATCTTCCCTGCTAGCAGATGGTTACAGTTCCAAGAAAGGTACTTAGGTTACACTCTACAGTGACAGGGAGAGTGAGGTGTCATCTCAGGTGTTTACATTTCAAAAGGATGAACCCCAAACGATTGTGAAATAGTTCTGGGCTATAAAACTAGCAAGTGGCTTATCTTTATAAAAATTTATACAGATGTCAAAAGATTCATAGTCACTAAGTTTCTCATAGAAATGGTCTAGGAAAGGGAGAAAACGGAAATAATTTGTTTAAAAATGTATCCTAACAGTATTAAATAAGAATGTGTGCAATGTATCTAGCCCATAGAAAAAGCTCTATAACATAGAAAAGCTCTATAACAAAAAATATTCAGAGGTCATATGCTGAAGTAATTTTCCTTATATTTATGTTCATTATATAGGATTTTTGGATGTTGAGGGAAACTACAGCCTGATCACAGAGGCTCTCAATCTAGAACATTTGGGCCAGAAACTAACTTTTTTATCCTTTGGTGACTGGTGAGAGAGGAGGGGGAGGTTGGGACCTGGTTGTGACTAATATGCTAAGAGTGTCTTAGGTCTAGGATTTTTCTCCTCTTGTTTAATTGTCCTAGAAATTCTGAGAGGTAAATATCATCACCCATGTGTAGATAAGATGAAACGTGAGCCATTCAAGGACCAGTCCAGATTGCATGAGTGGGAAGGAACTGACTACCTGACCCCAGGGGCAGACTTTTCCTCCACATCTAGGGGCACATCTAGGGGCTCCTCTGGGAACTGGCCCAAGGCCCTGGGTCTCTAATAAAGACCATAACATTACTTCAGACTCTTCTATAAATTTGCTAAATGCTTAGGTTTAGTAAATACCTATTTTGGACATATAGACTGTGTTCCATCTTCAGATTTTTTATTCAATTAGCTATCAAGTTAAGAAGAAAAAAGAGGATTTTATTTGAGCCAAACTGAGGATTATAACTTGGGAGGCAGATTCTCAGAAAGCTCTGAGAACTCTTCCACCTGTTAGAAGTTGAAGGCATAGTCATATGCATCAGGCATAGTCATATGCATTTTTGAGACAAAGGATCATACATCAAAATGACATACTGATATTTTACATAAAAGTCATCAAGGATACATACATGCTGCAGGCAAACACATGCAAAGAGAGCAACAAGTCAGCATGACTCTTACAGAGCTAGGAAAGAACTCTACCCTTTTTTTTTCAAGAAGGTATTAAATAATTTATTGATTACACATGATAATGGATTATACACAGACTTCGTTCCCATCTAGAACTTTATCTGGTACCATAATTCAACTAGATATATTGCATAGGATGTGTCAACAATCATATTAATAACCAAAAACTCCATGACTCTGCTTGGGTGAACCTTTTAATGGTAAACTCCAGGTCACAACATGGTAACTAACTGTCAGTTCAACTACATCAAGGTTTCTGAAGAGAATGGTTTCTACAGTCAAGCAGGTTGTAAATAAATTTTGAATAGAACCTGGCATCACCCTGAAGGAATTCTAACTTCACACTGTTGATATAGTTTACCAAAATGTCTTCACAGTAGACTAACTTTACACAGCACATTAAAAAAAAAAGACACAGTTATTCAGCATCATAATCAAACTATTGGATTCAGCAATTAACAGTATGTGTACACAAAAAAGCTACATTAAAACCCTTTTTTGGACTGCTTTACACTTAACACAGAACAGAAACTAAACTAACCTGTTATACAGTTTGTCACACATAGAGTACTCAAGTTTTTTCTTTTGCCCATACACAGTGAGTCTTGTCTAAAACAAGTCTACTTTGTAGCAGTTAGGCCCTGCAACCACTGTGTTTCACTGAGTTGATAGATCTATTGTAACCTGTAGCTTCCCTGTCAGGTCTCTGACTCTCCTGCTAAACTTTCTTTCCTGGCTGTAATTAAAACCTTCTGCCACCACCATAACTACAGGTACTGCTGGAACCTTGGTCAGGACTTCTGCCTCCAAAGTTTCCTCCTTTCATGGTTCCTAAATTTGAAGACTGATTGTTGTAATTGCCAAAATAATTGTAAATTCCACCATATTCAAAATTGCTTCCATCACCACCACCAAAACCACTTCCACATCCTCCGTTATTATAGATGTCATAGCTGCCTCTCCCACCATAGCCACTGCCCTGCTTTCCATAACCCTGTCCATCACTTCCACAGCCTCTGCCTTCTCCAGCATAACCAGGACTGCCTCCTCCATAACTACCATGATTACCAAATCCATTATAGACATCCCATGACCTCCATATCCACCACTACCAGGGCTGCCACCAAAGCCACCTCAACCACTGAAGTTCCTTGTAAAGTAAAATAAAGTAAAAATAAAAATTAAAAAAAAAATCAAAGTTTGTCATTCCCACCAAAACCACTTGTGACCACCACCAAAGTTTCCAGAACAACTGTGACTTTCTTGACTAGATGAAGCACTAGCCATTTCTTGCTTAGATAGGGCTTTCCATACTTCATAGTTATGGCCATTCACAGCATGTATGTTAAGTTGCTTTAGTCATGTCTGACCCTTTGTGACCCCATGGACTGTAGCCTACCAGCCTCCTCTGTCCATGAGATTCTCCAGGCAAGAAAACTAGAGTGGGTTGCCGTTTCTTTCTCCAGGGGATCTTCCTGACCCAGGGATCGAAACTGCATCTCCAGGTTTTCCTGTATCGGCAAGTAGATTTTTACCACTAACACTACCTGGGAATTCCATTTACACTGCGGTATATTTCTGAATGACTATAGGGGTCATTGTCTCTAGAGTTGTGTCTTGTCCATAGAGTCATGGTCATCAAAGCAAAATCTTATTTTGCCACTGCCTCAATCATTCATGATTTCAATCACTTCAAATTTCCCACACTGTTTAAAATAAACTCTTACATGATGTTCTTCAGTGTCTTCTTTAATACCACCAACAAAAGTCTTTTTCATAGTTAAGTGGGCACCAGGTCTTTGAGAGTCTTCTCTTGAGACGGCCGTCTTTGGTTCCACAACTCTTCCATCCACCTTGTGTGGCCTTGCGCTCCTCTCTGCACCCACCTCCTGCACAGTGGCATATGTGAGAAGCCTGAAGCCCCTGGAGCACTTGGTGTTTGGATCCTTTATCACCACAGATAGGCTGTGAGGGTTTCCCACTTCTCAAAATGGTTCCTCAGACTTGCATCAGTTGTTTCAAAGCTCAAACCTCTGATGAAGAATTTGCCAAATTGTTTGGGCTCTTTAGGAGACTCTGAGAGCAGTAGAGGGTGAAAATTTTAATGATACTTACTTTGTGGCGTCCATGGGCAGAAAACAGAATAGTGATTTTAGAAGTTATAGTGCTAATGTCAGAAGAAAAAATAAAAGCAATTGATCTTTACAGGTGAATAGGTGCTCCCACCTTTGAGGAGCTCTAGTTAATGTGTAATGCAGACACACATTGCGCATTAGGGAGGAAGGGAGGGGATCCAGACAAACACACAGAGGGAATTTTATGCTTAATCTTTTCTTGTCCTGCTTTAAAATATACACTTTATTTCGACATCTTTTGGTCATTAATCTTTCTATAGAAAGCATTAGTGATCAAATATTTAGTCCCCTTATACCAAAGTAGTTACTTACCTGCCCTGGCTCCATCATGTCCCTCAATGCCCAGTCTTTATAGCTCAGTTCTCTCTCTCCTTTTAGGGGTTAATCTAGTGGAATGCTTGGCAAGGACTGATAGTCAATTCTAGGTTGTCCAATAGGATGCACACCAAGTTTATCCTCTATGTGCATTGTTCATGCCCATTATTTTATATCACGCCTCCCAGGTGGCTCAGTGGTAAAGAATCCACCCATCAAGCAGGAGATGCATGTTTGAGCTCTGGGTCAGGAAGATCCCTTGGAGAAGGAAATGGCAACCCGCTCCAGTATTCTTGCTTGGGAAATCCTATGGACAGAGGAGCCTGGCAGGATACAGTCTATGGGGATTACAAAAGAGTCAGACATGACTTAGTGACTAACCAACAACAACATAGATATGATCAAGTCATTTAGACATCATTGTTTTAGTTGGAGTTTTGAATATACATTGGGAGGCATGAGAGGTTGTTATTCTATAGATGATATAGGACACAGTCAATATAGCTAACAACAATAACAAAATCAGAAGCAGAGATTGAATCCATGAATCCCCAGAATTGAACCATCTACCCAAGATTTCATTTAGATTAGAAAGGGGATCCTTCAATGCAGAAATTTTATTCTGTATGTGAGTCATTAGATGGTTATATTAGAGAAGCACAACATTGTCTGGATTATAGTATGTTTTCCCCTGCAAAGTAATTTTGAAAATTAAGAACTGTTTGGTTTTGCAACATTTTGTCATCATAGAAACTTCAGAATTAATTAAGTAAGTGAACTGAATGTAGGAAACAAACATGAATGTATATGCTGATGTGGAAACATTTTACAGATCATAGGAATATCTGAAGAGTCAGTGATAAGAATTATGAAGGACTTATATTGGCCTTGTATTGACCAAGGAATCTGATGACAAACCCAACAATCAGTTAAAACAGTTTTGCTGTCACCAAAAAAAGATGTCCTTTTCATCATAGGGGACTGGAATACAAAATTAGCAAATCAAGAGATACCTGAAGTAACAGGCAAGTTTGGCCTTGGAGTACAAAATGAAGCAAGGCAAAAGTTAGCAGAATTTTATCAAGAGAACACATTGGTGATAGCAAACATCCTTTCCCCAAAACACAAGAGATATCTCTACACATAGACATCACTAAATGGTCAATATCAAAATCAGATTGATTATTTTCTTTGCAGCCAAAGATGGAGAAGCTCTATACAGTTAAAGAAACAACACCTGGAGCTGACTGTGGCTCAGATCATGAACTGCTTATTGCAAAATTCAGGCTTAAATTGAAGAAAGTAGGGAAAACCGCCAAGTCATTCTGGTATGACTTAAATCAAATCCCTTATGATTATACAATGGAGATGACAGATAGATTCAAAGGATTAGATCTAGTAGACAGAGTACCTGCAGAACTATGGACGGAGATTTGTACCATTGTAAAAGAGATAGTGACCAAAAACATCCCAAAGAAAAAGAAATGCAAGAAGGCAAAGTGGTTGTCTGAGGAGGCTTTACAAATATCTGAGGAAAGAAGAGAAATGAAAGACAAAGGAGAAAAGGAAATATATACCCAACTGAATGCAGAGTTGCAGAGAATAGCAAGCAGAGATAAGAAGGCTCTTTTCAGTGAACACTGCAAAAGGATAGAGAAAAACAATAGAACAGGAAAGACTAGAGACCTCTTCAAGAAAATTGTAGATATCAAGGGAACATTTCATGCAAAGATGGCACAAGGACAGAAATGGTAAGGACATAATAGAAACAGAAGATACTAAGAAGAGGTGGCAAGAATACACAGAACTATACAAGAACAACCTTCATGACTTAGATAAACCTTAATGACCTAGACAGACATGATGGTGTGGTCACTTACTAAGAGCCAGACATTCTGGAGTGTGAAGTCAGGTGAGCCTTAGGAAGCATTTCTATAAGCAAATCTAGTGGAGGTGATGGGATTCCAGCTGAGCTATTTCAAATTCTAGAAGCTGATGCTGTTACAGTGCTGCATTCCATATGTTGGCAAATTTGGAAAACTCAGAGGCAGCCATAGGACTGGAAAAGGTCAGTTTTTATTCCAGTCCCAAAGAAGGGCTTCCCTGGTGGCTCAGATGGTAAAAGGATGCTTCCCTGGTGGCTCAGATGGTAAGTGGTCCACCTGCAGTACAGGAGACCCAGGTTCCATCTCTGGGTGGGGAAGATCCCCTGGAGAAGGAAATGGCAACCCACTCTAGTGTTCTTGCCTGGAGAATCCCATGGACAGAGGAGCCTCGTCCATGGAGTTGCAAAGAGTTGGACATGACTGAGCGGCTAACACTTTCACTTTCAAAGAAGGGCAATGCCAAAAAATGCTCAAACTACCACACAATTGCACTCATTTCACATGCAGCCCTTTCCCCCTGGCACAACAGTTAGTGAACAAACCACATGGCTCATCTCATGAGAAAGGAAGAACTAGAGATTTTGGGCCCACACGAAAATATACTCTGCGTACACAAAACTCAGATTATAAAAGAAGAACCATAGAAATGGAGTCAGCTCCTCGTTGTGCAAGACAGTACAAGTTATAGTAATAGAATTTGGGACAGGGTCCAAGGCTGATTCTGGTCTCAAGGCCCTTGGTTCTTCACTTGACATGACTATTCTCTCTCTGCTGTGTGGTGGCCCCTCATTAGTGTTGGCCCTTCCTAGGTGTGTCCCTGGTAGAATCTTCAGTCAGGGTTTTCTTTTTCCTTTGCAGAAAAAGGTAAAATCCAAGACATTGCAATTTATGGATTATGTTAATTCCTTCTCTCTGCATAACATTTTGTTTCTTAGTCGATAGATCATTCATTTGCAACATTGTGTTACTTTCAAGCTCAGAGCAGTGATTCAGTAATATGTATATGTATATACATTCTTTTTCAGACATTTCCATTAAAGGTTATTATAATCTTCCATTGCAGGGAGCATGGGTTCAATCTCTGGTTGAGAAAAGATCCTGCATGCTGCACAGCTCAGTCAAAATACGTAAATAAAAATGAGTTACTAAAAACAAAAATAGAATTACCACATGATCCAGCAGTCCTACTTCTGCACCTGTATTAGACAAAACTATAATTCAAAAAGATAAATGCAACCCTTTGTTCATAGCAGCAATGTTTATAATAGCCGAGATATGGAAGCAACCTAAATGTCCACTGAAAAATTAATTCATAAACATGACATGGTACATATATAAAATCATGAAAAAGAATAAAGAAATGGCATTTACAGCAACATTGATGAACCTAGAGATTATCATACTAAGCAAAGTAAGTTAGAAAGAGAAAGCAAATACCATATGATATCACTTATATGTGGAACCTAAAATATGACACAAATGAAATTATTTATGAAACAGATTTACAAAGACAACAGACTTGTAGTTGCCAACGAGGTGGGCTAGTGGCAGAGAGTGGATTGGGAGTTTAGAAGTAGCAGATGTTATATATTTGTTATATATTGAATGGATAAACAACAAAGTCCTATCATGTTGTATATGGAACAATATTCAGTATCTTGCAATAGAACATAATGAAAAGAATATAAAAAAGAATATATATGTATATCTTAATCAATTTTCTGTACTTGAGAAACTAACATAACACTGTAAATCAACAACACATTAATACAAAATACTTAGTGTTCAATTAAAAAATAAAGGTTACTATAAGCATATTGAATACAATTTCCTGTGCTATACAGTAGGTCACTGTTGGTCACCTATTTTATATACGGTAGTGTGTATATGTTAAGCCCAAGCTCCTAATTTATGTCTCTCCCCATGCTCACTATCCGCTTTGGTAACCATAATTTGGTTTCCATTTCTGAGAGTCTATTTCAGTTTTGTAAATAAGTTGATGTGTATCACTATTTTAGATTCCACATATACGTGATATATGGTATTTGTCTTTCTACATCTGACTTATTTCACTCAATATGATAATCTATGTCCATTCATATTATGCAGATGGCATTATTTCATTCTTTTTATGGCTGGAAATATTCCATTATATACCACATCTTCTTTATCCATTTACCTGTCAATGAACATTTAGGTTGCTTCCATGTCTTGGCTATAGTAAATAGTGCTGCAAAGAATATCTTTTCTAATTCAAGTATTCTTTGAATCTATGTTCACAGTTAGATTGTATGTTAACTCTACTGATAGATTTTTAAGGAACATCCATAGTACATACTTGTTGCTATTGTTGTCCAGTCGCTCAGATGTCTGACTCTTTTTGACCCAATGGCATGCAGCATGCCAGGCTTCCCCATCTTTTACTATCCCCTGGAGTTTGCTCAAACTCGTGTCCATTGAGTTGGTGATGCCATCCAACCATCTCATCCTCTGTCATCCTCTTCTCTTCCTGCTTTAATCTTTCCCAGCATCAGGGTATTTCCCAATGAGTCAGCCCTTTGCATCATGTGTCCAGAATATTGGAGCTTCAGCTTCGGTATCAGTCCTTCCAATGAATGTTTGGGGTTGATTTTCTTTAGGATTGTCAGGTTTCACCCTCCTTGCTGTCCGTAGGAGTTTCAAGAGTTTTCTGCAACATCACAGTTCAAAAGCATCAATTCTTTGTCACTGAGCCTTCTTTATGGTCCAACTCTCGTATCCATATGTGAATACTCTATGGATCTGTGTCAGCAAAGTGATATCTCTGCTTTTTAATACACTGTCTAGGTTTGTCATAGCTTTTCTTCCAAGGAGTAAGCATCTTTTGATTTCATGGTGGCAGCCACCATCAGTAGTGATTTTGGAGTCCAAGAAAATAAATTCTGTCACTGTTTCTATTGTTTCTCCATCTATTTACCATGAAGTGATGGGACTGGATGTCATGATCTTCATTTTTTGAATGTTGAGTTTTAAGCCAGCTTTTTGATTCTCCTCTTTCTCCATCATCAAGAGGATTTTTAGTTCCTCTCATTTTCTGCCATAAGGGTGGTGTCATCTGCATATCTGAGGTTACAGATATATCTCCCGGCAATCTTGATCCCAGCTTCAGCTTCATCCAGCCTGGCATTTTGCATTATATACTCTGCATATAAGTTAAAGAAGCAGGGTGCCAATATACAGCCTTGGTGTACTACTTTGCCAATTTGAACCAGTCAGTTGTTTCATGTCCGGTTCTAACTATTGCTTCTTGACCTACATATAGGTTTCTCAGGAGACAGGTAAGGTGTTCTGGTTTCCATCTCTTTAAGAATTTTCCACAGTTTTTTGTGATCCACATAGTCAAAGGATTTAACACAGTCAGTGAAGCAGAAGTAGGTGTTTTTCTGGAATTTTCTTGTCTTTTCTTTGATCCAATGGATGTTGACAATTTAATCACTGATTCCTCTGCCTTTTCTAAATCCTGCTTGTACATCTGGAAATTCTCAGTTCGTGTACTGTTGCAGCCTAGTTTGAAGCATTTTGAGCATTACCTTGCTAGCATGGGAAATGAGCGCAATTATGTGGTATTTTGAACAATCTTTGGCATTGGCCTTCTTTGGGTTGGAATGAAATCTGACCTTTTCCAGTCCCGTGGCCACTGCTGAGATTTCCAAATTTGCTGACATATTGTGCAGCACTTTAACAGCATCATCTTTTAGTGTTTTAATAGCTCAGCTAGAATTCCATAACCTCTACTAGGTCTGTTCGTGATAATGCTTCTTAAGGCCCACTTGACTTCACAATCCAAGATGGCTGGCTCTGGGTGAGTGATCACACCATCATGGTTATCCTGGCCATTAAGACCTTTTCTGTATAGTTCTGTGTATTGCTACCTCTTCTTAATCTCTTCTGCTTCTGTTAGGTCCATACTGTCCTTACTGTTAGGTCCATACTTTATTGTGCCCATCTCTGTATGAGATGTTCCCTTGGTGTCTCTAATTTTCTTTAAGAGATCTCTAGTCTTTCTTATTCCACTGTTTTCCTCTATTTCTTTGCATTGTTCATATAAGAATGGTTTCTTATCTCTTGCTATTCTTTGGAATTCTGCATTCAGATGGGTATATCTTTCCTTTTCTCCTTTGTCTTTCACTTCTCTTCATTTCTCTGCTATTTGGCCTCCTCAGACAACCATTTTACCTTTTTGCATTGCTTTTTCTTGAGGATGGTTTTGACCACAGCCTCCTGTGCAATGTTATGAACCTCCCCCCATAGTTCTCTAGGCACTTTGTCTGTCAGATTTAATCCCTTGAATCTGTTTGTCACTTCCACTGTATAATCATAAAGGATTTGACTTAGGTCATCCCTGAAAGTGGAGAAGGCAATGGCACTCTACTCCAGTACTCTTGCCTGGAAAATCCCATGGGCGGAGGAGCCTGGAAGGGTGCAGTCCAAGGGGTCACGAAGAGTCGGACACGACTAAGTGACTTCACTTTCACTTTTCACTTTCATGCATTGGAGAAGGAAATGGCAACCCGCTCCAGTGTTCTTGCCTGGAGAATCCCAGGGACGGGGGAGCCTGGTAGGCTGCCATCTTATGGGGTTGCACAGAATCAGACACGACTGAAGTGACTTAGCAGACTTAGCAGCCTCCCTGAAAGGGCTAGTGGTTTTCCCTTCTTTCTTTAATTGAAATCTGAATTTTGCCATAAGGAGTTCATGATCTGAACCACAGTCAGCTCCAGGTCTTGTTTTGCTGACTGTATAGAGCTTCCCCATCTTTGGCTGCAAAGAATATAATCCATCTGATTTTTGTATTGACCCTCTGGTGATGTCCATGTGTATAGTGATCTCTTGTGTTGTTGTTAGAAGAGGGTGTTTCCTCTGATCAGTGTGTTCTCTTGGTAAAACTCTGTTAGCCTTTGCCCTGCTGCATTTTGTGCTCCAGGGCCAAATTTGCCTGTTATTATAGGTATTTCTTAACTTCCTACTTTTGCATTCCAGCCCCTATGATTAAATGATATCTTTGTTTTTGGTGTTAGTTCTAGAAGGTCTTGTAGGGCTTCATAGAACCAATTAACCTCAGCTTCTTCAGCATTAGTGGTTGAGGCATAGACTTGAATTCTCCGATGTTGAATGGTTTGCCTTGGAAATGAACTAAGATCATTCTGTTGTTTTTGTGATTGTACCCAAGTACTGCATTTCAGACTCCTTTATTGACTGTGAGGAGTATTCCATTTCTTTTAAGAAAGCTGAGCACTGAAGAATTGGTGCTTTTGAACTGTAGTGTTGGAGAACACTCTTGAGGGTCCCTTGGACTGCAAGGAGATCCAACTAGTCCATCCTAAAGGAAATCAGTCCTCAATATTCATTGGAAGGACTGATGTTGAAGCTGAAACTTCAATACTTCGGCCACCTGATGTGAAGAGCTGACTCATTTGAAAAGACCCTGATGCTGGGAAAGATTGAAGGCACGAGGAGAAGGGGATGATAGGGGATGAGATGGTTGGATGGCGTCACCAACTCAATGGATGTGAGTTTGAGTAAGCTCTGGGAGTTGGTGATGGACAGGGAGGCCTGGCGTGCTGCAGTCCATGGGATCACAGATTTGGACATGACTGAGTGATTGAGCTGAACTGAAGCAATACCACTAGGCCATTCAGGTATGACCTGAATCAAATCCTTTATGATTATACAGTGGAAATGACAAATAAATTCAAGGGATTAGATCTGATAGAGTGTCTGGAGAACTATGGATGGAGGTTCATAACACTGTATAGGAGGCAGTGATCAAAACTATCACCAATTAAGGATTTTTCCATCTATGTTCATCAGTGATATTGGCCTGTAGTTTTCTTTTTTTTGTAGCATCTTTGTCAGGTTTTGGTATTAGGGTGATGGTGGCCTCACAGAATGAGTTTGGAAGTTTACCTTCCTCTGCAATTTTTTGGAAGAGTTTGAGTAGGATAGGTGTTAGCTCTTCTCTAAGTTTTTAGTAGAATTCAGCTGTGAAGCTGTCTGGACCTAGCCTTTTATTTGCTGGAAGATTTCTGATTACAGTTTCAACAATCCCACTGCTGGGCATACACACCGAGGAAACCAGAATTGAAAGAGACACCTGTACCCCAGTGTTTATCGCAGCACTGTTTATAATAGCCAGGACATGGAAGCAACCTAGATGTCCATCAGCAGAAGGATGGATAAGCAAGCTGCGGTACATATACACAATGGAGTATTACTCAGCCATTAAAAATAATACATTTGAATCAGTTCTAATGAGGTGGATGAAACTGGAGCCTATTATACAGCATGAAGTAAGCCAGAAAGAAAAACACCAATACAATATACTAACACATATAAATGAAATTTAGAAAGATGATAATGATAACCCTGTATGCAAGACAGCAAAAGAGACACAGATAAAAAGAACAGTCTTTTGGACTCTGTGGGAGAAGGAGAGGGTGGGATGATTTGGGAGAAATGGCATTGAAACAAGTATAATATCATATAAGAAATGAATCGCCAGCCTAGGTTTGATGCAGGATACAGGATGCTTGGGGGTGGTGCACTGGGATGACCCAGAGGGATGGTATGGGGAGGGAGGTGGGAGGGGCGTCCAGGATTCCACACGTGTACACCTGTGGCAGATTCATGTTGATGTATGGCAAAACCAATACAGTATTGTAAAGTAAAATACGAAAAAAAAAAGAAAAAAAACTATCTCCAAGAAAAAGCAATGCAAAAAGGCAAAATGGTTGCCTGAGGAGGCCTTAAAAATAGCTGAGTAATGAAGAAAATTGAAAGGCAAAGAAGAAAAGGAAAGATATACCCATCTGAATGCAGAATTCCAAAGAATAGCAAGGAGAGATAAGAAACCATTCTTAACTGAACAGTACAAAGAAATAGAGGAAAACAATAGAATGAGAAAGACTAGTGATCTCTTAAAGAAAACTGAGACACCAAGAGAACATTTCATGCAAAGATGGGCACAAGAAAGGAGAGAAATATTATGGACCTAACAGAAGCAGAAGATGTTAAGAAAAGGTGGCAAGAATACCCAGAAGAACTAAACAAAAAAGGGCTTAATGACCAGGATAACCATGATGGTGTGATCACTCACCTAGAGTCAGACATTCTGGAGTGTGAAGTCAAGTGGGCCTTAGGAAGCATTACCACGGACAAACCTAGTAGAGGTGATGGAATTCAAGATGAGCTATTTAAAATCCCAAAAGATGATGCTATTAAAGTGTTGCAAAATATGCCAAAATATTTGGAAAACTCAGCAGTGGCCACAGGACTGGAAAAGGTCAGTTTTCATTCCAATCCCAAAGAAGGGCATTGTCAAAAAATGTTAATACTACCACATAATTGCACTCATTTCACGTTAGCAAGGTAATGCTCAAAATCATTCAAACAGAACGTTAAAAGTCTGTGAACTGAGAACTTCTGGACGTTCAAACTGGATTTAGAAAAGGAGAGGACTGGTTGTCAAATTGTCATCTTCCATTGGATCATAGAAAAAGCAAGAGAATTCCAGATAAATACCACTGTGTTAAAACCTTTGACTGTGTGGACCGTGTGGATCAACAAACTGTTGAAAATTCTTAAAGAGATGGAAACCAGACCACCTTACCTATCTCCTGAGAAACTTATATGTCAAGAAGCAATAGTTAGAACCAGACATGGAACAACTGACTGGTTCAAAATCGAGATAGGTGTACATCAAGGCTGCAAGTGGTCTCCCTGCTTATTAAACTTATATGCAGAGTACATCATGAGAAAGACCAGGCTGGATGAAGCTGAAGGTGGAATCAAGATTGATGGAAGATTTATCCATAAGCTCAGATATGCAGTTGAAACTACCCTAATGACAGGTAGTGAAGAGGAATAAAAGAGCCTCTTGATGAAGGTTAAACAGAAGAGTGAAAAAGCTGGCTTAAAACTCAACATTCAAAAAATGAAGATCATGGCATCTGGTCCCATCACTCCATGGCAAATCAGTTCAGTTCAGTCACTCAGTTGTGTCCGACTCTTTGCAACACCATGAACTGCAGCATGCCAGGCCTCCCTGTCTATCACCAGCTCCTGGAGTCCACCCAGATCCGGGTCCATTGAGTCGGTGATGCTATCTAACCATCTCATCCTCTGTCATTCCCTTCTCTTCCTGCCCTCAATCTTTCCCAGCATCAGGGTATTTTCAAACGAGTCAGCTCTTTGCATCATGTGGCCAAAATATTGGAGTTTCAGCTTCAACATCAGTCCTTCCAATGAACACCCAGGACTGATCTCCTTTAGGATCGACTGGTTGGATCTCCTTGTAGTCCAAGGGACTCTCAAGAGTCTTCTCCAACACCACAGTTCAAAAGCATCATTCTTTGGTGCTCAGCTTTCTATATAGTCCAACTCTCACATCCATACATGACCACTGGAAAAACCAAAGCCTTGACTAGACGGACCTTTGTTGGCAAAATAATGTCTCTGCTTTTTAATGTGTTGTCTAGGTTGGTCATAACTTTCCTTCCAAGGAGTAAGCATCTTTTAATTTCATGGCTGCAGTCATCATCTGCAGTGATTTTGGAGCCCAGAAAAAGAAAGTTAGCCACTGTTTCCCCATCTATTTGCCATGAAGTGATGGGACCAGATGCCATGATCTTCATTTTCTGAATGTTGTTGAGCTTTAAGCCAACTTTTTCACTGTTCTCTTTCACTTTCATCAAGAGGCTCTTTAGTTCTTCTTCACTTTCTGCCATAAAAGTGGTGTCATCTGCATATCTAAGGTTATTGATCTTTCCATGGCAATCTTGATTCCAGCTTGGGCTTCATCCAGCCCAGCGTTTCTCATGATGTACTCTGCATAGAAGTTAAATAACCAGGGTGACAATATTCAGCCTTGAAGTACTCCTTTTCCTATTTGGAACCAGTCTGTTGTTCCATGTCCAGTTCTATTGCTTCCTGACCTGCATACAGGTTTCTCAAGAGGCAGGTCAGGTGGTCTGGTATTCCCATCTCCTTCAGAATTTTCCACAGTTTATTGTGATCCACACAGTCAAAGGCTTTGGCATAATCAATAAAGCAGAAATAGATGTTTTTCTGGAATGCTCTTGCTTTTTCGATGATCCAGTGGATGTTGGCAATTTGATCTCTGCTTCCTCTGCTTTTTCTGAAGCCAGGTTGAGCATCTGTAAACAGTGACAGACTTTATTTTCTTGGGCTCAAGTTCACTGCAGATGGTGGCTCAGCCATGAAATTAAAAGATGCTTGCTCCTTGGAAGTAAAGCTATGACAAACCTAGACAGTGTATTAAAAAGCAGCATCATCACTTTTCTGAAAAAGGTCCTTAATGTCAAAGCTATGTTTTTTCCAGGAGTCACATACAGATATGAGATTTGGACCGTAAAGAAGGCTCAGCGCTGCAGAATTGATGTTTTCGAATATTGATGCTGGTGAAGACTCTCAGAGTCTCTTGGACAGCAACGAGGATCAAATCAGTCAATGCTAATGAAATCAACTCTGAATATTCATTGGAGGAACTGGTGCTGAAGCTCCAATACTTTTGTCACCTGATGCGAAGAGCTGACTCATTGGAAAAGAGCCAGATATTGGGAAAGATTGAGGGCAGGAGGAGAAGAGGACTACAGAGGATGAGACAGTTTGATGGCATCATGCAACGCACATGAGTTAGAGCAAACTCCAGGACCTAGTGAAGGACAGGAAAGCCTGGCTTGCTGCAGTCCTTTGCAGAAGTCAGATTGCAAAGAGTCTGGGTTGGAAACCATCGGACATGTCTGAGTGACTCAAGAACAACAGCTGCAGCAAGTATGTACCATGGAGGTTCCTTAAAAATCATCAGTAGAGTTAACATATGATGCTGTAATCCAATCCTGGACATAGATTCAGAGAATACTTAAATTAGAAAAGATACATGCACCTCAGTAGTCCTTCCAGGACTCTTTACAATAGCCAAGACATGGAAGCAACCTAAATGTCCATTAGCAGCTGAATGGATAAAGAAGATATAATATGTAATGGAATATTACCACCCATAAAAAGAATGAAATAATGTCATTTTCAGTTGTATGAATGGACGTAGATTATCATATTGAGTGAAATAAGTCAGATGTAGAAAGACAAATACCATATATCACTTACATTTGTAATAAAAAATAGTGATACACATGAACTTATTTACAAAACTGAAATAGACTCTCAGATATGGAAACCAAATTATAGTTACCAAGGGGGATAGTGGATATGGAGAGAGATTAAATAAGGAGCTTGGGCTTAACATGTACACATCACCATATATAAAATAGGTGACCAACAGTGACCTATTGTATAGCACAGGGAAATGTATTCAATATTCTTGTAGTAACTTTTATTTTTTTAATTGACCACTAAGGATTTTTTAATTGATGTGTTGTTGATTTACAATGTTATATTAGTTTCTGGAGTATAGAAAAGTGATTAAGTTATATATATATACATATATATACTTTTCAATGGTCTAGCGGTTTTCCCTACTTTCTTCAATTTAAGTCTGAATTTGGCAATAAGGAGTTCATGATCTGAGCCACAGTCAGCTCCCGGTCTTGTTTTTCTTGACTGTATAGAGCTTCTCCATCTTTAGCTGCATAGAATATAATCAATCTGATTTTGGTGTTGACCATCTGGTGATGTCCATGTGTAGAGTCTTCTCTTGTGTTGTTGGAAGAGGGTGTTTGCTATGACCAGTGCATTTTCTTGGCAAAACTCTATTAGTCTTTGCCCTGCTTCATTCCTCATTCCAAGGCCAAATTTGCCTGTTACTTCAGGTGTTTCTTGACTTCCTACTTTTGCATTCCAGTCCCCTATAATGAAAAGGACATCTTTTGGGGGTGTTAGTTCTAAAAGGTCTTGTAGGTCTTCATAAAACCATTCAACTTCAGCTTCTTCAGCATTACTGGTTGGGGCATAGACTTGGATAACTGTGATATTGAATGGTTTGCCTTGGAGATGAACAGAGATCATTCTGTCGTTTTTGAGACTGCATCCAAGTACTGCATTTCGGACTCTTTTGTTGACCACGATGGCTACTCCATTTCTTCTGAGGGATTCCTGCCCAAAGTAGTAGATATAATGGTCATCTGAGTTAAATTCACCTATTTCAGTCCATTTTAGTTTGCTGATTCCTAGAATGTTGACATTCACCCTTGCCATCTCTTGTTTGACCACTTCCAATTTGCCTTGATTCATGGACTTAACAGTCCAGGTTCCTATGCAATATTGCTCTTTACAGCATCGGATCTTACTTCTATCACCAGTCACATCCACAACTGGGTATTGTTTTTGCTTTGGCTCCATCCCTTATTTCTTTCTGGAGTTATTTCTCCACTGATCTCCAGTAGCATATTGGGCACCTACTGACCTGGGGAGTTCCTCTTTTGGTATCCTATCATTTTGCCTTTTCCTACTGTTCATGTGGTTCTCAAGGCAAGAATACTGAAGTGGCTTGCCATTCCCTTCTCCAGTGGACCAAATAAAATCCCTTATGATTATACAGTGGAAGTGAGAAATAGATTTAAGGGCCTAGATCTGATAGATAGAGTGCCTGATGAACTATGGAATGAGGTTCGTGACATTGTACAGGAGACAAGGATCAAGACCATCCCCATGGAAAAGAAATGCAAAAAAGCAAAATGGCTGTCTGGGGAGGCCTTACAAATAGCTGTGAAAAGAAGAGAGGCAAAAAGCAAAGGAGAAAAGGAAAGATATAAGCATCTGAATGCAGAGTTCCAAAGAATAGCAAGAAGAGATAAGAAAGCTTTCTTCAGCGATCAAGGCAAAGAAATAGAGGAAAAGAACAGAATGGGAAAGACTAGAGATCTCTTCAAGAAAATTAGAGATACCAGGGGAACATTTCATGCAAAGATGGGCTCGATAAAGGACAGAAATGGTATGGAACTAACAGAAGCAGAAGATATTAAGAAGAGGTGGCAAGAATACACAGAAGAACTGTACAAAAAAGATATTCATGACCCAGATAATCATTATGGTGTGATCACTCACCTAGAGCCAGACATCTTGGAAAGTGAAGTCAAGTGGGCCTTAGAAAGCATCACTATGAACAAAGCTAGTGGAGGTGATGGAATTCCAGTGGAGCTGTTTCAAATCCTGAAAGATGATGCTGTGAAAGTGCTGCACTCAATATGTCAGCAAATTTGGAAAACTCAGCAGTGGCCAGAGGACTGGAAAAGGTCAGTTTTCATTCCAATTCCAAAGAAAGGCAATGCCAAAGAATGCTCAAACTACCGCACAATTACGCTCATCTCACATGCTAGTAAAGTAATGCTCAAAATTCTCCAAGCCAGGCTTCAGCAATACGTGAACCGTGAACTCCCTGATGTTCAAGCTGGTTTTAGAAAAGGCAGAGGAACCAGAGATCAAATTGCCAACATCTGTTGGAGCATCAAAAAAGCAAGAATGTTCCAGAAAAACATCTATTTCTGCTTTATTGACTATGCCAAAGCCTTTGACTGTGTGGATCACAATAAACTGTGGAAAATTCTGAAAGAGATGGGAATACCCGAGCACCTAACCTGCCTCTTGAGAAACCTATATGCAGGTCAGGAAGCAACAGTTAGAACTGGACATTAAACAACAGACTGGTTCCAAATAGGAAAAGGAGTACATCAAGGCTGTATATTGTCACCCTGCTTATTTAACTTCTATGCAGAGTACATCATGAGAAATGCTGGACTGGAAGAAACACAAGCTAGAATCAAGATTGCCGGGAGAAATATCAGTAACCTCAGATATGCAGATGACACCACCCTTATAGCAGAAAGTGAAGAGGAGCTAAAAAGCCTCTTGATGAAAGTGAAAGAGGAGAGCGAAAAAGTTGGCTTAAAGCTCAACATTCAGAAAACGAAGATCGTGGCATCCAGTCCCATCACTTCATGGGAAATAGATGGGGAAACAGTGGAAACAGTGTCAGACTTTGTTTTTTTGGGCTCCAAAATCACTGTAAATGGTGACTGCAGCCATGAAATTAAAAGACGCTTACTCCTTGGAAGAAAAGTTATGACCAACCTAGATAGCATATTCAAAAGCAGAGACATTTCTTTGCCAACTAAAGTCCATCTAGTCAAGGCTATGGTTTTTCCTGTGGTCATGTATGGACGTGAGAGTTGGACTGTGAAGAAGGCTGAACACTGAAGAATTGATGCTTTTGAACTGTGGTGTTGGAGAAGACTCTTGAGAGTCCCTTGGACTGCAAGGAGATCCAACCAGTCCATTCTGGAGATCAGCCCTGGGATTTCTTTGGAGGGAATGATGCTGAAGCTGAAACTCTAGTACTTTGGCCACTGCATGCAATGAGTTGACTCATTGGAAAAGACTCTGATGCTGGGAGGGATTGGGGGCAGGAGGAAAAGGGGCTGACAGAGGATGAGATGGCTGGATGGCATCACTGACTCGATGGTTGTGAGTCTGAGTGAACTCTGGGAGTTGGTGATAGATGGGGGGCCTGGTGTGCTGTGATTCATGGGTCACAAAGAGTTGGAGATGACTGAGCGACTGAACTGAGCTGAACTGAAGTGAAGATTGACACATTTCATTATATTTCAATTGTATATTGATGTAGACACTCTTAAGAAAGAGGTAAATAAAAATTATGATTAGACAACAACAGAATCACATTTTATTTACAAATCTCCCTGTGACCCCTACTTCCCCTAAATACTGTCCATTCCAGGATGGTGGTTGCTGGTTGGGTTTCAGGTGGCATGTTGGGTTTGCTGTGGCTGGTGGTGCCACAGTAACTGGGCACATGTGGTGAGTGAGTGCCATGGAGGGGCTGCCATCCTTGGGGATCCTTGGGAAGCTGAGTGAGGTGGTGGTATTGCTGCTGCCCAGTGGCCAGAGTTCACAGTTCACTTTCCAGAGCCTCCCGTGGGAGACAGTGGTGTGTCTGCCTGTCATCAGCTTATTGGTGGTCTCTTATTTACTAGTTCAGTCTGTTAGAAGTTGACTGTTTGTAAGACACGAAAAGCAGCTTGCAGAAACACTGGCTGCACAGATTGATGAGAAATGCCTACTCACTGACAAATACTGTGCTGCCAAAAATGAGTATGCAGAGATGGAGACATCTTTAGAGAAAACCAGACTAGAGAGTGAGTCAATAAATACACCCAGCCTTACTGACACTTATAGAAAATTGAGGAGGGTCAACCTGATTTTGAGGCAGGAACTCAATTCTGTGGTTCAAAAACTGATCAAAGAGAGATTCATGCAGCCTAAACAAGAAGAGGAGATGGAGGAGGTGCTAAAAGTGTTCAAGTCCCTGGAAGAGGTCATGAGAATCTCCAGATCCCAAGGCCTTTTCCAAACCAGCCAGGAGGCCAAGCACCAAGCCCTGATGGTCTCTTCCCTAGGAGTGGGCCTGAGTATCAACTATGCTGTTCCCTACCCTCCTCTCAGGCCTCCCAACATGCCGGGCTGCAATCACCCACCCCCATGACTCTCCACCAGAGCTACACTCAGACCAGTGGATGCAAGGGAGCCTCCACCTTGCACTGCATTTCTCCAGCTTCATATGCTGAGCACGGCAATAGGCTTTCATGTTTAACTTCTTTCATCTAACTGTGGGAATTTCTCCATCTACAGAATGCTTGGATTATCTCCTATTTCCTACAGTGAAATAAATGTACTTTATTTATTTGTTTTTTTAAAATTTTTATTTTTTTATAAATGTACTTTAGAGACTAATCTTTTACTTAGTTTGAAACTTCATTAAGCCACAATTCTCAAGATAGTTTTCATATCTATTATATATCAATCCTATAGAATATATATATATGTATAATATATATAATATTCTCTGTGTAAATATTGCATAATATTGTGTAAAAATTAAAATAATGTGAAACATGCAACTCATCAATATAGATTTTAGCTGGCAATAGCAATATTTATAGAGTTAAATTCCCAACAGTTATAAGTTTAATTCAAAGCAGCTTTTCTGTCTTTTTGTCTTTAAATGCTGATAATCCCTCTTTGAGAGGCTCTTAAATAGAACACTCAGAAAGAAATTGTTATCATAAAATATTCATATTCCAATTTAACAGTGGCTACATTTGAAAAATGACATGGAGATTGTTTCCTTTCATTTCAAGATTACTGCAGTATGAGTTTTCTGAACAAGAAATCCAGCTGGACAACTGAGGGAATTGCCAGTCACTGCTCTTCATCTTTCACTCCCCATCTTGCATTCACTTCTCAGTAGAAAGCTAGGAAATTCTCAAGAGTTTTTTCCTGACGTGATTACATCCAAACTCCACAGTTAGCACCTTTATTCACAAGTTACGACCTCTTACTAAACAATCAGCACAAACTGGCTTTTATCATGGTGTAAGGGAAGCAGCCATGGAATTAAAAGATGCTTACTCCTTGGAAGAAAAGTTATGACCAACCTAGATAGCATATTAAAAAGTAGAGATGTTACTTTGCCAACAAAGGTCCAACTAGTCAAGGCTATGCTTTTTCCAGTGGTCATGTATGGATGTGAGTGTTGGACTGTAAAGAAAGCTGAGCGCTGAAGGATTGATGCTTTTGAACTGTGGTGTTGGAGAAGACTCTTGAGAGTCCCTTGGACTATAAGAAGATCCAACCAGTCCATTCTAAAGGAGATCAAGCCTTTAGAAGGAATGATGCTGAAGCTGAAACTCCAGTACTTTGGCCACCTCATGTGAAGAGTTGACTCATTGGAAAAGACTCTGATGCTGGGAGGGATTGGGGGCAGGAGGAGAGGGGGCCAACAGAGGATGAGATGGCTGGATGGCATCACCGACTCGATGGACATGAGTCTGAGTGAACTCCAGGAGATGGTGATGGACAGGGAGGCCTGGCGTGCTGTGATTCATGGGGTCACAAAGAGTCGGACACGACTGAGCGACTGAACTGAACTGAACTGAACTGAACTGAAGGGAAGCAGAGCCAAACATTTGTATAACTGGCGGGAATCACATGAGTAAATGACAGAGAACATTAAGATACAATAAATGGCATTTCCTCACAATTTTTGAATAAAGATGTGCTTGGATTGGAGAAGATTCAGTTCAGTTCAGTTGATCAGTCATGTCTGACTCTTTGCGACCCTGAAAACCAAAAAGAAAGTCCATTTTTTTTGGTTAGGAGTGAGGATGGGAGAGGGGAGAAGAAGATTCCAGACATGAAAATTAAACTGAAGACATAGCATGTGTTGGGATCTGATAGGTTTTATGCAGAAAAATGAACAGGGAATGTGGAAGCAGTGGAATGGCATGGTGGTGTTGGTAGAAGTGGTCCTGGAAGGCTGCTCCATGGAGAGGCCACATGGGTAGAAACTTTGTAATCTGAAGGGACAATTACAAGTGATGTTTCTGAAGGGGGGCAGGATCATGGTGGGTGTGAGGACCAGCCAAAATGCAAGGTGACCAGAATGTACTGAGGAAATGGCAGAAATGGGGGTAAAGGCCACCAGGTGTCAGAAAATGGAGGGAGCTGACACCACAGTAAAGAGTTTGATTTCCTTTTAAAAGAACATTGGCTGCCATTTTGCCGAAAGCTTAACCCAAGTGAGAGACTATGACAGTGTTTAGAGGCTGAGAACAGTGATGTCTAGACCAAAGGGAGAAATGAAAGTGGACATGGAGTTATGGAATCAGATCCAGGTTGAGTCCTAAAAGTGGATACTGTGAGACATAATAATTCCTGTGGGTCACAGGGAAGAGAAGAAGCAGGATGAAGTCAAGAATTCCTACCTGAGCATCTGCATCAGAGATGGTGTTTTCTAGTGAAATGAGGAAGGAGGCAGAGGAGTGTAGTTGAATGGGAAATTGGGGGGAAATTATTTAGAGGAGACATTAGACAAGGTCCTATGGCACCAGAGCAGAAATACCAAGTCCACAGGGTGATACAAGTGTACTGGGGGTTAGGAAGTGATTACAGATATAGCTATAAATATGAAGTGTCATTGGGAATAAAGTTAATTGCGGAGAAGTAATCCAAGGGTGGGTTAATTTCACGAGGTGAACTCTGTGGGCCTGTTTGTGCTCAGAGGCCTATTTGGCTTTCCCAGTATCAACAATAAAACAAGTTTCTGCAATGGTGGATTCCTTGACTCTGTCCCTACATGTTTGGGCTTCAGTTGTGCAGAATCCCCATCTTAGTCCTTTTTCACACCATGGAAAGGGACAGGTTGGGTAGTCATAGAGGGATCTGCTATTTCCCCCAGTGAGTATTTACTGCTTGACATTAGATATTCTGTAGCATATTTTTCAGCCTCCCTTATGACTCTAGCATTCTCAGGTCAGATAAGGTCTGATTAAATATGACCATGACATCTTTTCATGTTAGGTTGAAAGCCAAGGAGGTATATTAAAATGCATCCATGTATTTACATGGATCATCTATGTAGCTTTCCAAATCCAGTTTGATTTCCCTTAGCTCTAGGACTGAGAAGAGCTCATGGATCCAGGTTGGTCTGAATTCCCCTCCAGTTTTGACTAAAGGGCATACTCAAGCCAGTGGAGAGGGTGCTTAGGGTATGGGGGTGATTCTGACTATATTGAGGGGGTAGCACTAGGTGATTTTAAAGCGGTGGAAGGTGAACCTTCAAGGGGGCTTCTTTTTCTTGGTCGTCTGTGTCAAACACCATCTGTTTAGCAGGTTCGCACTTAATCCCTCACTTGAGGCAGAGTTCCTTCATGTCTCTTAATGGCAGGAAATTTGAACATAGAAAATCCACCCATTTTCCTTGTGTCTTACAGAACAAATCTAATTGTGG
This sequence comes from Capricornis sumatraensis, assembly GCF_032405125.1. Taxonomy (NCBI): domain Eukaryota; kingdom Metazoa; phylum Chordata; class Mammalia; order Artiodactyla; family Bovidae; genus Capricornis; species Capricornis sumatraensis. Next base: position 45,628,230 of record NC_091071.1, read on the forward strand.
GATAAATTGTAACTTAAGCTCCCATTTTTGGGCCAGTGTTCCCTACCCTCCAGAGGATATTGTGGCCATGCTGAGTTTCAAAAGAATCTCAAGTGTCTTCACCTCAGAGTCTGAGGGCCAAATAGCTCCCATTTATAAAGGATACATCTTAAGAGCATCTGTTGATGAGTTGATTGGTTGTTTCCCATCTGGAACAATGGCAAGGATGGAGAAAAACTAGTCAGACTCTTAGCCTTGGGGTGGATCCCAGCGTGTGCTTCCCTGACAGTAAGGTTTTCAGCCTGAGAGCTGGGCATCCATGGGTCTAGGTACAGATCCCAAGGAGCTAACCAGACTCCTGGGATCCCCAACTAAAGCCAAACATCCCCAAGGTCTCTAGCTTGGTCAATGTCAGGTAAGTTTGAATGGAAGGCCTCCCTAACCTTGTACACTGACTGAGAGCTGGGTGTTCCCAGATCAGTGAGTGTGACCATTATGGTTGCAGGCTGTTGAGCCAGCATCCCGGGTCAGAATGCAGGTCTCAAGGCAACCTGGGCACCTAGAGGGCCCCTTACTAAAACAGAGTATCTGCAATCCCTAGTGGTGATGTGCCCTTGTTTGTGTCAGGACCCAGTCCAGCCCTGGTGGGGATATCCGGTCCATTCTGTGACTCCCTTGTCCTGTCACAAGAGGCTTCCAGTGGCAGGTGCTCTAATGGAGTTTAAATGCCTGACTTTCAATCAGCCTAATCCAGTTTAAAGGAGAAAGAGAAAAGAGGAAATGAGAACTCTTGCTCGTTTTGGCACCAGTCACTAGGGAGCAATGGGCAATGGGGCCTTTGGAGCATGCCAGGGGTAGTGGACAAGGTTCTTCAATTACTTCCACTGCCTCTCATCTGTTTGCAGAGAGTTTGAGGAGATAAGAGATGAACAACTGTATGAGAACTTAGAGGGTGGCCTTCCCAATGCATTGCATAGGGTAGCATAGATGGCAGGGTGGGGGTGGGGGGTCATAAGGATGAAAGGAGGTTAAGGTCCTTCTAGCCATAGGGTCAAGGATCCTTTCCTTTGCTGATGTGACGTAAGCAATCTGAGTCATGGCACCAAGATGTCAAGCTAGTTCTTCTTCCTTAGTTCTTGTCTCATGGTAGCAAAGAATTGAAATGACAAACTAGTGTTCACCTCAAGCAGGCAAGATATATTGGGCAAGCAGCAAGCATACTCTCTCGAGATGAGAGAGTGGACCAATCCCCACAGGAGTGGCCCTGTCCCAGTTAACCTTCCCTCATTATACCCCTGGTTTCCTTTTCTGAGCGAGTTCCTGGGGTTTGATTGGTTATGTCCTGTTAGGTAGGTAGAACAGGGAAAACGAGTCCAAAATGGCGGTGCCTACAGACAAGGAAGGGAAAAGCCCACGAAAATGAAACAAAAGAAGGTCCGAGGACCAGAGTGAGGACCTCAGGTAAAACACACAACACTCCTGGCTGGCCCAATTTACATAGGACAGGCCCAGGGAGAGATAAACATATAAATAGAAGAGCCAAAACCAGATCTCTCTCTCTCTCCTGCGCGCTGGGGCGCTCTTCTCCTTGTGTCTTTAGATCAACGTGCCCTCACGCCTCAAAGATGGATTTTCCTGCTATCTTCTAAATAAAATAATAGAGCTGTAACACTGAGCTGTAACACTGATTTGTCTAAGAGCTATAACACGGTCCATTTGAGACCTGAGCGCTATAACACTGTCTATCCAAGACCTGAGAGCTGTGACTTGCCGAGGGTGCATTAATGTCCATCACTCCAAATCTTTGTTGTAATGAGACAAAGAATCGAGGAACATACACTCGCGTGACATCTATGGTGCCGTGACTCGGATGTAACCTGGCTGAAACAACCTCCACGTGGAAGAGGCCAAGCACAGTCGGAGCCCAACTCAGCGAAGCTCCTGCGGTAGAGGCGGAACGTGAAGAAAATCCAGTGCAGGGGAAGGCCCATCGTGCTGGGAACTGGGACAGCGGAAAGCCCACGCGGCCCAGGCTCAGATCCCAGAAGACTTCCAGTTAAGGCAAGAGGTCCTCGTTCCTTTGGCTGGAGGGACATGCCTAACGAAATCTTAATCCCTTTACAATCTCTCATTTCTTGTTTCCTCGAACCTCCTGTGAACAGGCGGGCGGCAGGGGGCACAATTAGAGGGACTCTGGAGAGGCTACTCCTCAGCATGTCCCAAAGGTGCTATCTGCTGAGCCCCAGTAGCTGTTACACAACTGGTGGGGGTTCTTCTGTCCTTTCTCTTCTCTGTGCCAAGGATCAGATCAAAGAAACGGTGAGCACCGGTCAGATATTTAGCAAATTTTCTTGCGGGCTATGAAGGGGATTCCTTGGCATGTTTTTCCCACTGCTTTTTCCTCCTGTCCTTTAGCTCTCTTCCAGGACTCAAGCCCGGCCAAAACTAATAAGGTTCAGGCTCTGAGGTCTCATTACAAAGATTCATTGAGAGTCAAAGCGATAGATAAGAGGTAGACTTGTTAGATTCAGAGAAAAGCGCTGCACTCTACAGGGTACTGGCCATTGAATGAGGCCTGGCTCGGTTTTGCGAGAGGGGTAAATTCATATGCTAACAAGTGGGAGGATCATCCCAGCCACTGGGGAACCACCCAGTCCTCCATCTTTTTCACAGTGCCTTGGAGCTGTCCTGCCACCTCTGGGTGTGTCTGTTGGCTTATAGATTGGAGATTAAGTTTTACTTGAATTTGACTTGTCATCTTAGACCCAATTGATTTTAATTGGTTTACATTATACCCTTGTGCTATGTCATTCTTTCAAAGGTTGTGCTCTGCCCTCTTCCCTCCTGTTTCATGCTCTTTGCCTGAGCCCCATCTAGACCCACAAGGTTGCTTCTACAATCTTCTGGAGAGACAACCAGAAAATAGCTGGCCTTGGGAGGGAAATAAATCTATAATATCAAACCCCTAATCCTACCCAGTACTGGTCACACTGGAGATCTTGGGGATGCCCAACTCCAGTCCGGGGGTCCCAGGAGGTCATCACGCCTTGACCTGCCTAGGGATCTGGTCCTCGAAAGGTTGTCATGCCTCAACCTGCTCGGGGATCCACCAGTCCCAGGGGTCCCAGGAGGTGGACACGCCTTGACCCGCCCAGGGACCCAATTCTCCGGAGGCCGTCACGCCTCGGCCTGCCTGGAGATCTGCACCCTGACCCGGGGACGCCTGGCTCTCAGGTTGCAGCAGTTCTGGGTAAGATAAGCTTCAAAAAGACTCACCCCTAAGGAAGTCCACCCATGAAAATCGAAAGGTCTTTTTCTTTTCTCCCTGTTATGACTGTCTTTCAGATGGGAAATAACCAATCCACTTCCTGGCAGACGCCCTTGAGATGCATCCTTGATAACTGGAAGCTGTTCGACCCTCTAGCTCTAAGGAAAAGTCGCTTGAAGTTCTTTTGTGCCACTGCATGGCCACAGTATCCACTGGGGGACGAGGAACACTGGCCTGAGGATGGGACTTTAAATTACAATACCATCCTGCAGTTAGAGTTATTCTGTAAAAGACAAGGGAAATAGACAGAGATCCCCTATGTCCAAATTTTCTTCTGACTAAGAGATATGAAGGAACTCTGTCTTAAGTATGGGATTGTTGTACGCCCTAAAAGTGAGCCCACTAGGCAAATGGTGTTAGGCACAGGCAACCAAAAAAAGGAACCCCCTCGTGAAGGCTCACCTCCCACAGCTCCCGAGTTGCCTGGTGCTCCTTCCTTATATCCAAATGTGACCCCATACCCGGGAGCATCCCCTCCACAAAAGCCAGCTCGAGTATATCCCTTAGTTGAAACTGGAGGAGAATTCGGACCAATCCGGGTCCATAAGCCCTTCTCCCTCTTAGAACTAAGACAGATCAAACAAGACCTGGGAAGCTATACAGATGACCCAGGCAAATATATAGATACATTCCAACATATTACCTTGGCCTTTGACTTGACATGGAAAGACATCATGGTCATATTTAGTCAAACTTTATCTGACCCTGAACATACTAGGGTCTTAAAGGAGGCCCAGAGGTATGCAACAGGGCTTCACATGCCCAGTGATAGATACCCAGTAGGGGAAACTGCAGTCCCCTCCTCCGATCCTAATTGGAATTATAATGACCCTGAACACATCTGGGAAAGAGATCATTTTCTAATCTGTGTGAAGGCAGGACTGAAAGCAGCCCAGCAAAAAGTAATTAGCTATGCCTGGGTCTCAGCAATAACTCCGAAGCCCAATGAGAACCCCATTGCCTTTCTGGAAAGGCTAAAAGAGGCTCTCCAAAAGTTTACCAATCTGGACTTAGACTCTTACGAGGGACAGGTGATTTTATTTTATTTTATTTTTTTGGGACAGGTGATTTTAAAGGACCAATTCCTGTCCCAATGTGCATCAGATATCAGAATTAAGTTACAACAGCTACAACAGCAGGACCCCGCTGCCTGTTTAGATGAGATGGTCCAGACAGCCACCAATACCTTTTATAACAGAGAACAGGAAAAAGAGGCCAAGGCCCAGGAGAAGGAGAGAAAGAAAGAGACAAGGCATGCCCAGATGTTGGCCGCCCTCCAGGGAAGCCCTATGGCAAACCCCGAGTCCTTGAAGGACAAGGCACAAGACAAATGCATGATCTGTAGACAGTCGGGGCATTGGGCCAAAGAGTGTCCAAACTGACAAGTCTCCTAGAATGGCTTGCCACAAATGCCATCAACTGGGACATTGGGTGGCACTCTGCTCTCGGGACCCAAGAGCCTCAAGGTCAAGCGCCAAGCCTACCCTCACGATGGTTCAAGAGGACTGAAGTGGCCCGCTCCAGCCAGCCCACCTGTCACAGATAACCATCACTGGGCTGGAGCCAAGGATACAACTGGATGTGGCAGGTAGGTCAGAGAATTTCTTGGTTGACACAGGGGCTACCTACTCTGTCTTGATCTCCTACTCCAGACCCTTCTCCGGACCCTTCTCCTCCCAAACCTGTACCATTTTGGGTGCTACAGGAAAAGCAACTACTAAAAGATTCACCCGAGCACTTCTTTGTTGCTGGGATGGACAAATATTTTCCCACCAGATTCTAGTGGTCCCTGAGTGTCCTACTCTCTTATTGGGAAGAGATACTCACTAAACTGGGAACCACCCTTGTGATGGGAAGCTTTTCAGCCCCTAGAGCCCTGCAGCTCCTGGTTACTACTGAAGAACCCATTGCACCTTCAATAGAGAGGGACCAAAAACAATGGGAGGACAAAATTAACCCCCAGGTGTGGGACCAGGGGATTCCTGGACGAGCCCACCAAGCTGAACCAGTCATCATTGTCCTCCGAGATCCCACTCGGTTTCCTAACTGGAAATAATACCCTCTCAAAAGAGAGGCTCGAGAGGGACTACAGCCGTTAATAAATAAATTCCTTGCTTGTGGGCTATTGGTCCCCACCAGTTCACCATGTAACACCCAAATCCTCTCAGTAAAGAAAAAAGACGGAACCTGGTGAATGGTTCAAGATCTCTGGATCATAAATGAAGCTGTAGTCCCCCTCCATCCCAGAGTACCCAATCCCTATGTAATCTTGGGAGAAATCCCAGTGCCAAGTGGTTTACAGTCTTGGATCTCAAAGATGCATTTTTTTGCATACCGCTGGCTAAAGAATCCCAATATCTTTTTGCCTTTGAGTGGAAGGCCCCAGGAGAAAAACACCAACAGATGACTTGGACAGTATTACCTCAGGGGTTCAGAGATAGCCCCCACCTATTTGGACAGGCCCTTAGCCGGGATCTCCTAGATCTGGACCTGGGACCTAATGGGAAAATATTACAATATGTAGATGACCTACTAAACTGCTCTCCAGATGAGAAAAGTGCCCAACAACATGCAATTCAGGTTCTAAACTTCTTAGCAGAAAGAGGATATAAGGTCTCCAATGCTGAGGCACAGACGGTTGAGACAAAGGTCACTTACCTGGGAGTTCAGATTACACATGGGTCCAAGAGGCTGTCCTCTGATCGGGTACAAGGAATCCTCCAGTTGCCCTCCCCCACGACTCGAAAACAATTGCGAGCTTTCCTGGGGCTAACTGGATACTGTAGAATCTGGATACCCAACTATGGTCTAATTGCCCAGCCCTTATATGAAAGCTTAAAGGGACGAGATGATTCAATCCCACTGATATGGGGAACGCCTCAAAAGAAGGCAGAGGCTACACTAAAACAGGCCTTAACTCAGGCACCTGCTTTGAGGTTGCCAGACCCAGAAAAAGCATTCCAACTTTATGTCCATGAAAGAGAGGGAATAGCCTTGGGAGTGTTAACTCAAAGGTTGGGATCTGAGCCCCAGCCCGTAGCTTACTTATCCAAAAAGCTCGATCCAACTACCCGAGGCTGGCCCCTCTGCCTTCGAAATCTTGCAGCTATTGCAATCATGATAGAAGATGCTTTAAAACTCTCCTTTGGGGGCAAACTAGCTATTTTTACCAGCCACCAAGTAAAACAACTAAATGGGAGAGGCCATTTATGGATGTCTGATCAAAGAATCCTCAGATATCAAGTAATGCTGATGGAAAATCCAGGCCTCACTATATCCCCTTGTGAGGTTATTAACCCAGACACCCTCCTGCCTACCCCCGAGGGCTCTCTCCCCTTTCACTCTTGTCTAGAAACCTTGAACTACTGGACAAAACCCCGAGAAGGATTGTCAGAAGATCCTCTGACCAGTCCTGAGGAAATCTGGTACACTGATGGAAGCAGCTTTGTCTTGGGTGGAAAAAGAAGAGCTGGGTATGCAGTAGTCTCCAATTTTGAGATCATAGAGGCTAAGCCTCTGCCATCAGGTACTTCAGCCCAATTAGCTGAGCTCATAGCCCTGACTTGAGCTTTAGAGCTGGGAAAAGGAAAAAGAATAGCCATTTACACTGATTCCAAGTATGCCTTTCTGGTGCTACATGCACATGCGGCTATTTGGAAAGAAAGGGGCCACTTGACCACCCGAGGGTCCCCAATCAAATATGGTGATCAAATTCTTCAACTCTTGGAGGCAGTCCATCTGCCCACTGAGGTTTCAGTCTCCCATTGTAAAGGACACCAAAAAGGGAGCACAGAAGTGGCACGAAGGAACCAAGCAGCTGATCAGGCAGCTAGGAGAGCAGCATTACAGAACCATGACCTAATAGGGGTTGCCACCTTAGTTCCACAGACTAATTTGCCAGAAACTCCTTCCTATACTGAAGGTGAGACTCTTAAAGCTAAGAGTGAGGGCTTTCAAGAAGATCATATGGGGTGGTTCCAAAAGGAGGGACTCCTTTTTCTGCCTGAGAACCTCCAATGGAAGTTGGTTAACTCCTTACATGCCACTACTCTTTTAGGAGAAAAGGCCCTCCAAAGATTACTAAAAAGGTCCTTTAGAGGAACAGGCTTCCAAACAACTATAAGACAGGTGGTGTCCTCTTGTCCCACTTGCCAATTGAACAACGCCCGAGGAGCTCGAAAACCCCAGCTGGCCCAGCCCATCCAACGACGTGGGACCTACCCAGGAGAGGACTGGTAGATGGACTTCACCCAGATGCCAGTTTCTCAAGGGTATAAATACCTATTAGTCATGATAGATACATTCACAGGATTGATTGAAGGCCTTCCCACCCGGACTGAGAAGGCTGAGGAGGTGGTAAAATAACTGCTCCATGAAATCATTCCAAGATTTGGTCTGCCCAGGTCATTACAAAGTGACAGTGGGACATCATTTACTTCTAAGGTCACCCAAGGGGTCTCGAAAGCATTAGGCATTACTTATTATCTCCATTGTGCCTGGAGGCCTCAATCTCCAGGAAAAGTAGAAAGAGCCAATCAATTCTTAAAATCAGTGACAAAAAAGATAACCCAGGAGACCTCCCTGGGATGGAAGGAGCTTTACCAATAGCTCTCCTCCACACCCATATTGCCCCCAAGGAACAGCTTGGTCTTAGTCCTTATGAGATGCTATATGGGAGACCTTTCGTTTATGTCAATGACCTCTTCCTAGATCCAGAGGTTCAGACCCTCCAGTCTTATACCATGGCCATTGGGCAATTCCAACAGGATATACGCTTGTGGGGTATAAACCAGGACCCAAAAGATTCTAAGGAGTCACCACTACATGCTCCAGGGACTCAAGTCCTAATTAAAGTCTGGAAAGATGGGTCCCCAAAGACTCAACTCCAGCCCACATGGAAGGGCCCCTACCCTGTAATACTTTCTACCCCCACAGCAATCAGGGTACCAGGACATGACACCTGGATTCACTACTCATGAGTCAAGCCATGGAAGAAAACAGAAGAGGACACTCAATACACCTGTGAGCCCCTGGGAGCTCTCAGATACCTATTCAAGACTACCAAAGAGTGCCATTCTAATGAACACTCCCAAAATCTAGTTTCTGGGGATAAGATTTCTCAAGATAGCTCTAAAGAGCCAACACAGCTTGACAAAGATTATACTCCAAAACAGACAGGAGATATAGATCTTCTGATCCCTGAACAGGGAGGGACTTGAGCCATCCTGGCGATGTGAATTTAAAATTGACTAATGCCCCTACTAGTCCTTGTTATGCTACATTGATGATTATTCCATGTACTTGTCAATTGTCTAACCTGTTTTGTCTCTGCCCAGGTCAACAAGCTACAACATACAGTGCCAGTTCAACAAAAATGTAAAACTACAGCCGACCACAGAAAATGTCACTCACCCTTAATGGACACAGCTATAAGGACTCTGAGGCCTGAGACTAGCAAGAGGGGGAGGCCCAATACCCCTCGCTGCCCCAGTTCCATAGGAAGTAGCCAGAAAGACCTTGACGCCCCTATTCCCAAAGAATTGGGCCTCCCATCTCTTGAGGGGGGAATGTTAGGTAGGTAGAATAGGGAAAAAGAGTCCAAAATGGCGGTGGCTACAGACAAGGAAGGGAAAAGCCCTCGAAAATGAAACAAAAGAAGGTCCGAGGACCGGAGTGAGGACCTCAGGTAAAACAAACAACACTCCTGGCTGGCCCAATTTACATGGGACAGGCCCAGGGAGAGATAAACATAAATAGAAGAGCCAAAGCCAGCTCTCTTTCTCTCTCCTGCGCGCTGGGGCGCTTTTCTCCTTGTGTCTTTAGATCAACGTGCCCTCACGCCTCAAAGATGGATTTTCCTGCTATCTTCTAAATAAAATAAAGCTGTAACACTGAGCTGTAACACTGATTTGTCTAAGAGCTATAACATGGTCCATTTGAGACCTGAGAGCTATAACACGGTCTATCCAAGACCTGAGAGCTGTGACTCGCCGAGGGGGCTTTAATGTCCATCACTCCAAATCTTTGTTGTAATGAGACAAAGAATCGAGGAACATACACTCGCGTGACATTTCCTATGCAAAATAGGAGATTGTACCAGTGTTTTCCTGATTGGTTACACTCAGGACCAGTCAGGGAAGGGGATGTGTATTCCTACCAGAGTTTCTTACTCTCATCTGTGGCCCCCAACTTTTTTTTTTTTAGATGCTGCTTATTCTGACAGCTATCTTGAACCCTGTTTCCCTGTTCTATCTACATAACAAGCCCTCATGGGTAGGACTTGAACCCAGTCAAAACCCACAGTCTTCCAACTGAGATCACAGACCTGGTTTCAGAACCTAATGAAGCTCAGGTTTTTGATGTGTCACTGCAGAGAGAACTGAGTTAGAGACAGAGTGAGAGTGGATATGTTTAGAGAGGAAACACACTCCACAAACTGTGGGTGATCTCACAAGGAGAGAGACTGGGTTGTTTCATTGACTGATGAGTCGGGAGATTATTCCAACTGTTTTGGGGAAGGGTTGGAGACTTTTAGGAATTGGGCCACCACCCACTTTTTAGGGCCATTAACAGTGGAAACAGTGTCAGACTTTATTTTTTTGGGCTCCAAAATCACTGCAGATGGTGACTGCAGCCATGAAATTAAAAGACGCTTACTCCTTGGAAGGAAAGTTATGACCATCCTAGATAGGATATTGAAAAGCAGAGACATTACTTTGCCAATAAAGGTCCATCTAGTCAAGGCTATGGTTTCTCCAGTGGTCATGTATGGATGTGAAAGTTGGACTGTGAAGAAGGCTGAGCGCCGAAGAATTGATGCGTTTGAACTGTGGTGTTGGAGAAGACTCTTGAGGGTCCCTTGGACTGCAAGGAGATCCAACCAGTCCATTCTGAAGGAGATCAGCCCTGGAATTTCTTTGGAAGGAATAATGCTGAAGCTGAAACTCCAGTACTTTGGCCACCTCATGTGAAGAGTTGACTTATTGGAAAAGACTCTGATGCTGGGAGGGATTGGGAGCAGGAGAAGGGGTCGACAGAGGATGAGATGGCTGGATGGCATCACTGACTCGATGGACATGAGTCTGAGTGAACTCCGGGAGTTGGTGATGGACAGGGAGGCCTGGCGTGCTGCGATTTATGGGGTCGCAAAGAGTCAGACACGACTGAGCGACTGAACTGAACTGAACTGAGGGGCTTCCCAGGTGGTGCTAGCGGCTGCTAAAGAACCCACTGCAAATGCAGGAGACAAGAGACATGGGTTTGATCTCTGGGTCAGGAAGATCTTCTGACCCACTTTAATATTCTTGGCTGAAGAATCCCATAGACAAAGGAGCCTGGCAGGCTATATAGTCCATTTGGTTGCAAAGAGTCAGACATGACTGAAGTGATGGCATGCACCACTTTTTGATCTTTGAGGGTTGGCCTTAGAACTGTCATGGTGTCTCTGAGTGTGTCATTTAGCTTGCTGATGTATTAAACTGAGCCTTTACTGAGAATCAAGGTCTCATCCAAGTTGACCTGTATGCTATCCTGGACCCATTGGACTCTCATTTTTTCAAAGATTGAGCCCTGTCCCTTTCCTCATGTTTCACTAGTGTCTGATGAGGAGTCTGCTCTGAACCAAGAGAGGAGTGGTTTGGGGGCTTCTTCTGGGCTTCCTTGCTGGCTCAGAGGTTAAAGCGTCTGCCTGCAATGTGGGAGACCTGGGTTCGATCTATGGGTCAGGAAGATCCCCTGGAGAAGGAAATGGCAACCCACTCCAGTATTCTTGCCTGGAGAATCCCATGGATGGAGGAGCCTGGTGGACTACAGTCCACGGGGTCGCAGAGTCAGACACAACTGAGCGACTTAACTAACTAAATTTTCTGGGACTTGCTAACTTTCAATTTTTCTAATTCCCGAAATAGGGCCTGGGGCTCTTGTATCACAGTAGAGAGGATGCCTTACAACTCTAATACAAATTATTTTATGGTTTTAGTATAAAAACTGCTTTCTAAAAATGATATGCTTCCTTCAGAGATGAAATAATCTTTGATATTGATGAAATGTTTTAAACCTTTAGATAGGTAATTAATTAAAGAGGCTGTGCATCTTTTCATGTGTTTGTTAGCCATCCGTATGTCTTCTTTGGAGAAATGTCTATTTAGTTCTTTGGCCCATTTTTTGATTGGGTCATTTATTTTTCTGAACTGATGCTGAAACAAGCATAAGTTGCTAGTATATTTTTGAGATTAGTTGTTTGTCAGTTGCTTCATTTGCTATTATTTTCTCCCATTCCGAAGGCTGTCATATATATGGAATTTAGAAAGATGGTAATGATAACCCTGTATGCGAGACAGCAAAAGAGATACAGATGTAGGGATGATTTGGGAGAATGGCATTGAAACATGTATACTATCATGTAAGAAATGAATCGCTAGTCTAGGTTTGATACAGGATACAGGATGCTTGGGGCTGGTGCACTGGGATGACCCAGAGAGATGATATGGGGAGGGTGGTGGGAGGAGGGTTCAGGGTTGGGAACTCATGTACACCTGTGGTGGATTCATGTCAATGTATGACAAAACCAATACAGTATTGTAAAGTAAAAAAATAAAATTAAAAAAATAAAGAGGCTGTGAAATAAGTTAGTAGGGAATTGATGAGCCTGGCTGCCATGAGGCCTCCCAAAAGTTGGGTCCGTGAGCTTCCAGGACCGGGACCCATGGATCTGAGCAGACAAAACATACAGAGGAGGTTCTCTCATGACTTCATGAAACATCTGTAATGGGAGTCAAGACAAATATACTTTTAAATGTAATGGTTAGTACTTGTTAATTGTACAATTTAGTTATATACAAAAGTGATTACATTTATGACTTTAAATCAATTGGGTTTAACAGGCAACCATTGCCAATCTTACTTCATTGATTATCCGCAGCACTTTTTCTCTTGAAGTTTTATAGGCAAATAACAGACATCATGATATTTCCTATGTCAAACAAGGTTTGGAAAATATGTGTCTTACAAGTGGAAACTGTAGAAAAAGTAGGGGAATGTCTTGCCAGCAAGATAAGATTGAAGCTAGAAATAGCATGAATGTCCCATATATGTTTGCTTAAGAGTTGAAATCAGCTCTGAGGAGGACTCAGATTACCAGAGATCAATTTGCCAAATCCGTTGGATCATAGAAAAAGCAAGAGAATTCCAGAAAAAAAAAAAAATCTACTTCTGCTTTATTGACTACGCTAAAGCCTTTGTGTAGATCACAACAAACTGTGGAAAATTCTTAAAGAGTTGGGAATATGAGGCCACCTTACCTAAGAATCCTGTTAAAGAGCAACAGTTAGAACCGGACATGGAACAATGGACCAGTTCAAAATTTGGAAAGGAGTACGGTCAAGGCTGAATGTTGTCACCTTGCTTATTATTCTATGCAGAGCACATCACAGGCCGTGCTGGATGAATTAAAGCTGGAATCAAGAATGCCTGGAGAAATATCAATAACCTAAGATATGCAGATGGCACCACCCTAATGGCAGAAGGCAAAGAGGAATTAAATAATCTCTTGATAAGTGTGAAAGAGGACATTGAAAAAGCTGGCTTAAAACTCAACATTCAAAATACGAATATCATGACATCTTTTCCCATCATTTCATGGCAAATAGATGGGTAAAAAATGAAAACAGTGACAGACTTAATTTTCTTGGGCTCCAAAATCACTGTGGGTGGTGACTGCAGCCATGAAATTAAAACACACTTGCTCCATAGAAAAGCTATGACAAACCTAGATAGTGTATTAAAAAGCAGAAACATCACTCTGGCAACAAAGGTCCATATAGTCAAAGCCAAGGTTTTTCCAGAAGTCATGTACAAATGTGAGAGTTGGACTGTAAAGAAGGCTCAATGCCAAAGAAATAATGCTTTCAAACTGTGGTGCTGGAGAAGACTCTTGAAAGTCCCTTGGATGGCAAGAAAATCAAGCTAGTCAATCCTAAAGGAAATCAACCCTGAATATTCATTGAAAGGACTGATGCTGAAACTGAAGCTCCAATACTTTGGCCACCTGATGCGAAGAGCCGACTTATTGGAAAAGACTCTGACGCTGGGAAAGACTGAGGTCAGGGGAAAAGAGGATGAGATGGTTGGATGGCATCCTCAAATCAGTGGGCATGAGTCTGAGCAAACTCTGGCAGATAGTGAAGGACGGGGAAGCCTGGCGAGCTGCAGTCCATGGGTTGAAAAGTCGGACACGACTGAATGACTGACAACAACAACAACAACAACAACAAAGAGTCAACCAATTTTTACTGGTGCTTTGGGCTCACCTACTAGAACTACAAAATATCAACTATGGGCTTCAGTGTGCATGTGGTACACAAATCCATCACTGAGATTTACCTGACCAGGTAGGTGAATTAATGAGTAACATCTTCCTTTAGAAAATACAGGTAAACCCCACCAAAACATATCAACTGTTATGCTAAATAACAGTAACAGTCAGATCCATTGTAATAGCTAAGAAAAAAATAGCAAATACTGGGAATGATATGGAATAACTTAAGTTCTTACACTGGTGATAAAAAAATTAATTTAAACACACAGCTTTTTCATGAACCAGCCATTTTGCCTTCCAATTTTCATCCAAGAGAAAAAATAGGTCCACAAAATTGTGTGACTGACTGAATGTTTACAGTAGCTTTTAAAATTCCTTCCTAAAGTGGAGACACATTACATATCCAGCAACAGGAAAAGGTATAATACTGTATAGCTAGATAAAGGTTTAAGTTGGGAAACTCAGTTTTAAAATGTGTCAGTTTTATAATACAACAATTGGTTAAATCTCATGAAAATCATGAAGAGCAAAAGTGAGGTAGGGGGGAGAAACTGTCCTGTTGAAAACAAGAACCTTAATCACGTATTACAAATGGGATCCCACCTCTTCTTTCCCTGATCAGCTTCCAGAATCCTGACACCCACTCTTAATCCTGCCAGGCGGGAGACTAAAGAACACTTGTATGGACATTTGGAGACAACCAGATCAAAGACCTCCAGTTTCGTGCTTGCCATCAGTTAACACAATGAGGAGCACTGAGAGATCCAGGCTATCATCCAGGCACATAGAGTTCATAGTCAGCTGATTCCTATCCTGCACACAGATGTGAGTAAGCAGGGGAGGGCATCTTCTAGTATGAAAGATGATTAAAAAAAAAAAATTGCAGAGCAGTCCCCTAAAGAACAGAAAAAAAAAAAAAAGAAAAACTTAGGAAAACATGATAAACTATCTATTAATGTATTTTAGAAAATAGGGAATATATTCTATCCACTGAGCACTCTTGTGTACATATGCTGCAACTATACATATGTATGTATGAGTACATATATACATTTAGGTATATGTGGATACATAATATGCATATGTATGTGGTTTCACAACAACCCAGAAAGTTCCACCAAGAGGCTTATCACCCTCATTTGCAGCTCTACATACCTACATGGAATAGAAAGCTCCTGACTCACCTTGGAGAATTTGAACAGAACCACTTGGATTTACAGTATACACTGAAAACGCACCCTCAGTATGTACGTCATCATGCATACCCCCATCACACTCAGGACAAATGATTTTATTGTCAACTATATATTCAGGGCAGTTTAGAAAATCCCCCTCTGCTCCCTTGTCTGTTGGCTCCCAGGGGACCCATGTGACTAACATTCACATGCAGGGTCTTCATGTTAGAGCCCTGAAAGCTGGCCTTGACTTGCCCGAGTGGTCAACTGGGAATGATGACTGAATTTTCCTGCATATCAGTTTACATCTCTATGATACGAGATTATAGCAGAAATTACCTTATTTTGTCCTCATGAGGACTGACTGAGATCCAGATAACGTATGCTTTTAATTTCTTTTCTCATCTGAATGTTTGTGGCCAGTTGCTCGACAGGATTAGAAGACTCATGTGGCTTGCATGGGTTCTGACTTCCTGCCTAAAGAATACTGAATTCCAGCCTTGGGAAGTGGAAGGGAATGGATTTAATGGTTCGTGAGGGTTAGGATACACAGATGCAGACCAGAGTTCAAAACCCAATTGGAGGCTGATTCTCAAGGTCAAACACTGGTTGGATTCATTTGACAAGGGGCAAAGACAAGAGCAGCACTTTCTGTACCAAAACTCTGTATGATGGTTCAGACCATTTTCCTCATTTCTCTCAGGGCTCTATGACTACCTGATATGTCCCTTCCCATGCTGTGAAAAGGGACTAGGATGGGGATTCTGCACAACTGAAGCTCAAACATGTGGGGACAGAATCAAGGAAACCACTATTGCAGAAACTTGTTTTGGTGTTGATACCTGGAAACCCAAACTGGCCTCTGAGCACAAACAGGCCCACAGAGTTCACCTCATGAAATTAACCTGGCCCTTGGACTAATTCTGTTAAAGTAACTTAACTCCCTGATGACTCTTCATACCGATAGCTACATCTGTAATCACTTCCTAACCCCCAAGGCCCTTGTATCACTCTTTACATTGGTATTTCTGCTCTGGTGCCATGGGACCTGTTGTAGTCTCCTCTAAACAATCTCCTCTCAATTTCCCGTCCAACAACACTCCTCTGCCTTCAGCTCCATTTCACTAGAAAGCACCCTCTCTGATGCAGATGCTCAGGTAGGAACTATTGACTTCATCCCAACTCTTCTCCTCCATAGAAACCACAGGCATCATCATAGCTCATGTTCTCTGCCTGTAGGATCTATCCTGGATTTGATTCTATCTCTCCATCTCCCCTTGGTCCAGGCATTCCTGTTCTCAGCTGCAGATCATTGTCACAGAATCCCATTGGGTTAAACCTTTTTCAAAATGGCAGCCAATGTTCTTTAAAAGGAAATCATACTCTTTATTGTGGTGTCAGCTCCCTCCATTTTCTGCCACCTGATGGCCTTTTTCCCCCATTTCTGCCATCCCCTCACTGCATTCTGACCACCTTGCATTTTGGCTGGTCCTCATACCCACCATGATCCTGCCTCTTTCAGAGGTATCACTTGTAACTGTCCCTTCAGATTACAAAGTTTCTACCCAGGTGTCCTCAAATTTCAAGTGGCCCTTCCTTGGAGCAGCTTTCCAGGACCATTTCTACCAAGACCACCCCTCCATTCCACTGCTTCCACTTTCCCTTTTCATATTTCTTCAGAAAACTTATCACATCCCGACATGAGAGGGTAACAAGCAGGAAGGCCAGGGGTCTTCAAATGGAGGAAATAGCCTGCAAGTGTCAGACATTTTTATCTCTCTTAAGCGGCAGGAGGAAACAAACTAGTGATATTTTTTCCTTCTCTATACAAATTTAAAAGGAGGTTTCTCTTAAAATACTGTGTTGCCATAATGACACTTGGTTTCACCTAAAGGTAACTGTTCTCACACCTAGAGATCACCAATGCCTTTTTCTTAGGGAAATATTTGTCTTAAGCTGTGCTAATGTACTATGCATTTACCCCAAACTCTGTCTTCAAGTTGGTTCTCCCTCTTGGCTCAGAACCTACTTGACAAACCAGTATGTTATACTCAGATATTGTTCCTCTAATCTATGTAAATAAAACTATTTGTATGGTGATTTGCCCTTCTTCAAGATTCAAGTTAATCATTTTATGGCCCAGGATGAACTATTTGGTGCCAAGATTATCCCAAAATACATCTTATGGGTATTGGTGCCATTCTGAGTTTTAAGACATTCCTTTCTTTCATTAACAGACGGCTAGTGACTATACAACATCCAGCCGAAGACTAGCAGGGGGTACTCTTTCTGCCCCCTTCTGATGCCTATGTCAGAAGCTTTCTTTATCTCCTTTATACTTTAATAAAATTTTATTACACAAAAGCTCTGAGCGATCAAGCCTCGTCTCTGGCCCTGGATTGAATTCTTCTCCTCCAGGGGCTAAGAATCCCGGCATCTTTGTGTGAGTCAACAACAACCTTTCAAACATAAACCATATCTTCAGTTTAATTTTCATGTCTAAAATCTTTCTCTTCCGACCTTACCACCAGTAAAAAGACATGGACTTTCTTTATGGTGTTTATTAATCTGCTCCAATCCAAGCACACTTTTTCCAATCAATTGTAAGAAATTACCATTATCATATCTTGATGCTCTGTCATTTACTCATGTGATTCCCTCTAATTACAAAAATGTTATGTGTTGCTTTCCTTACACCATGATAAAAAACAGTTTGTGCTCATTGTCTCCCGGGGTCCAGCCCCGGTTGGATCCAGGGTATCCGAAGTGTGGACGGTGAGGCGAGAGAGATATATAGATGTAGAGAGAGATAAGGAAAGAACTTGGAGTTAAGAGAATAAAGGAGAGAAAGAGGCTTATATTCCTTGGTTTACACAGAAAGTCAATAAAGTCTTGAGACAAGAGACTTGCACCATTTACGTAGGCCATAGGCGCCCTCCTGGTCTCCTGAAGAAGTGAAGACGCAGGGTGGCTTCCTGTTCAGGTCTTAGAAGGCCAGGCAAATAAGTAAACACAGCAGATCTCTGTGCTCCAGATGGGAATTAGCCTGAAAAGGAGAGTAAGAAAGAAAAGACGACACAGGAGAACCAGGCTTTCGTGGAACTGGTCCTGGTCCTGGTCCGTCTCTTTATTTTTCAGGGAAGCTTTTATACTTTAAGTTGTACATAGAGATAAATGTAAGAAGCAGAGTCACACAGGGTCAGCTGCTCTGACCCTTATGTAAAGACAGAGTGTTCTTTGCATACCTTTGTTCTTACAAGGGTCCTACATTTGTTTACAATATCTTCTGGTCTGGAGACCGATTAACACTTTATGGCCCCAGCTTTCTTTCTATTGATAAAAGTTAGTCAATCAGAAAACTTGTTTTCCCTTAGGATCTGCTTAGTCTTAAGATAGTGATAAAGTTACATTCTTACATAGCAAGGATACAACGATTTATAACAAAGAAAGAGGAGTACAGTGATTTATAACAAAGAGAAAATTCATTAACTCAAAAGTCTAGTATTGCTAACATCAAAACTACGATATTTCTTTTTCTACATTTCAATTACATTGATTAACATACTCCCAGGCGCCTGAGGATATGGAGGCCTGGGGGCAATCATTAACTCAGCAATGAAAACCTTCACCAACATGATTTTTATCTTTAGAAAAGCCCTATGCTAACTAAGACTTTCAAAATACTCCAAACTCTCTGTGCTGTTTATGGTTTAGAAGTTATAAACAATCATGTGCGTAGTAGCAAGAGTGTGGATAATCCTGTCACACAAGCTAGACTGCCAGCAGAGAGGTTTGAGCTGAGACACTCCTTTTATTTGCAGGAGACTATTAACTGGAGCTCTAAGTTAATTTTCCAGAGAAAGGTGGTCAGGGATAGCCCCTGTTAATGTCAGAAGAGAGTAGTATAACAGACAGATTTTGGTTTCGGGGGTAGATGCTCGAGCAGATCTAAGGGACCCCTTGAGTCTTGATCCGCCTTGCCTGTTAAGCCTCTTCCACATGACCTTTGCCATGGGTGGGATCTCCCGTGCTGGTTCCTGGCATCTGTCTAATGAGAGGACATCATTTGTGAATAAAGATGCTAATTATGGAGCTTGGACTTAATTATGTGAGGAAAAAACCCTTGAGGATTCCCTAGCTTTCTAATGAGACATAAGTGCATGATGGGGAGTGAAGGATGAGGAGTAGCAACTGGCAATTCCCATAGATTGTCCAGCTGGATTTCTTCTTGTTCAAAAAACTCATACTAACACTCTTGCAATGAAAGGAAACAATCTCCATCTAATTTTTCAAATGTAGCTATTGTTAAATTGAAATATAAATATTAAGTGATAGAAATTTATTTCTATGTGACCTATGTAAGAGCCTCTCAAAGAGGGATTATCACTTTTTAATAACAAAAAGGCAGACAAGGTCCTTTGAATTAAGCTTATAACTGTTGGGAATTTAGCTCTATAAGTATTGATATTGCCAGCTAAAAGTCAATATTGATGAGCTATATGTATTTTCACATTATAGTGCAATATTTATGCAGAAAATATTATATATATTATATATATATCCTATAAGATTGATATAGATAAGCAAAACTATCAAGAATTATGACTTAATGAAGATTCAAACTGAGTAAAAGATTAGTCTATAAAGTACTTTTATTTCACTATAATAAGAGATAATCCAAGCATTCTGTAAATGGAGAAAGTCCCACATATTTTGGCATGTCCTAGGAATTCCAATATATTTAGATGAGAGAAGTTAACCATGGAGGAGCTCACCACTGTGCTCAGCATATAAAGTCTGAGGAACTGCAGCCTAAGGAGGCTCTCATGCATCCACTGGTCTGAGTGTAGCTCCTGCGGAATGCGATGGAGGTGGGTGAATGCAGCCCGGCATGTTGGGAGGCATGAGAGGAGGGTAGGGAAAAGCACAGTTGATACTCAGGCCCACTCTTAGGGAAGAGACCATCAGGGCTTGGTGCTTGGCCTCCTGGCTGGTTTGGAAAAGGCCTTGGGATCTGGTGGTTCTCATTACCACTTCCAGGGACTTGAGGATTTTCAGCATCTCCTCCATCTCCTCTTCTTGTTTAGACTGCATCAATCTCTTTTTGATCGGTTCTTGAACCAGAGAATTGAGTTCCTGTCTCAAAATCAAGCTGATGCTTCTCAATTTTCTGTAACTGTCAGTAAGACTGAATACATTTATTGACTCACTCTCTAGCTTGGCATTCTCTAAAGATGTCTCCATCTCTGCATACTCATTTTTGGCAGCACAGTACTCATCAATGAGTTGGCATTTCTCAACAATCTGTGCAGCCAGTGTTTTTGCGAGCTGCTTTTCATGTCTTACATTCAGTCGACTTCTAACAGACTGAACAAGTCTGAATGTAAATAAGAAACCCACCAATAAGCTGACGACAGGCAGATACACCACTGTCTCCCCCTGGAGGCTCTGGAAAGTGAACTGTGAACTCTGGCCGTTTGGCAGCAGCAACATCACCATCTCACTCAGCTTCCCAAGGATCAGCCCAACACAGGCTTCACGGAGGATGGCAGCCCCTCCCATGGCCCTCACCATGTTGCCCAGTTACCATGGCACCACCAGCCACAGCAAACCCAACATTCCACCTGGAACCCAACCAGCAACCAGCATCCTGGAATGGACAGTATTTAGGGGAAGTAGGTGTCACAGGGAGATTTGTAAATAAAATGTGATTCTGTTATTTTCTAATGGTAATTTTTGTTTACCTCTTTCTTACAGTGCTTATATCAATATATAATGGCAATATAGTGAAATGTGTCAGTCTTTATAGCTTCACAAATCTTTAAAAGTTATAAGTTCTACAGTATCTAAAAGTTCAATGTATCAACATAAATATCAATCATATCCACTGGAACAGAAAAGACCTCTCTGTCACATTTCAGTTGAAATACATCCACTTTAAGGCCATGCTGTCTCAGTTTCAGTTTTTCCAAACATCGATCAGTCTGGCAGTAGTTGAACTTAACAAACATGAAATAAATCACAGTGTACACTTTGATGTTTGCATCTTTTGCTTCAAGTAAGGTTTTTTTTTTTTTTTTTTAAGAGTCACATAGTTTTATTTGAGAAAGCAGTTCTTTCTGTTTTTAGGGCTGAATAACTTTTCCTTGTAAAAGTATATCACAAAATCCTCATCTATTATCTTAATAATAGATGTTTGGGCTAGTTGAAATGTGGAGAATTGTTAATAGTTTTTTGCATATTTATGCATGTATCTTTTTTTCTAAATATGTTTTTATTTCCCCTGGGTAAAGAATAGTTGGGAGTAGCACTATTTAGTAGATATGTGCTAAAGAAATATACTCTTTTATATGCAGGTGATTTCTTGAGGTATAATTTACATGCCATATAATCATGCATTAAATACACAATTCTTCGATTTTTGTGTTAGTTAAAGCACAGAGCTGTGTCTCCATCACAATCCCACTTTGGAAGAGTCATATCACGGTAAAAAGATTCTCAGTCCTCAGAATCTCAATGCAGAGTTTACACAAATTCTTTTTCTGATATTTCCATTAAAAGTTATTGAAATGCCTCCACTGCAGGGGGCATGGGTTCGATCTCTGGTTGGGGAAAAGATCCTGCATGCTGCACAGCTCAGCCAAAGCATATAAATAAAAATGAGTTTAAAAACAAAAATAGCATTGCCATATGATCCAGCATTCCTACTTCAGTACATGTATCCAGACAGGAGTATAATTCAAAAAGATATATGTCCTATGTTCATAGCAGCAGTGTTTATAATAGCCAAGACATGGAAGCAACCTAAATGTCCATCAGCAAATGAATGGAAAAAGACGATGTGGTACAGATATACAACCATAAAAAAGAACAAAGTAATGGCATTTGCAGCAACATGGATGAACCTAGAGATTATCACAATAAGCAAAGTAAGTCAGAAAGAGAAATGAAATACCATATAATGTCACTTACATGTGGAACCTAAAATATGGAACAAATGAACTTATTTATGAAACAGATTCACAAAGACAACAAACTTGTGGTTGCCAAGCAGGATGGGGTGTTGACAGAGAGTGGACGGGGAGTTTGGGAGTAGCAGATGCAAAGTATATATATCGAATGCATAAAGAACAAGTCCTATTGTGTAGTACAGGGGACAATATTTAATATCTTGTAATAAAACATAATGAAAAATAATATATATATGTATAACTTAATCACTTTGCTGTACTCCAGAAACTAACATACCATTGTAAATCAACAGCACATCAATAAAAAAAATACTTAGTCTTCATTTAAAATAATAAAGTTTCCTACAAGAATATTAAATAATTTCCTGTGCTATACAATAGGTCCCTGTTGGTTATCTATTTTATATATGGTGCTGTGTATATGTTAATCCCAGCTCCTAATTTATGTGTCTCCCCATGCCCTTTATCCCCTTTGTTAACCATATTTGGTTTCCATGTCTGAGAGTCTATTTCAGTTTTGTAAATAAGTTTATGTGTATCACTATTTTAGATACCACATATAAGTGATTTATAGTATTTGTCTTTCTACATCTGACTTATTTCACTTTATGTGATAACCTACACCCATTCATATTGCTGCAAATGGCATTATTTCTTTCTTTTTTTATGGCTGGTAACATTCCATTATATATCACATCTTCTTTATCCGTTCAGCTGTCAATGGACATTCAAGTTGCTTGTTGCAAAGGACATTGGGGTGCATGTATCTTTTCATGTATTCTCTGAAACTCTGTCCAGGATTGTATTGCAGGAAAATATATTAACTTATACTGTTAGATTTTTAAGGAATCTCCATGGTACATACTTGTTGTTGTTCAGTGGCTCAGATGTGTCTGACTCTTTTTGTCTCCATGGACTGCAGCACACCAGGCTGCAGTCTTTCACTATCTCCTAGAGCTTGCTCAAATTATTACTTCTTGACCTATATACAGGTTTTACAGGAGGCAGAAAAGGTGGTCTGGTATTCTCATCCCTTTAGGAATTTTCCACAGTTTGTTGTGATCCACACAGTACTATAAGATTAAATTTATTTTCTCACATATTGAGTGCAGCACTTTAACAGCACTATCTTTAAGGTTTTCAAATAGCTGAGGTGGAATTCCATCACCTCCACTAGCTTTGTTCATAGCGATGCTTCTGAAGGCCCACTTGGCTTTACACCAATGATCATCTGAATTAAATTCGCCCATTCCCATCCATTTTAGTTCACTGATTCCTAAAACGTCGATGTTCATTCTTGCCATCGTCTCCTGTTTGACCACTTCCAATTTACCTTGATTCATGGATCTAACATTCCAGGTTCCTAAGCAATATTGTTCTTTACAGCTTTGAGTTTTACTTTCACCACAAGACTCATCCTCAACTGGGCAGCGTTTTTGCTTTGGCTCAGCCTCTTTATTCCTTCTGGAGTGATTTCTCCACTCTTCTCCAGTAGCGTATTGGGCACCTGTTGACCTGGGTGGTTCATTTTTCAGTGTCATGTCTTTTTGCCTTTTCATACTGTTCATGGGGTTTCAAGACAAGAATGTTGAAGTGGTTTGCCATTCCCTTCTTCAACGGACCAAGTTTTGTCAGATCTCTCCACCTTGACCCATCCATCTTGGGTGGCCCTACATGTCATGGTTCATAGTTTCATTAAGTTACACAAAGCTGTGATCCACGTGATCATTTTGTTTAGAATTAAGACCAATCATTCTCAAACTCTTCCAAAAACTTGAAATAGCAGAAACACTTCTAAAATCATTTTATGAGACTGCTATTATACTAATGCTAGAGCCATACAAAGGCACTAGAAGAAAACTACATGCGCATATCACTGATGAATAGCAATTCAAAAATCTTCAACAAAATACAAGAAAACTGAATTCAACATCACTTAAAAAGGACCATATACCAGTATTGGGTGGGATTTATCTCTGGAACATGAGAATTTTTTTGTTATATTTCATTTTTTATTGCAAAATATTTGATATTCCCAACTTTAAATTAACTTAAAAAATTTGAAACATTTTAAAAATATCTTAAATTTGAATCCCAGCCAACTAAATATATCAAATGTAAATACTATGTCTAGGTTTATGTTAATAAATGCATGTGGTATGGAATACAGTATTGAGTCATATCATTAGGCCTAGAGTGAAAGTTAGGGTTGGCACAGTGAATAACAGACATGGATGATAGTGGTTGTAGAGGTTTTTACTGAATAGTTTGATCTCATAAGGGATATGTTGTAACATCAGGTCCTTTAAAGAATTGGATATAACCTAACACTTTGGGTCAATTAGTCTAAGGAATGCTGTGACAATATGGACAAAATGGAAGAAAATTGCTTATGGACATTCTATAGGGAGAAGAATTGACCTTCTGGTAATAAAGGTTTAAGTTTCATGCAGTTACTGGTCTCTGCCACTACAACAAACCCTGTTCTTTGGCAGGACAATATAAAAATTAGTTAGATTAAGATTATACATTATAACATTGTTAGGTTGAAGGCACTTTTGTAAAGGAGGTCATATTTCTCTTGCCTTTTCCTACTAGAAGAAATGTAGAATTGATAGAAATTGATCTGCATTGCTTCGGTCTGAACTTGAATCATGCTGAACTCTAACTGCTGTACAAATAAACCATTAATAGTGGCTGTACCACTGAGATGTCCTGATCTAACTTCAAGGTCATAAACTCTTTTACTGATATAAACTCTAGGTGGGATTGAACTCTTTTACTGATATAAACTCTAGGTGGCAGCTTCTTCCACTGATCATTATTTTAGATCGATATGTGGCTAACGTGTAGATTTTAATCAAACTGATGCTCTTGAACTGTGGTGTTGGAGAAGACTCTTGAGAGTCCCTTGGACTGCAAGGAGATCCAACCAGTCCATTCTGAAGGAGATCAGCCCTGGGATTTCTTTGGAAGGAATGATGCTAAAGCTGAAACTCCAGTACTTTGGCCACCTCATGCGAAGAGTTGACTCATTGGAAAAGACTCTGATGCTGGGAGGGATTGGGGACAGGAAGAGAAGGGGATGACAGAGGATGAGATGGCTGGATGGCATCATTGACTCTATGGACGTGAGTCTGAGTGAACTCCGGGAGTTGGTGATGGACAGGGAGGCCTGGCGTGCTGCGATTCATGGGGTCGCAGAGAGTCAGACATGACTGAGTGACTGAAATGAACTGAAAGATCATTTTATTTTTCGTTCTCCCCAACCAAAATTATTACCCCATGTAAAGTTTTGTTATCACTTATTTTGGTTGTCATTTGTTGTTTTTGGACTAATTAAAACTCCACAGAGTCTTCTCATCATATTTGGTCATTCCTGCCTGTTCACAGACTGGTCAATTTCATTGATTCAAAGGAAGAGACAGTAAAACCTCAGGATGCCATACAAACAAGTCCTTATCATGCTACCTTTGAATGGTCAGGATATCACAGCTGTTACCAGATGTCAACTGTAGGCCATGTCATTAATATTATAAATGCCATTTCCTCCAAGATCAAGAATAAGACAAGGGTACCCGCTGTAATCACTATTATTCAATATAATTTTGGAAGTCCTAGTCACAGCAATCAGAGAAGAAAAAGAAATTTAGAGAATTCAGATGGGAAAAGGAGAAGTAAACACTCACTGTTTGTAGAGGACATGATACTATACATGAGAATCATAAACATGTCACCAAAAAGCTAGAGTTAATCCATGAATTTAGTAAAGTTACAGGATATAAAATTAATACACAGAAATCACTTGCATTCCTATACACTAATAATGAAAAATTATAAAATGAAATTAAGGAAACAATCCCATTCACCATTGCATCAATAAGAATAAAATACCTAGAAATAAACCTGTGAAAAGAAGAGAGGCAAAAAGCAAAGGAGAAAAGGAAAGATATAAGCATCTGAATACAGAGTTCCAAAGAATAGCAAGAAGAGATAAGAACGTCTTCTTCAGTGATCAGTGCAAAGAAATAGAGGAAAACAACAGAATGGGAAAGACTAGAGATCTCTTCAAGAAAATTAGAGATACCAAGGGAACATTTCATGCAAAGATGGGCTCAATAAAGGACAGAAATAGTATGGACCTAACAGAAGCAGAAGATATTAAGAAGAGGTGGCAAGAATACACAGAAGAACTGTACAAAAAAGATCTTCATGACCAAGATAATCATGATGATGTGATCACTCACCTAGAGCCAGACATCCTGGAATGTGAAGTCAAGTGGGCCTTAGAAAGCATCACTACGAACAAAGCTAGTGGAGGTGGTGGAATTCCAGTGGAGCTGTTTCAAATCCTGAAAGATGATGCTGTGAAAGTGCTGCACTCAATATGCCAGCAAATTTGGAAAACTCAGCAGTGGCCAGAGGACTGGAAAAGGTCAGTTTTCATTCCAATTCCAAAGAAAGGCAATGTCAAAGAATGCTCAAACTACCACACAATTGCATGCATCTCACATGCTAGTAAAGTAATGCTCAAAATTCTCCAAGCCAGGCTTCAGCAATACGTGAACCGTGAACTCCCTGATGTTCAAGCTGGTTTTAGAAAAGGCAGAGGAACCAGAGATCAAATTGCCAACATCGCTAGATCATGGAAAATGCAAGAGAATTCCAGAAAAACATCTATTTCTGCTTTATTGACTATGCCAAAGCCTTTGACTGTGTGGATCACAATAAACTGTGGAAAATTCTGAAAGAGATGGGAATACCCGAGCACCTAACCTGCCTCTTGAGAAATCTGTCTGCAGGTCAGGAAGCAACAGTTAGAACTGGACATGAAACAACAGACTGGTTCCAAATAGGAAAAGGAGTACATCAAGGCTGTATATTGTCACCCTGCTTATTTAACTTCTATGCAGAGTACATCATGAGAAATGCTGGACTGGAAGAAACACAAGCTAGAATCAAGATTGCCGGGAGAAATATCAATAACCTCAGATATACAGATGACACCACCCTTATGGCAGAAAGTGAAGAGGAGCTAAAAAGCCTCTTGATGAAAGTGAAAGAGGAGAGCGAAAAAGTTGGCTTAAAGCTCAACATTCAGCAAACGAAGATCGTGGCATCCAGTCCCATCACTTCATGGGAAATAGATGGGGAAACAGTGGAAACAGTGTCAGACTTTGTTTTTTTGGGCTCCAAAATCACTGTAAATGGTGACTGCAGCCATGAAATTAAAAGACGCTTACTCCTTGGAAGAAAAGTTATGACCAACCTAGATAGCATATTCAAAAGCAGAGACATTTCTTTGCCAACTAAAGTCCATCTAGTCAAGGCTATGGTTTTTCCTGTGGTCATGTATGGATGTGAGAGTTGGACTGTGAAGAAGGCTGAACACTGAAGAATTGATGCTTTTGAACTGTGGTGTTGGAGAAGACTCTTGAGAGTCCCTTGGACTGCAAGGAGATCCAACCAGTCCATTCTGGAGATCAGCCCTGGGATTTCTTTGGAGGGAATGATGCTGAAGCTGAAACTCTAGTACTTTGGCCACTGCATGCAATGAGTTGACTCATTGGAAAAGACTCTGATGCTGGGAGGGATTGGGGGCAGGAGGAAAAGGGGCTGACAGAGGATGAGATGGCTGGATGGCATCACTGACTTGATGGTTGTGAGTCTGAGTGAACTCTGGGAGTTGGTGATAGATGGGGGGCCTGGTGTGCTGTGATTCATGGGGTCACAAAGAGTTGGAGACGACTGAGCGACTGAACTGAGCTGAACTGAAGTGAAGATTGACACATTTCATTATATTTCAATTGTATATTGATGTAGACACTCTTAAGAAAGAGGTAAATAAAAATTATGATTAGACAACAACAGAATCACATTTTATTTACAAATCTCCCTGTGACCCCTACTTCCCCTAAATACTGTCCATTCCAGGATGGTGGTTGCTGGTTGGGTTTCAGGTGGCATGTTGGGTTTGCTGTGGCTGGTGGTGCCACAGTAACTGGGCACATGTGGTGAGTGAGTGCCATGGAGGGGCTGCCATCCTTGGGGATCCTTGGGAAGCTGAGTGAGGTGGTGGTATTGCTGCTGCCCAGTGGCCAGAGTTCACAGTTCACTTTCCAGAGCCTCCCGTGGGAGACAGTGGTGTGTCTGCCTGTCATCAGCTTATTGGTGGTCTCTTATTTACTAGTTCAGTCTGTTAGAAGTTGACTGTTTGTAAGACACGAAAAGCAGCTTGCAGAAACACTGGCTGCACAGATTGATGAGAAATGCCTACTCACTGACAAATACTGTGCTGCCAAAAATGAGTATGCAGAGATGGAGACATCTTTAGAGAAAACCAGACTAGAGAGTGAGTCAATAAATACACCCAGCCTTACTGACACTTATAGAAAATTGAGGAGGGTCAACCTGATTTTGAGGCAGGAACTCAATTCTGTGGTTCAAAAACTGATCAAAGAGAGATTCATGCAGCCTAAACAAGAAGAGGAGATGGAGGAGGTGCTAAAAGTGTTCAAGTCCCTGGAAGAGGTCATGAGAATCTCCAGATCCCAAGGCCTTTTCCAAACCAGCCAGGAGGCCAAGCACCAAGCCCTGATGGTCTCTTCCCTAGGAGTGGGCCTGAGTATCAACTATGCTGTTCCCTACCCTCCTCTCAGGCCTCCCAACATGCCGGGCTGCAATCACCCACCCCCATGACTCTCCACCAGAGCTACACTCAGACCAGTGGATGCAAGGGAGCCTCCACCTTGCACTGCATTTCTCCAGCTTCATATGCTGAGCACGGCAATAGGCTTTCATGTTTAACTTCTTTCATCTAACTGTGGGAATTTCTCCATCTACAGAATGCTTGGATTATCTCCTATTTCCTACAGTGAAATAAATGTACTTTATTTATTTGTTTTTTTAAAATTTTTATTTTTTTATAAATGTACTTTAGAGACTAAACTTTTACTTAGTTTGAAACTTCATTAAGCCACAATTCTCAAGATAGTTTTCATATCTATTATATATCAATCCTATAGAATATATATATGTATAATATATATGTATAATATATATAATATTCTCTGTGTAAATATTGCATAATATTGTGTAAAAATTAAAATAATGTGAAACATGCAACTCATCAATATAGATTTTAGCTGGCAATAGCAATATTTATAGAGTTAAATTCCCAACAGTTATAAGTTTAATTCAAAGCAGCTTTTCTGTCTTTTTGTCTTTAAATACTGATAATCCCTCTTTGAGAGGCTCTTAAATAGAACACTCAGAAAGAAATTGTTATCATAAAATATTCATATTCCAATTTAACAGTGGCTACATTTGAAAAATGACATGGAGATTGTTTCCTTTCATTTCAAGATTACTGCAGTATGAGTTTTCTGAACAAGAAATCCAGCTGGACAACTGAGGGAATTGCCAGTCGCTGCTCTTCATCTTTCACTCCCCATCTTGCATTCACTTCTCAGTAGAAAGCTAGGAAATTCTCAAGAGTTTTTTCCTGACGTGATTACATCCAAACTCCACAGTTAGCACCTTTATTCACAAGTTACGACCTCTTACTAAACAATCAGCACAAACTGGCTTTTATCATGGTGTAAGGGAAGCAGCCATGGAATTAAAAGATGCTTACTCCTTGGAAGAAAAGTTATGACCAACCTAGATAGCATATTAAAAAGTAGAGATGTTACTTTGCCAACAAAGGTCCAACTAGTCAAGGCTATGCTTTTTCCAGTGGTCATGTATGGATGTGAGTGTTGGACTGTAAAGAAAGCTGAGCGCTGAAGAATTGATGCTTTTGAACTGTGGTGTTGGAGAAGACTCTTGAGAGTCCCTTGGACTATAAGAAGATCCAACCAGTCCATTCTAAAGGAGATCAAGCCTTTAGAAGGAATGATGCTGAAGCTGAAACTCCAGTACTTTGGCCACCTCATGTGAAGAGTTGACTCATTGGAAAAGACTCTGATGCTGGGAGGGATTGGGGGCAGGAGGAGAGGGGGCCAACAGAGGATGAGATGGCTGGATGGCATCACCGACTCGATGGACATGAGTCTGAGTGAACTCCAGGAGATGGTGATGGACAGGGAGGCCTGGCGTGCTGTGATTCATGGGGTCACAAAGAGTCAGACACGACTGAGCGACTGAACTGAACTGAACTGAACTGAAGGGAAGCAGAGCCAAACATTTGTATAACTGGCGGGAATCACATGAGTAAATGACAAAGAACATTAAGATACAATAAATGGCATTTCCTCACAATTTTTGAATAAAGATGTGCTTGGATTGGAGAAGATTCAGTTCAGTTCAGTTGATCAGTCATGTCTGACTCTTTGCGACCCTGAAAACCAAAAAGAAAGTCCATTTTTTTTGGTTAGGAGTGAGGATGGGAGAGGGGAGAAGAAGATTCCAGACATGAAAATTAAACTGAAGACATAGCATGTGTTGGGATCTGATAGGTTTTATGCAGAAAAATGAACAGGGAATGTGGAAGCAGTGGAATGGCATGGTGGTGTTGGTAGAAGTGGTCCTGGAAGGCTGCTCCATGGAGAGGCCACATGGGTAGAAACTTTGTAATCTGAAGGGACAATTACAAGTGATGTTTCTGAAGGGGGGCAGGATCATGGTGGGTGTGAGGACCAGCCAAAATGCAAGGTGACCAGAATGTACTGAGGAAATGGCAGAAATGGGGGTAAAGGCCACCAGGTGTCAGAAAATGGAGGGAGCTGACACCACAGTAAAGAGTTTGATTTCCTTTTAAAAGAACATTGGCTGCCATTTTGCCGAAAGCTTAACCCAAGTGAGAGACTATGACAGTGTTTAGAGGCTGAGAACAGTGATGTCTAGACCAAAGGGAGAAATGAAAGTGGACATGGAGTTATGGAATCAGATCCAGGTTGAGTCCTAAAAGTGGATACTGTGAGACATAATAATTCCTGTGGGTCACAGGGAAGAGAAGAAGCAGGATGAAGTCAAGAATTCCTACCTGAGCATCTGCATCAGAGATGGTGTTTTCTAGTGAAATGAGGAAGGAGGCAGAGGAGTGTAGTTGAATGGGAAATTGGGGGGAAATTATTTAGAGGAGACATTAGACAAGGTCCTATGGCACCAGAGCAGAAATACCAAGTCCACAGGGTGATACAAGTGTACTGGGGGTTAGGAAGTGATTACAGATATAGCTATAAATATGAAGTGTCATTGGGAATAAAGTTAATTGCGGAGAAGTAATCCAAGGGTGGGTTAATTTCACGAGGTGAACTCTGTGGGCCTGTTTGTGCTCAGAGGCCTATTTGGCTTTCCCAGTATCAACAATAAAACAAGTTTCTGCAATGGTGGATTCCTTGACTCTGTCCCTACATGTTTGGGCTTCAGTTGTGCAGAATCCCCATCTTAGTCCTTTTTCACACCATGGAAAGGGACAGGTTGGGTAGTCATAGAGGGATCTGCTATTTCCCCCAGTGAGTATTTACTGCTTGACATTAGATATTCTGTAGCATATTTTTCAGCCTCCCTTATGACTCTAGCATTCTCAGGTCAGATAAGGTCTGATTAAATATGACCATGACATCTTTTCATGTTAGGTTGAAAGCCAAGGAGGTATATTAAAATGCATCCATGTATTTACATGGATCATCTATGTAGCTTTCCAAATCCAGTTTGATTTCCCTTAGCTCTAGGACTGAGAAGAGCTCATGGATCCAGGTTGGTCTGAATTCCCCTCCAGTTTTGACTAAAGGGCATACTCAAGCCAGTGGAGAGGGTGCTTAGGGTATGGGGGTGATTCTGACTATATTGAGGGGGTAGCACTAGGTGATTTTAAAGCGGTGGAAGGTGAACCTTCAAGGGGGCTTCTTTTTCTTGGTCGTCTGTGTCAAACACCATCTGTTTAGCAGGTTCGCACTTAATCCCTCACTTGAGGCAGAGTTCCTTCATGTCTCTTAATGGCAGGAAATTTGAACATAGAAAATCCACCCATTTTCCTTGTGTCTTACAGAACAAATCTAATTGTGGGATAAATTGTAACTTAAGCTCCCATTTTTGGGCCAGTGTTCCCTACCCTCCAGAGGATATTGTGGCCATGCTGAGTTTCAAAAGAATCTCAAGTGTCTTCACCTCAGAGTCTGAGGGCCAAATAGCTCCCATTTATAAAGGATACATCTTAAGAGCATCTGTTGATGAGTTGATTGGTTGTTTCCCATCTGGAACAATGGCAAGGATGGAGAAAAACTAGTCAGCCTCTTAGCCTTGGGGTGGATCCCAGCGTGTGCTTCCCTGACAGTAAGGTTTTCAGCCTGAGAGCTGGGCATCCATGGGTCTAGGTACAGATCCCAAGGAGCTAACCAGACTCCTGGGATCCCCAACTAAAGCCAAACATCCCCAAGGTCTCTAGCTTGGTCAATGTCAGGTAAGTTTGAATGGAAGGCCTCCCTAACCTTGTACACTGACTGAGAGCTGGGTGTTCCCAGATCAGTGAGTGTGACCATTATGGTTGCAGGCTGTTGAGCCAGCATCCCGGGTCAGAATGCAGGTCTCAAGGCAACCTGGGCACCTAGAGGGCCCCTTACTAAAACAGAGTATCTGCAATCCCTAGTGGTGATGTGCCCTTGTTTGTGTCAGGACCCAGTCCAGCCCTGGTGGGGATATCCGGTCCATTCTGTGACTCCCTTGTCCTGTCACAAGAGGCTTCCAGTGGCAGGTGCTCTAATGGAGTTTAAATGCCTGACTTTCAATCAGCCTAATCCAGTTTAAAGGAGAAAGAGAAAAGAGGAAATGAGAACTCTTGCTCGTTTTGGCACCAGTCACTAGGGAGCAATGGGCAATGGGGCCTTTGGAGCATGCCAGGGGTAGTGGACAAGGTTCTTCAATTACTTCCACTGCCTCTCATCTGTTTGCAGAGAGTTTGAGGAGATAAGAGATGAACAACTGTATGAGAACTTAGAGGGTGGCCTTCCCAATGCATTGCATAGGGTAGCATAGATGGCAGGGTGGGGGTGGGGGGTCATAAGGATGAAAGGAGGTTAAGGTCCTTCTAGCCATAGGGTCAAGGATCCTTTCCTTTGCTGATGTGACGTAAGCAATCTGAGTCATGGCACCAAGATGTCAAGCTAGTTCTTCTTCCTTAGTTCTTGTCTCATGGTAGCAAAGAATTGAAATGACAAACTAGTGTTCACCTCAAGCAGGCAAGATATATTGGGCAAGCAGCAAGCATACTCTCTCGAGATGAGAGAGTGGACCAATCCCCACAGGAGTGGCCCTGTCCCAGTTAACCTTCCCTCATTATACCCCTGGTTTCCTTTTCTGAGCGAGTTCCTGGGGTTTGATTGGTTATGTCCTGTTAGGTAGGTAGAACAGGGAAAACGAGTCCAAAATGGCGGTGCCTACAGACAAGGAAGGGAAAAGCCCACGAAAATGAAACAAAAGAAGGTCCGAGGACCAGAGTGAGGACCTCAGGTAAAACACACAACACTCCTGGCTGGCCCAATTTACATAGGACAGGCCCAGGGAGAGATAAACATATAAATAGAAGAGCCAAAACCAGATCTCTCTCTCTCTCCTGCGCGCTGGGGCGCTCTTCTCCTTGTGTCTTTAGATCAACGTGCCCTCACGCCTCAAAGATGGATTTTCCTGCTATCTTCTAAATAAAATAATAGAGCTGTAACACTGAGCTGTAACACTGATTTGTCTAAGAGCTATAACACGGTCCATTTGAGACCTGAGCGCTATAACACTGTCTATCCAAGACCTGAGAGCTGTGACTTGCCGAGGGTGCATTAATGTCCATCACTCCAAATCTTTGTTGTAATGAGACAAAGAATCGAGGAACATACACTCGCGTGACATCTATGGTGCCGTGACTCGGATGTAACCTGGCTGAAACAACCTCCACGTGGAAGAGGCCAAGCACAGTTGGAGCCCAACTCAGCGAAGCTCCTGCGGTAGAGGCGGAACGTGAAGAAAATCCAGTGCAGGGGAAGGCCCATCGTGCTGGGAACTGGGACAGCGGAAAGCCCACGCGGCCCAGGCTCAGATCCCAGAAGACTTCCAGTTAAGGCAAGAGGTCCTCGTTCCTTTGGCTGGAGGGACATGCCTAACGAAATCTTAATCCCTTTACAATCTCTCATTTCTTGTTTCCTCGAACCTCCTGTGAACAGGCGGGCGGCAGGGGGCACAATTAGAGGGACTCTGGAGAAGCATGTCCCAAAGGTGCTATCTGCTGAGCCCCAGTAGCTGTTACACAACTGGTGGGGGTTCTTCTGTCCTTTCTCTTCTCTGTGCCAAGGATCAGATCAAAGAAACGGTGAGCACCGGTCAGATATTTAGCAAATTTTCTTGCGGGCTATGAAGGGGATTCCTTGGCATGTTTTTCCCACTGCTTTTTCCTCCTGTCCTTTAGCTCTCTTCCAGGACTCAAGCCCGGCCAAAACTAATAAGGTTCAGGCTCTGAGGTCTCATTACAAAGATTCATTGAGAGTCAAAGCGATAGATAAGAGGTAGACTTGTTAGATTCAGAGAAAAGCGCTGCACTCTACAGGGTACTGGCCATTGAATGAGGCCTGGCTCGGTTTTGCGAGAGGGGTAAATTCATATGCTAACAAGTGGGAGGATCATCCCAGCCACTGGGGAACCACCCAGTCCTCCATCTTTTTCACAGTGCCTTGGAGCTGTCCTGCCACCTCTGGGTGTGTCTGTTGGCTTATAGATTGGAGATTAAGTTTTACTTGAATTTGACTTGTCATCTTAGACCCAATTGATTTTAATTGGTTTACATTATACCCTTGTGCTATGTCATTCTTTCAAAGGTTGTGCTCTGCCCTCTTCCCTCCTGTTTCATGCTCTTTGCCTGAGCCCCATCTAGACCCACAAGGTTGCTTCTACAATCTTCTGGAGAGACAACCAGAAAATAGCTGGCCTTGGGAGGGAAATAAATCTATAATATCAAACCCCTAATCCTACCCAGTACTGGTCACACTGGAGATCTTGGGGATGCCCAACTCCAGTCCGGGGGTCCCAGGAGGTCATCACGCCTTGACCTGCCTAGGGATCTGGTCCTTGAAAGGTTGTCATGCCTCAACCTGCTCGGGGATCCACCAGTCCCAGGGGTCCCAGGAGGTGGACACGCCTTGACCCGCCCAGGGACCCAATTCTCCGGAGGCCGTCACGCCTCGGCCTGCCTGGAGATCTGCACCCTGACCCGGGGACGCCTGGCTCTCAGGTTGCAGCAGTTCTGGGTAAGATAAGCTTCAAAAAGACTCACCCCTAAGGAAGTCCACCCATGAAAATCGAAAGGTCTTTTTCTTTTCTCCCTGTTATGACTGTCTTTCAGATGGGAAATAACCAATCCACTTCCTGGCAGACGCCCTTGAGATGCATCCTTGATAACTGGAAGCTGTTCGACCCTCTAGCTCTAAGGAAAAGTCGCTTGAAGTTCTTTTGTGCCACTGCATGGCCACAGTATCCACTGGGGGACGAGGAACACTGGCCTGAGGATGGGACTTTAAATTACAATACCATCCTGCAGTTAGAGTTATTCTGTAAAAGACAAGGGAAATAGACAGAGATCCCCTATGTCCAAATTTTCTTCTGACTAAGAGATATGAAGGAACTCTGTCTTAAGTATGGGATTGTTGTACGCCCTAAAAGTGAGCCCACTAGGCAAATGGTGTTAGGCACAGGCAACCAAAAAAAGGAACCCCCTCGTGAAGGCTCACCTCCCACAGCTCCCGAGTTGCCTGGTGCTCCTTCCTTATATCCAAATGTGACCCCATACCCGGGAGCATCCCCTCCACAAAAGCCAGCTCGAGTATATCCCTTAGTTGAAACTGGAGGAGAATTCGGACCAATCCGGGTCCATAAGCCCTTCTCCCTCTTAGAACTAAGACAGATCAAACAAGACCTGGGAAGCTATACAGATGACCCAGGCAAATATATAGATACATTCCAACATATTACCTTGGCCTTTGACTTGACATGGAAAGACATCATGGTCATATTTAGTCAAACTTTATCTGACCCTGAACATACTAGGGTCTTAAAGGAGGCCCAGAGGTATGCAACAGGGCTTCACATGCCCAGTGATAGATACCCAGTAGGGGAAACTGCAGTCCCCTCCTCCGATCCTAATTGGAATTATAATGACCCTGAACACATCTGGGAAAGAGATCATTTTCTAATCTGTGTGAAGGCAGGACTGAAAGCAGCCCAGCAAAAAGTAATTAGCTATGCCTGGGTCTCAGCAATAACTCCGAAGCCCAATGAGAACCCCATTGCCTTTCTGGAAAGGCTAAAAGAGGCTCTCCAAAAGTTTACCAATCTGGACTTAGACTCTTACGAGGGACAGGTGATTTTATTTTATTTTATTTTTTTGGGACAGGTGATTTTAAAGGACCAATTCCTGTCCCAATGTGCATCAGATATCAGAATTAAGTTACAACAGCTACAACAGCAGGACCCCGCTGCCTGTTTAGATGAGATGGTCCAGACAGCCACCAATACCTTTTATAACAGAGAACAGGAAAAAGAGGCCAAGGCCCAGGAGAAGGAGAGAAAGAAAGAGACAAGGCATGCCCAGATGTTGGCCGCCCTCCAGGGAAGCCCTATGGCAAACCCCGAGTCCTTGAAGGACAAGGCACAAGACAAATGCATGATCTGTAGACAGTCGGGGCATTGGGCCAAAGAGTGTCCAAACTGACAAGTCTCCTAGAATGGCTTGCCACAAATGCCATCAACTGGGACATTGGGTGGCACTCTGCTCTCGGGACCCAAGAGCCTCAAGGTCAAGCGCCAAGCCTACCCTCACGATGGTTCAAGAGGACTGAAGTGGCCCGCTCCAGCCAGCCCACCTGTCACAGATAACCATCACTGGGCTGGAGCCAAGGATACAACTGGATGTGGCAGGTAGGTCAGAGAATTTCTTGGTTGACACAGGGGCTACCTACTCTGTCTTGATCTCCTACTCCAGACCCTTCTCCGGACCCTTCTCCTCCCAAACCTGTACCATTTTGGGTGCTACAGGAAAAGCAACTACTAAAAGATTCACCCGAGCACTTCTTTGTTGCTGGGATGGACAAATATTTTCCCACCAGTTTCTAGTGGTCCCTGAGTGTCCTACTCTCTTATTGGGAAGAGATACTCACTAAACTGGGAACCACCCTTGTGATGGGAAGCTTTTCAGCCCCTAGAGCCCTGCAGCTCCTGGTTACTACTGAAGAACCCATTGCACCTTCAATAGAGAGGGACCAAAAACAATGGGAGGACAAAATTAACCCCCAGGTGTGGGACCAGGGGATTCCTGGACGAGCCCACCAAGCTGAACCAGTCATCATTGTCCTCCGAGATCCCACTCGGTTTCCTAACTGGAAATAATACCCTCTCAAAAGAGAGGCTCGAGAGGGACTACAGCCGTTAATAAATAAATTCCTTGCTTGTGGGCTATTGGTCCCCACCAGTTCACCATGTAACACCCAAATCCTCTCAGTAAAGAAAAAAGACAGAACCTGGTGAATGGTTCAAGATCTCTGGATCATAAATGAAGCTGTAGTCCCCCTCCATCCCAGAGTACCCAATCCCTATGTAATCTTGGGAGAAATCCCAGTGCCAAGTGGTTTACAGTCTTGGATCTCAAAGATGCATTTTTTTGCATACCGCTGGCTAAAGAATCCCAATATCTTTTTGCCTTTGAGTGGAAGGCCCCAGGAGAAAAACACCAACAGATGACTTGGACAGTATTACCTCAGGGGTTCAGAGATAGCCCCCACCTATTTGGACAGGCCCTTAG
Source organism: Capricornis sumatraensis (assembly GCF_032405125.1). Lineage (NCBI taxonomy): Eukaryota > Metazoa > Chordata > Mammalia > Artiodactyla > Bovidae > Capricornis > Capricornis sumatraensis. The sequence goes on from NC_091071.1 coordinate 45,665,773, forward strand.
CCGGGATCTCCTAGATCTGGACCTGGGACCTAATGGGAAAATATTACAATATGTAGATGACCTACTAAACTGCTCTCCAGATGAGAAAAGTGCCCAACAACATGCAATTCAGGTTCTAAACTTCTTAGCAGAAAGAGGATATAAGGTCTCCAATGCTAAGGCACAGACGGTTGAGACAAAGGTCACTTACCTGGGAGTTCAGATTACACATGGGTCCAAGAGGCTGTCCTCTGATCGGGTATAAGGAATCCTCCAGTTGCCCTCCCCCACGACTCGAAAACAATTGCGAGCTTTCCTGGGGCTAACTGGATACTGTAGAATCTGGATACCCAACTATGGTCTAATTGCCCAGCCCTTATATGAAAGCTTAAAGGGACGAGATGATTCAATCCCACTGATATGGGGAACGCCTCAAAAGAAGGCAGAGGCTACACTAAAACAGGCCTTAACTCAGGCACCTGCTTTGAGGTTGCCAGACCCAGAAAAAGCATTCCAACTTTATGTCCATGAAAGAGAGGGAATAGCCTTGGGAGTGTTAACTCAAAGGTTGGGATCTGAGCCCCAGCCCGTAGCTTACTTATCCAAAAAGCTCGATCCAACTACCCGAGGCTGGCCCCTCTGCCTTCGAAATCTTGCAGCTATTGCAATCATGATAGAAGATGCTTTAAAACTCTCCTTTGGGGGCAAACTAGCTATTTTTACCAGCCACCAAGTAAAACAACTAAATGGGAGAGGCCATTTATGGATGTCTGATCAAAGAATCCTCAGATATCAAGTAATGCTGATGGAAAATCCAGGCCTCACTATATCCCCTTGTGAGGTTATTAACCCAGACACCCTCCTGCCTACCCCCGAGGGCTCTCTCCCCTTTCACTCTTGTCTAGAAACCTTGAACTACTGGACAAAACCCCGAGAAGGATTGTCAGAAGATCCTCTGACCAGTCCTGAGGAAATCTGGTACACTGATGGAAGCAGCTTTGTCTTGGGTGGAAAAAGAAGAGCTGGGTATGCAGTAGTCTCCAATTTTGAGATCATAGAGGCTAAGCCTCTGCCATCAGGTACTTCAGCCCAATTAGCTGAGCTCATAGCCCTGACTTGAGCTTTAGAGCTGGGAAAAGGAAAAAGAATAGCCATTTACACTGATTCCAAGTATGCCTTTCTGGTGCTACATGCACATGCGGCTATTTGGAAAGAAAGGGGCCACTTGACCACCCGAGGGTCCCCAATCAAATATGGTGATCAAATTCTTCAACTCTTGGAGGCAGTCCATCTGCCCACTGAGGTTTCAGTCTCCCATTGTAAAGGACACCAAAAAGGGAGCACAGAAGTGGCACGAAGGAACCAAGCAGCTGATCAGGCAGCTAGGAGAGCAGCATTACAGAACCATGACCTAATAGGGGTTGCCACCTTAGTTCCACAGACTAATTTGCCAGAAACTCCTTCCTATACTGAAGGTGAGACTCTTAAAGCTAAGAGTGAGGGCTTTCAAGAAGATCATATGGGGTGGTTCCAAAAGGAGGGACTCCTTTTTCTGCCTGAGAACCTCCAATGGAAGTTGGTTAACTCCTTACATGCCACTACTCTTTTAGGAGAAAAGGCCCTCCAAAGATTACTAAAAAGGTCCTTTAGAGGAACAGGCTTCCAAACAACTATAAGACAGGTGGTGTCCTCTTGTCCCACTTGCCAATTGAACAACGCCCGAGGAGCTCGAAAACCCCAGCTGGCCCAGCCCATCCAACGACGTGGGACCTACCCAGGAGAGGACTGGTAGATGGACTTCACCCAGATGCCAGTTTCTCAAGGGTATAAATACCTATTAGTCATGATAGATACATTCACAGGATTGATTGAAGGCCTTCCCACCCGGACTGAGAAGGCTGAGGAGGTGGTAAAATAACTGCTCCATGAAATCATTCCAAGATTTGGTCTGCCCAGGTCATTACAAAGTGACAGTGGGACATCATTTACTTCTAAGGTCACCCAAGGGGTCTCGAAAGCATTAGGCATTACTTATTATCTCCATTGTGCCTGGAGGCCTCAATCTCCAGGAAAAGTAGAAAGAGCCAATCAATTCTTAAAATCAGTGACAAAAAAGATAACCCAGGAGACCTCCCTGGGATGGAAGGAGCTTTACCAATAGCTCTCCTCCACACCCATATTGCCCCCAAGGAACAGCTTGGTCTTAGTCCTTATGAGATGCTATATGGGAGACCTTTCGTTTATGTCAATGACCTCTTCCTAGATCCAGAGGTTCAGACCCTCCAGTCTTATACCATGGCCATTGGGCAATTCCAACAGGATATACGCTTGTGGGGTATAAACCAGGACCCAAAAGATTCTAAGGAGTCACCACTACATGCTCCAGGGACTCAAGTCCTAATTAAAGTCTGGAAAGATGGGTCCCCAAAGACTCAACTCCAGCCCACATGGAAGGGCCCCTACCCTGTAATACTTTCTACCCCCACAGCAATCAGGGTACCAGGACATGACACCTGGATTCACTACTCATGAGTCAAGCCATGGAAGAAAACAGAAGAGGACACTCAATACACCTGTGAGCCCCTGGGAGCTCTCAGATACCTATTCAAGACTACCAAAGAGTGCCATTCTAATGAACACTCCCAAAATCTAGTTTCTGGGGATAAGATTTCTCAAGATAGCTCTAAAGAGCCAACACAGCTTGACAAAGATTATACTCCAAAACAGACAGGAGATATAGATCTTCTGATCCCTGAACAAGGAGGGACTTGAGCCATCCTGGCGATGTGAATTTAAAATTGACTAATGCCCCTACTAGTCCTTGTTATGCTACATTGATGATTATTCCATGTACTTGTCAATTGTCTAACCTGTTTTGTCTCTGCCCAGGTCAACAAGCTACAACATACAGTGCCAGTTCAACAAAAATGTAAAACTACAGCCGACCACAGAAAATGTCACTCACCCTTAATGGACACAGCTATAAGGACTCTGAGGCCTGAGACTAGCAAGAGGGGGAGGCCCAATACCCCTCGCTGCCCCAGTTCCATAGGAAGTAGCCAGAAAGACCTTGACGCCCCTATTCCCAAAGAATTGGGCCTCCCATCTCTTGAGGGGGGAATGTTAGGTAGGTAGAATAGGGAAAAAGAGTCCAAAATGGCGGTGGCTACAGACAAGGAAGGGAAAAGCCCTCGAAAATGAAACAAAAGAAGGTCCGAGGACCGGAGTGAGGACCTCAGGTAAAACAAACAACACTCCTGGCTGGCCCAATTTACATGGGACAGGCCCAGGGAGAGATAAACATAAATAGAAGAGCCAAAGCCAGCTCTCTTTCTCTCTCCTGCGCGCTGGGGCGCTTTTCTCCTTGTGTCTTTAGATCAACGTGCCCTCACGCCTCAAAGATGGATTTTCCTGCTATCTTCTAAATAAAATAAAGCTGTAACACTGAGCTGTAACACTGATTTGTCTAAGAGGTATAACATGGTCCATTTGAGACCTGAGAGCTATAACACGGTCTATCCAAGACCTGAGAGCTGTGACTCGCCGAGGGGGCTTTAATGTCCATCACTCCAAATCTTTGTTGTAATGAGACAAAGAATCGAGGAACATACACTCGCGTGACATTTCCTATGCAAAATAGGAGATTGTACCAGTGTTTTCCTGATTGGTTACACTCAGGACCAGTCAGGGAAGGGGATGTGTATTCCTGCCAGAGTTTCTTACTCTCATCTGTGGCCCCCAACTTTTTTTTTTTTAGATGCTGCTTATTCTGACAGCTATCTTGAACCCTGTTTCCCTGTTCTATCTACATAACAAGCCCTCATGGGTAGGACTCGAACCCAGTCAAAACCCACAGTCTTCCAACTGAGATCACAGACCTGGTTTCAGGACCTAATGAAGCTCAGGTTTTTGATGTGTCACTGCAGAGAGAACTGAGTTAGAGACAGAGTGAGAGTGGATATGTTTAGAGAGGAAACACACTCCACAAACTGTGGGTGATCTCACAAGGAGAGAGACTGGGTTGTTTCATTGACTGATGAGTCGGGAGATTATTCCAACTGTTTTGGGGAAGGGTTGGAGACTTTTAGGAATTGGGCCACCACCCACTTTTTAGGGCCATTAACAGTGGAAACAGTGTCAGACTTTATTTTTTTGGGCTCCAAAATCACTGCAGATGGTGACTGCAGCCATGAAATTAAAAGACGCTTACTCCTTGGAAGGAAAGTTATGACCATCCTAGATAGGATATTGAAAAGCAGAGACATTACTTTGCCAATAAAGGTCCATCTAGTCAAGGCTATGGTTTCTCCAGTGGTCATGTATGGATGTGAAAGTTGGACTGTGAAGAAGGCTGAGCGCCGAAGAATTGATGCGTTTGAACTGTGGTGTTGGAGAAGACTCTTGAGGGTCCCTTGGACTGCAAGGAGATCCAACCAGTCCATTCTGAAGGAGATCAGCCCTGGAATTTCTTTGGAAGGAATAATGCTGAAGCTGAAACTCCAGTACTTTGGCCACCTCATGTGAAGAGTTGACTTATTGGAAAAGACTCTGATGCTGGGAGGGATTGGGAGCAGGAGAAGGGGTTGACAGAGGATGAGATGGCTGGATGGCATCACTGACTCGATGGACATGAGTCTGAGTGAACTCCGGGAGTTGGTGATGGACAGGGAGGCCTGGCGTGCTGCGATTTATGGGGTCGCAAAGAGTCAGACACGACTGAGCGACTGAACTGAACTGAACTGAGGGGCTTCCCAGGTGGTGCTAGCGGCTGCTAAAGAACCCACTGCAAATGCAGGAGACAAGAGACATGGGTTTGATCTCTGGGTCAGGAAGATCTTCTGACCCACTTTAGTATTCTTGGCTGAAGAATCCCATAGACAAAGGAGCCTGGCAGGCTATATAGTCCATTTGGTTGCAAAGAGTCAGACATGACTGAAGTGATGGCATGCACCACTTTTTGATCTTTGAGGGTTGGCCTTAGAACTGTCATGGTGTCTCTGAGTGTGTCATTTAGCTTGCTGATGTATTAAACTGAGCCTTTACTGAGAATCAAGGTCTCATCCAAGTTGACCTGTATGCTATCCTGGACCCATTGGACTCTCATTTTTTCAAAGATTGAGCCCTGTCCCTTTCCTCATGTTTCACTAGTGTCTGATGAGGAGTCTGCTCTGAACCAAGAGAGGAGTGGTTTGGGGGCTTCTTCTGGGCTTCCTTGCTGGCTCAGAGGTTAAAGCGTCTGCCTGCAATGTGGGAGACCTGGGTTCGATCTATGGGTCAGAAAGATCCCCTGGAGAAGGAAATGGCAACCCACTCCAGTATTCTTGCCTGGAGAATCCCATGGATGGAGGAGCCTGGTGGACTACAGTCCACGGGGTCGCAGAGTCAGACACAACTGAGCGACTTAACTAACTAAATTTTCTGGGACTTGCTAACTTTCAATTTTTCTAATTCCCGAAATAGGGCCTGGGGCTCTTGTATCACAGTAGAGAGGATGCCTTACAACTCTAATACAAATTATTCTATGGTTTTAGTATAAAAACTGCTTTCTAAAAATGATATGCTTCCTTCAGAGATGAAATAATCTTTGATATTGATGAAATGTTTTAAACCTTTAGATAGGTGATTAATTAAAGAGGCTGTGCATCTTTTCATGTGTTTGTTAGCCATCCGTAGGTCTTCTTTGGAGAAATGTCTATTTAGTTCTTTGGCCCATTTTTTGATTGGGTCATTTATTTTTCTGAACTGATGCTGAAACAAGCATAAGTTGCTAGTATATTTTTGAGATTAGTTGTTTGTCAGTTGCTTCATTTGCTATTATTTTCTCCCATTCCGAAGGCTGTCATATATATGGAATTTAGAAAGATGGTAATGATAACCCTGTATGCGAGACAGCAAAAGAGATACAGATGTAGGGATGATTTGGGAGAATGGCATTGAAACATGTATACTATCATGTAAGAAATGAATCGCTAGTCTAGGTTTGATACAGGATACAGGATGCTTGGGGCTGGTGCACTGGGATGACCCAGAGAGATGATATGGGGAGGGTGGTGGGAGGAGGGTTCAGGGTTGGGAACTCATGTACACCTGTGGTGGATTCATGTCAATGTATGACAAAACCAATACAGTATTGTAAAGTAAAAAATTAAAATTAAAAAAATAAAGAGGCTGTGAAATAAGTTAGTAGGGAATTGATGAGCCTGGCTGCCATGAGGCCTCCCAAAAGTTGGGTCCGTGAGCTTCCAGGACCGGGACCCATGGATCTGAGCAGACAAAACATACAGAGGAGGTTCTCTCATGACTTCATGAAACATCTGTAATGGGAGTCAAGACAAATATACTTTTAAATGTAATGGTTAGTACTTGTTAATTGTACAATTTAGTTATATACAAAAGTGATTACATTTATGACTTTAAATCAATTGGGTTTAACAGGCAACCATTGCCAATCTTACTTCATTGATTATCCGCAGCACTTTTTCTCTTGAAGTTTTATAGGCAAATAACAGACATCATGATATTTCCTATGTCAAACAAGGTTTGGAAAATATGTGTCTTACAAGTGGAAACTGTAGAAAAAGTAGGGGAATGTCTTGCCAGCAAGATAAGATTGAAGCTAGAAATAGCATGAATGTCCCATATATGTTTGCTTAAGAGTTGAAATCAGCTCTGAGGAGGACTCAGATTACCAGAGATCAATTTGCCAAATCCGTTGGATCATAGAAAAAGCAAGAGAATTCCAGAAAAAAAAAAAATCTACTTCTGCTTTATTGACTACGCTAAAGCCTTTGTGTAGATCACAACAAACTGTGGAAAATTCTTAAAGAGTTGGGAATATGAGGCCACCTTACCTAAGAATCCTGTTAAAGAGCAACAGTTAGAACCGGACATGGAACAATGGACCAGTTCAAAATTTGGAAAGGAGTACGGTCAAGGCTGAATGTTGTCACCTTGCTTATTATTCTATGCAGAGCACATCACAGGCCGTGCTGGATGAATTAAAGCTGGAATCAAGAATGCCTGGAGAAATATCAATAACCTAAGATATGCAGATGGCACCACCCTAATGGCAGAAAGCAAAGAGGAATTAAATAATCTCTTGATAAGTGTGAAAGAGGACATTGAAAAAGCTGGCTTAAAACTCAACATTCAAAATACGAATATCATGACATCTTTTCCCATCATTTCATGGCAAATAGATGGGTAAAAAATGAAAACAGTGACAGACTTTATTTTCTTGGGCTCCAAAATCACTGTGGGTGGTGACTGCAGCCATGAAATTAAAACACACTTGCTCCATAGAAAAGCTATGACAAACCTAGATAGTGTATTAAAAAGCAGAAACATCACTCTGGCAACAAAGGTCCATATAGTCAAAGCCAAGGTTTTTCCAGAAGTCATGTACAAATGTGAGAGTTGGACTGTAAAGAAGGCTCAATGCCAAAGAAATAATGCTTTCAAACTGTGGTGCTGGAGAAGACTCTTGAAAGTCCCTTGGATGGCAAGAAAATCAAGCTAGTCAATCCTAAAGGAAATCAACCCTGAATATTCATTGAAAGGACTGATGCTGAAACTGAAGCTCCAATACTTTGGCCACCTGATGCGAAGAGCCGACTTATTGGAAAAGACTCTGACGCTGGGAAAGACTGAGGTCAGGGGAAAAGAGGATGAGATGGTTGGATGGCATCCTCAAATCAGTGGGCATGAGTCTGAGCAAACTCTGGCAGATAGTGAAGGACGGGGAAGCCTGGCGAGCTGCAGTCCATGGGTTGAAAAGTCGGACACGACTGAATGACTGACAACAACAACAACAACAACAACAAAGAGTCAACCAATTTTTACTGGTGCTTTGGGCTCACCTACTAGAACTACAAAATATCAACTATGGGCTTCAGTGTGCATGTGGTACACAAATCCATCACTGAGATTTACCTGACCAGGTAGGTGAATTAATGAGTAACATCTTCCTTTAGAAAATACAGGTAAACCCCACCAAAACATATCAACTGTTATGCTAAATAACAGTAACAGTCAGATCCATTGTAATAGCTAAGAAAAAAATAGCAAATACTGGGAATGATATGGAATAACTTAAGTTCTTACACTGGTGATAAAAAAATTAATTTAAACACACAGCTTTTTCATGAACCAGCCATTTTGCCTTCCAATTTTCATCCAAGAGAAAAAATAGGTCCACAAAATTGTGTGACTGACTGAATGTTTACAGTAGCTTTTAAAATTCCTTCCTAAAGTGGAGACACATTACATATCCAGCAACAGGAAAAGGTATAATACTGTATAGCTAGATAAAGGTTTAAGTTGGGAAACTCAGTTTTAAAATGTGTCAGTTTTATAATACAACAATTGGTTAAATCTCATGAAAATCATGAAGAGCAAAAGTGAGGTAGGGGGGAGAAACTGTCCTGTTGAAAACAAGAACCTTAATCACGTATTACAAATGGGATCCCACCTCTTCTTTCCCTGATCAGCTTCCAGAATCCTGACACCCACTCTTAATCCTGCCAGGCGGGAGACTAAAGAACACTTGTATGGACATTTGGAGACAACCAGATCAAAGACCTCCAGTTTCATGCTTCCCATCAGTTAACACAATGAGGAGCACTGAGAGATCCAGGCTATCATCCAGGCACATAGCGTTCATAGTCAGCTGATTCCTATCCTGCACACCGATGTGAGTAAGCAGGGGAGGGCATCTTCTAGTATGAAAGATGATTAAAAAAAAAAAATTGCAGAGCAGTCCCCTAAAGAACAGAAAAAAAAAAAAAAAGAAAAACTTAGGAAAACATGATAAACTATCTATTAATGTATTTTAGAAAATAGGGAATATATTCTATCCACTGAGCACTCTTGTGTGCATATGCTGCAACTATACATATGTATGTATGAGTACATATATACATTTAGGTATATGTGGATACATAATATGCATATGTATGTGGTTTCACAACAACCCAGAAAGTTCCACCAAGAGGCTTATCACCCTCATTTGCAGCTCTACATACCTACATGGAATAGAAAGCTCCTGACTCACCTTGGAGAATTTGAACAGAACCACTTGGATTTACAGTATACACTGAAAACGCACCCTCAGTATGTACGTCATCATGCATACCCCCATCACACTCAGGACAAATGATTTTATTGTCAACTATATATTCAGGGCAGTTTAGAAAATCCCCCTCTGCTCCCTTGTCTGTTGGCTCCCAGGGGACCCATGTGACTAACATTCACATGCAGGGTCTTCATGTTAGAGCCCTGAAAGCTGGCCTTGACTTGCCCGAGTGGTCAACTGGGAATGATGACTGAATTTTCCTGCATATCAGTTTACATCTCTATGATACGAGATTATAGCAGAAATTACCTTATTTTGTCCTCATGAGGACTGACTGAGATCCAGATAACGTATGCTTTTAATTTCTTTTCTCATCTGAATGTTTGTGGCCAGTTGCTCGACAGGATTAGAAGACTCATGTGGCTTGCATGGGTTCTGACTTCCTGCCTAAAGAATACTGAATTCCAGCCTTGGGAAGTGGAAGGGAATGGATTTAATGGTTCGTGAGGGTTAGGATACACAGATGCAGACCAGAGTTCAAAACCCAATTGGAGGCTGATTCTCAAGGTCAAACACTGGTTGGATTCATTTGACAAGGGGCAAAGACAAGAGCAGCACTTTCTGTACCAAAACTCTGTATGATGGTTCAGACCATTTTCCTCATTTCTCTCAGGGCTCTATGACTACCTGATATGTCCCTTCCCATGCTGTGAAAAGGGACTAGGATGGGGATTCTGCACAACTGAAGCTCAAACATGGGGGGACAGAATCAAGGAAACCACTATTGCAGAAACTTGTTTTGGTGTTGATACCTGGAAACCCAAACTGGCCTCTGAGCACAAACAGGCCCACAGAGTTCACCTCATGAAATTAACCTGGTCCTTGGACTAATTCTGTTAAAGTAACTTAACTCCCTGATGACCCTTCATACTGATAGCTACATCTGTAATCACTTCCTAACCCCCAAGGCCCTTGTATCACTCTTTACATTGGTATTTCTGCTCTGGTGCCATGGGACCTGTTGTAGTCTCCTCTAAACAATCTCCTCTCAATTTCCCATCCAACAACACTCCTCTGCCTTCAGCTCCATTTCACTAGAAAGCACCCTCTCTGATGCAGATGCTCAGGTAGGAACTATTGACTTCATCCCAACTCTTCTCCTCCATAGAAACCACAGGCATCATCATAGCTCATGTTCTCTGCCTGTAGGATCTATCCTGGATTTGATTCTATCTCTCCATCTCCCCTTGGTCCAGGCATTCCTGTTCTCAGCTGCAGATCATTGTCACAGAATCCCATTGGGTTAAACCTTTTTCAAAATGGCAGCCAATGTTCTTTAAAAGGAAATCATACTCTTTATTGTGGTGTCAGCTCCCTCCATTTTCTGCCACCTGATGGCCTTTTACCCCCATTTCTGCCATCCCCTCACTGCATTCTGACCACCTTGCATTTTGGCTGGTCCTCATACCCACCATGATCCTGCCTCTTTCAGAGGTATCACTTGTAACTGTCCCTTCAGATTACAAAGTTTCTACCCAGGTGTCCTCAAATTTCAAGTGGCCCTTCCTTGGAGCAGCTTTCCAGGACCATTTCTACCAAGACCACCCCTCCATTCCACTGCTTCCACTTTCCCTTTTCATATTTCTTCAGAAAACTTATCACATCCCGACATGAGAGGGTAACAAGCAGGAAGGCCAGGGGTCTCCAAATGGAGGAAATAGCCTGCAAGTGTCAGACATTTTTATCTCTCTTAAGCGGCAGGAGGAAACAAACTAGTGATATTTTTTCCTTCTCTATACAAATTTAAAAGGAGGTTTCTCTTAAAATACTGTGTTGCCATAATGACACTTGGTTTCACCTAAAGGTAACTGTTCTCACACCTAGAGATCACCAATGCCTTTTTCTTAGGGAAATATTTGTCTTAAGCTGTGCTAATGTACTATGCATTTACCCCAAACTCTGTCTTCAAGTTGGTTCTCCCTCTTGGCTCAGAACCTACTTGACAAACCAGTATGTTATACTCAGATATTGTTCCTCTAATCTATGTAAATAAAACTATTTGTATGGTGATTTGCCCTTCTTCAAGATTCAAGTTAATCATTTTATGGCCCAGGATGAACTATTTGGTGCCAAGATTATCCCAAAATACATCTTATGGGTATTGGTGCCATTCTGAGTTTTAAGACATTCCTTTCTTTCATTAACAGACGGCTAGTGACTATACAACATCCAGCCGAAGACTAGCAGGGGGTACTCTTTCTGCCCCCTTCTGATGCCTATGTCAGAAGCTTTCTTTATCTCCTTTATACTTTAATAAAATTTTATTACACAAAAGCTCTGAGCGATCAAGCCTCGTCTCTGGCCCTGGATTGAATTCTTCTCCTCCAGGGGCTAAGAATCCCGGCATCTTTGTGTGAGTCAACAACAACCTTTCAAACATAAACCATATCTTCAGTTTAATTTTCATGTCTAAAATCTTTCTCTTCCGACCTTATCATCAGTAAAAAGACATGGACTTTCTTTATGGTGTTTATTAATCTGCTCCAATCCAAGCACACTTTTTCCAATCAATTGTAAGAAATTACCATTATCATATCTTGATGCTCTGTCATTTACTCATGTGATTCCCTCTAATTACAAAAATGTTATGTGTTGCTTTCCTTACACCATGATAAAAAACAGTTTGTGCTCATTGTCTCCCGGGGTCCAGCCCCGGTTGGATCCAGGGTATCCGAAGTGTGGACGGTGAGGCGAGAGAGATATATAGATGTAGAGAGAGATAAGGAAAGAACTTGGAGTTAAGAGAATAAAGGAGAGAAAGAGGCTTATATTCCTTGGTTTACACAGAAAGTCAATAAAGTCTTGAGACAAGAGACTTGCACCATTTACGTAGGCCATAGGCGCCCTCCTGGTCTCCTGAAGAAGTGAAGACGCAGGGTGGCTTCCTGTTCAGGTCTTAGAAGGCCAGGCAAATAAGTAAACACAGCAGATCTCTGTGCTCCAGATGGGAATTAGCCTGAAAAGGAGAGTAAGAAAGAAAAGACGACACAGGAGAACCAGGCTTTCGTGGAACTGGTCCTGGTCCTGGTCCGTCTCTTTATTTTTCAGGGAAGCTTTTATACTTTAAGTTGTACATAGAGATAAATGTAAGAAGCAGAGTCACACAGGGTCAGCTGCTCTGACCCTTATGTAAAGACAGAGTGTTCTTTGCATACCTTTGTTCTTACAAGGGTCCTACATTTGTTTACAATATCTTCTGGTCTGGAGACCGATTAACATTTTATGGCCCCAGCTTTCTTTCTATTGATAAAAGTTAGTCAATCAGAAAACTTGTTTTCCCTTAGGATCTGCTTAGTCTTAAGATAGTGATAAAGTTACATTCTTACATAGCAAGGATACAACGATTTATAACAAAGAAAGAGGAGTACAGTGATTTATAACAAAGAGAAAATTCATTAACTCAAAAGTCTAGTATTGCTAACATCAAAACTACGATATTTCTTTTTCTACATTTCAATTACATTGATTAACATACTCCCAGGCGCCTGAGGATATGGAGGCCTGGGGGCAATCATTAACTCAGCAATGAAAACCTTCACCAACATGATTTTTATCTTTAGAAAAGCCCTATGCTAACTAAGACTTTCAAAATACTCCAAACTCTCTGTGCTGTTTATGGTTTAGAAGTTATAAACAATCATGTGCGTAGTAGCAAGAGTGTGGATAATCCTGTCACACAAGCTAGACTGCCAGCAGAGAGGTTTGAGCTGAGACACTCCTTTTATTTGCAGGAGACTATTAACTGGAGCTCTAAGTTAATTTTCCAGAGAAAGGTGGTCAGGGATAGCCCCTGTTAATGTCAGAAGAGAGTAGTATAACAGACAGATTTTGGTTTCGGGGGTAGATGCTCGAGCAGATCTAAGGGACCCCTTGAGTCTTGATCCGCCTTGCCTGTTAAGCCTCTTCCACATGACCTTTGCCATGGGTGGGATCTCCCGTGCTGGTTCCTGGCATCTGTCTAATGAGAGGACATCATTTGTGAATAAAGATGCTAATTATGGAGCTTGGACTTAATTATGTGAGGAAAAAACCCTTGAGGATTCCCTAGCTTTCTAATGAGACATAAGTGCATGATGGGGAGTGAAGGATGAGGAGTAGCAACTGGCAATTCCCATAGATTGTCCAGCTGGATTTCTTCTTGTTCAAAAAACTCATACTAACACTCTTGCAATGAAAGGAAACAATCTCCATCTAATTTTTCAAATGTAGCTATTGTTAAATTGAAATATAAATATTAAGTGATAGAAATTTATTTCTATGTGACCTATGTAAGAGCCTCTCAAAGAGGGATTATCACTTTTTAATAACAAAAAGGCAGACAAGGTCCTTTGAATTAAGCTTATAACTGTTGGGAATTTAGCTCTATAAGTATTGATATTGCCAGCTAAAAGTCAATATTGATGAGCTATATGTATTTTCACATTATAGTGCAATATTTATGCAGAAAATATTATATATATTATATATATATCCTATAAGATTGATATAGATAAGCAAAACTATCAAGAATTGTGACTTAATGAAGATTCAAACTGAGTAAAAGATTAGTCTATAAAGTACTTTTATTTCACTATAATAAGAGATAATCCAAGCATTCCGTAAATGGAGAAAGTCCCACATATTTTGGCATGTCCTAGGAATTCCAATATATTTAGATGAGAGAAGTTAACCATGGAGGAGCTCACCACTGTGCTCAGCATATAAAGTCTGAGGAACTGCAGCCTAAGGAGGCTCTCATGCATCCACTGGTCTGAGTGTAGCTCCTGCGGAATGAGATGGAGGTGGGTGAATGCAGCCCGGCATGTTGGGAGGCATGAGAGGAGGGTAGGGAAAAGCACAGTTGATACTCAGGCCCACTCTTAGGGAAGAGACCATCAGGGCTTGGTGCCTGGCCTCCTGGCTGGTTTGGAAAAGGCCTTGGGATCTGGTGGTTCTCATTACCACTTCCAGGGACTTGAGGATTTTCAGCATCTCCTCCATCTCCTCTTCTTGTTTAGACTGCATCAATCTCTTTTTGATCGGTTCTTGAACCAGAGAATTGAGTTCCTGTCTCAAAATCAAGCTGATGCTTCTCAATTTTCTGTAACTGTCAGTAAGACTGAATACATTTATTGACTCACTCTCTAGCTTGGCATTCTCTAAAGATGTCTCCATCTCTGCATACTCATTTTTGGCAGCACAGTACTCATCAATGAGTTGGCATTTCTCATCAATCTGTGCAGCCAGTGTTTTTGCGAGCTGCTTTTCATGTCTTACATTCAGTCGACTTCTAACAGACTGAACAAGTCTGAATGTAAATAAGAAACCCACCAATAAGCTGACGACAGGCAGATACACTACTGTCTCCCCCTGGAGGCTCTGGAAAGTGAACTGTGAACTCTGGCCGTTTGGCAGCAGCAACATCACCATCTCACTCAGCTTCCCAAGGATCAGCCCAACGCAGGCTTCACGGAGGATGGCAGCCCCTCCCATGGCCCTCACCATGTTGCCCAGTTACCATGGCACCACCAGCCACAGCAAACCCAACATTCTACCTGGAACCCAACCAGCAACCAGCATCCTGGAATGGACAGTATTTAGGGGAAGTAGGTGCACAGGGAGATTTGTAAATAAAATGTGATTCTGTTATTTTCTAATGGTAATTTTTGTTTACCTCTTTCTTACAGTGCTTATATCAATATATAATGGCAATATAGTGAAATGTGTCAGTCTTTATAGCTTCACAAATCTTTAAAAGTTATAAGTTCTACAGTATCTAAAAGTTCAATGTATCAACATAAACATCAATCATATCCACTGGAACAGAAAAGACCTGTCTGTCACATTTCAGTTGAAATACATCCACTTTAAGGCCATGCTGTCTCAGTTTCAGTTTTTCCAAACATCGATCAGTCTGGCAGTAGTTGAACTTAACAAACATGAAATAAATCACAGTGTACACTTTGAAGTTTGCATCTTTTGCTTCAAGTAAGGTTTTTTTTTTTTTTTAAGAGTCACATAGTTTTATTTGAGAAAGCAGTTCTTTCTGTTTTTAGGGCTGAATAACTTTTCCTTGTAAAAGTATATCACAAAATCCTCATCTATTATCTTAATAATAGATGTTTGGGCTAGTTGAAATGTGGAGAATTGTTAATAGTTTTTTGCATATTTATGCATGTATCTTTTTTTCTAAATATGTTTTTATTTCCCCTGGGTAAAGAATAGTTGGGAGTAGCACTATTTAGTAGATATGTGCTAAAGAAATATACTCTTTTATATGCAGGTGATTTCTTGAGGTATAATTTACATGCCATATAATCATGCATTAAATACACAATTCTTTGATTTTTGTGTTAGTTAAAGCACAGAGCTGTGTCTCCATCACAGTCCCACTTTGGAAGAGTCATATCACGGTAAAAAGATTCTCAGTCCTCAGAATCTCAATGCAGAGTTTACACAAATTCTTTTTCTGACATTTCCATTAAAAGTTATTGAAATGCCTCCACTGCAGGGGGCATGGGTTCGATCTCTGGTTGGGGAAAAGATCCTGAATGCTGCACAGCTCAGCCAAAGCATATAAATAAAAATGAGTTTAAAAACAAAAATAGCATTGCCATATGATCCAGCATTCCTACTTCAGTACATGTATCCAGACAGGAGTATAATTCAAAAAGATATATGTCCTATGTTCATAGCAGCAGTGTTTATAATAGCCAAGACATGGAAGCAACCTAAATGTCCATCAGCAAATGAATGGAAAAAGACAATGTGGTACAGATATACAACCATAAAAAAGAACAAAGTAATGGCATTTGCAGCAACATGGATGAACCTAGAGATTATCACAATAAGCAAAGTAAGTCAGAAAGAGAAATGAAATACCATATAATGTCACTTACATGTGGAACCTAAAATATGGAACAAATGAACTTATTTATGAAACAGATTCACAAAGACAACAAACTTGTGGTTGCCAAGCAGGATGGGGTGTTGACAGAGAGTGGACGGGGAGTTTGGGAGTAGCAGATGCAAAGTATATATATCGAATGCATAAAGAACAAGTCCTATTGTGTAGTACAGGGGACAATATTTAATATCTTGTAATAAAACATAATGAAAAATAATATATATATGTATAACTTAATCACTTTGCTGTACTCCAGAAACTAACATACCATTGTAAATCAACAGCATATCAATAAAAAAAATACTTAGTCTTCATTTAAAATAATAAAGTTTCCTACAAGAATATTAAATAATTTCCTGTGCTATACAATAGGTCCCTGTTGGTTATCTATTTTATATATGGTGCTGTGTATATGTTAATCCCAGCTCCTAATTTATGTGTCTCCCCATGCCCTTTATCCCCTTTGTTAACCATATTTGGTTTCCATGTCTGAGAGTCTATTTCAGTTTTGTAAATAAGTTTATGTGTATCACTATTTTAGATACCACATATAAGTGATTTATAGTATTTGTCTTTCTACATCTGACTTATTTCACTCTATGTGATAACCTACACCCATTCATATTGCTGCAAATGGCATTATTTCTTTCTTTTTTATGGCTGGTAACATTCCATTATATATCACATCTTCTTTATCCGTTCAGCTGTCAATGGACATTCAAGTTGCTTGTTGCAAAGGACATTGGGGTGCATGTATCTTTTCATGTATTCTCTGAAACTCTGTCCAGGATTGTATTGCAGGAAAATATATTAACTTATACTGTTAGATTTTTAAGGAATCTCCATGGTACATACTTGTTGTTGTTCAGTGGCTCAGATGTGTCTGACTCTTTTTGTCTCCATGGACTGCAGCACACCAGGCTGCAGTCTTTCACTATCTCCTAGAGCTTGCTCAAATTATTACTTCTTGACCTATATACAGGTTTTACAGGAGGCAGAAAAGGTGGTCTGGTATTCTCATCCCTTTAGGAATTTTCCACAGTTTGTTGTGATCCACACAGTACTATAAGATTAAATTTATTTTCTCACATATTGAGTGCAGCACTATCTTT
This sequence comes from Capricornis sumatraensis, assembly GCF_032405125.1. Classification (NCBI taxonomy): domain Eukaryota; kingdom Metazoa; phylum Chordata; class Mammalia; order Artiodactyla; family Bovidae; genus Capricornis; species Capricornis sumatraensis. Next base: position 45,682,883 of record NC_091071.1, read on the forward strand.
AAGGTTTTCAAATAGCTGAGGTGGAATTCCATCACCTCCACTAGCTTTGTTCATAGCGATGCTTCTGAAGGCCCACTTGGCTTTATACCAATGATCATCTGAATTAAATTCGCCCATTCCCATCCATTTTAGTTCACTGATTCCTAAAACGTCGATGTTCATTCTTGCCATAGTCTCCTGTTTGACCACTTCCAATTTACCTTGATTCATGGATCTAACATTCCAGGTTCCTAAGCAATATTGTTCTTTACAGCTTTGAGTTTTACTTTCACCACAAGACTCATCCTCAACTGGGCAGCGTTTTTGCTTTGGCTCAGCCTCTTTATTCCTTCTGGAGTGATTTCTCCACTCTTCTCCAGTAGCGTATTGGGCACCTATTGACCTGGGTGGTTCATTTTTCAGTGTCATGTCTTTTTGCCTTTTCATACTGTTCATGGGGTTTCAAGACAAGAATGTTGAAGTGGTTTGCCATTCCCTTCTTCAACGGACCAAGTTTTGTCAGATCTCTCCACCTTGACCCATCCATCTTGGGTGGCCCTACATGTCATGGTTCATAGTTTCATTAAGTTACACAAAGCTGTGATCCACGTGATCATTTTGTTTAGAATTAAGACCAATCATTCTCAAACTCTTCCAAAAAATTGAAATAGCAGAAACACTTCTAAAATCATTTTATGAGACTGCTATTATACTAATGCTAGAGCCATACAAAGGCACTAGAAGAAAACTACATGCGCATATCACTGATGAATAGCAATTCAAAAATCTTCAACAAAATACAAGAAAACTGAATTCAACATCACTTAAAAAGGACCATATACCAGTATTGGGTGGGATTTATCTCTGGAACATGAGAATTTTTTTGTTATATTTCATTTTTTATTGCAAAATATTTGATATTCCCAACTTTAAATTAACTTAAAAAATTTGAAACATTTAAAAAATATCTTAAATTTGAATCCAGCCAACTAAATATATCAAATGTAAATACTATGTCTAGGTTTATGTTAATAAATGCATGTGGTATGGAATACAGTATTGAGTCATATCATTAGGCCTAGAGTGAAAGTTAGGGTTGGCACAGTGAATAACAGACATGGATGATAGTGGTTGTAGAGGTTTTTACTGAATAGTTTGATCTCATAAGGGATATGTTGTAACATCAGGTCCTTTAAAGAATTGGATATAACCTAACACTTTGGGTCAATTAGTCTAAGGAATGCTGTGACAATATGGACAAAATGGAAGAAAATTGCTTATGGACATTCTATAGGGAGAAGAATTGACCTTCTGGTAATAAAGGTTTAAGTTTCATGCAGTTACTGGTCTCTGCCACTACAACAAACCCTGTTCTTTGGCAGGACAATATAAAAATTAGTTAGATTAAGATTATACATTATAACATTGTTAGGTTGAAGGCACTTTTGTAAAGGAGGTCATATTTCTCTTGCCTTTTCCTACTAGAAGAAATGTAGAATTGATAGAAATTGATCTGCATTGCTTCGGTCTGAACTTGAATCATGCTGAACTCTAACTGCTGTACAAATAAACCATTAATAGTGGCTGTACCACTGAGATGTCCTGATCTAACTTCAAGGTCATAAACTCTTTTACTGATATAAACTCTAGGTGGGATTGAACTCTTTTACTGATATAAACTCTAGGTGGCAGCTTCTTCCACTGATCATTATTTTAGATCGATATGTGGCTAACGTGTAGATTTTAATCAAACTGATGCTCTTGAACTGTGGTGTTGGAGAAGACTCTTGAGAGTCCCTTGGACTGCAAGGAGATCCAACCAGTCCATTCTGAAGGAGATCAGCCCTGGGATTTCTTTGGAAGGAATGATGCTAAAGCTGAAACTCCAGTACTTTGGCCACCTCATGCGAAGAGTTGACTCATTGGAAAAGACTCTGATGCTGGGAGGGATTGGGGGCAGCAGGAGAAGGGGACGACCAAGGATGAGATGGCTGGATGGCATCCCTGACTCGATGGACATAAGTCTGAGTGAACTCCAGGAGATGGTGATGGACAGGGAGGCCTGGCGTGCTGCGATTCATGGGGTCACAAAGAGACGGACATGACTGAGCGACTGAAATGAACTGAACTGAACTGAACTGATGAAAAAAATAAAAGATGACACAAACAAATGGAGAGATATACCATGTTCTTGGATTGGAAGATCAATACTGTGAAAATGATTATACTACCCAAAGCAATCTACAGATTCATTGAAATTCCTATTAAATTTTCACTGGCGTTTTTCACAGAACTAGAACAAAAAATTACACAGTTTGTTTGGAAACATGAAAAGACTCCAAATGGCCAAAACAATCTTGAGAGAGAAAAACAGAACTGGAGGCATCAACCTCCTTGATGTCAGGCTATATTACAAAACTACAATCATCGAGACAGTATGGTACTGGCACAAAAAACATAAATAAAGGCCAATGGAACAAGATAGAAAACCCAGAGATAAACTCACATACCTATGCACACCGTATTTTTGACAAAGGAAGCAAGAATATACAATGGAGAAAAGACAGCCTCCTCAATAAGTGGTGCTGGCAAAACTGGATGGCTAGGTATAAAATAATGAGTTTAGAATGCTCCCTAACACCATACATTCAAACAAACAAAAAATCAAAATGAATTAAAGATCTAAATGTAAAGCCAGAAGCTATAAAGCACTTAGAGGAACACCCAGGCAGTACACTCTTTCATATACATCACAATAAGATTCTCTCTGACTCCCAGATAAATAAAAATAAAAACAAAAATAAATAAGGTGTAAATAAACTTAAAAGCTTTTGCACAGCAAAGTAAACCATAAGCAAGATGAAAAGACAACCCTTGGAATGGGAGAAAATAATTGCAAATGAAGTAACTGACAAACAATTCATCTTCAAAACATACAGCTCAATATTAGAAAAACAGACAACCCAGCCAAAAAGCAGGCAGAAGACATTTCTCCCAAGAAGACACACAGATGGCTAATAAATATGAAAAGAGCAATTGAACAATAACACATATTATTAGAGAAATTCAAATCAAAACAGAAGAGAAAAACATCTACTTCTGCTTTATTGATTATGCCAAAAGCCTTAGACTGTGTACATCACAACAAACTGGAAAATTCTTCAAGAGATAGGAATATTAGATGACCTTAACTGCCTCCTGAGAAATCAGTATGCAGGTCAAGGAGCAACAGTTAGAACCAGACTTAGAACTACAGACTTGTTCCAAATTGGGAAAAGAGTACATCAAGGCTGTATATGGACCCTGCTTACTTAAATGAAGAGTACACATGTGAAATGCTGTGCTGGATGAAGCACAAGCTGGAATCAAGATTTCTGGGAGAAATATCAATAACTTCAGATACACAGATGACACCACCCTTATGGCAGAAAGTGAAGAACTAAAGAGCCTCAATGAAAGTGAAAGTGGAGAGTGAAAAAGCTGTCTTAAAACTCAACATTAAGAAACAAAGATCATGGCATCTGGTGCCATCACTTCATGGCAAATAGTTGAGGAAACAATGAAAACAGTGAGACATGTTATTTGTTCTGGGCTCCAAAATCACTGCAGATGGTGACTGCAGCCATGAAATTAAAAGACACTTGCTCCTTGGAAGAAAAACTATGACTAACTTAGCATATTAAAAAGCAGAGACATTTCTTTGCCAACAAACGTCTGTCTAGTCAAGGCTATGGTTTTTCCAGTGGTCATGAATGGATGTGAGAGTTGGACTATAAAGAAAGCTGAGTGCCAAAGAATTGATGCTTTTGAACAGTGGTGTTGGAGAAGACTCTTAAGAATCGTTTGGACTGCAAGGAGATCCAACCAGTCGATTCTAAAGGAAATCAGTCCTGAATATTCACTTGAAGGACTGATGCTGAAGCTGAAACTCCAATCACCTGATGTGAAGAACTGACTTACTGGAAAATTTTGACCCTGATGCTGGAAAAGATTGAAGGCAGGAGAAGGGGACGATAGAGGATGAGATGGTTGGATGGCATCATTGACTCAATAGATGTGAGTTTGAGCAAGCTTCGGGAGTTGGTGATGGACAGGGAAACCTGGTGTGCTGCAGTTCATGGGGTCGCAAAGAGTGGGACAGGACTGAGTGACTGAACTGACTGAAACATTAGCAGAGATTTTGAAGGAGACTACTGAGCTAAGGCCTTCTTTCTCCCAGCTGTTGCATGAACCTAGCTCAGGTTTCAAAAGAGTTTGAGCATTATTTCCCAACCAAAAGAGACCCCCAAACTTGGGAGAAATGGATCTATGACCCATTTGTGGATAAGTCAGGTGAATCAACTTTGTTCATGCCAGATCAACTGCTTGAGGTCACAAATGGTGGTGGCCTTGAAAGTATGTTTAAGACAACTTCAAATATCCATATACTCTGGATTAAAGTCAAGGTGGAATATCCTGAGATTGACACAAAAGCACCAAAAAGCCTGCTTCCATTTCCAGCATCCCATTTTTGTGAGGTAGAATTTGGTGCAGTGACAGCAACCAAAACTATGATTGGATATAAGCAACACACTTAGGGTGTCATTGTCTCCAATCACCTCTAGATGGCACTGTCTAGTTGAAGGAAAATAAGCTCAGGTTCACTATGATTCTGTATTTTGGTGTGTTGCATATTTCATTATATATCAGAATGTAATAATAATAGAAATAAAGTGCACAATAAATGCAATGTGTGGTGGGATAATTATCTTCCACGAAACTGGTCCCTGGTGCCTAAAAGGCTGGTAATCACTCTCTTAAGACAAATGATGTGGGGCATCTATTAATATGCTTACTTGTTATCTGTCTCTCTTCTTGAATGAGATGTCTGTTGAAATCTTTAGCCCATTTTCTAACAGTCAAGTTGTTGGTTTTCTTCTTGGAGAGTTTTTTATATATTTTTGATAACTGTCCATTTTTTGGTCTGTTGTCCAAATATTTGTCTTTTGCATATATTTTCTCCCAGAGTGTAGCTGGCCTTTAATTCTGTTCACATTCTCTTAATGAAGTACAGCTTATAAATTACTTCTTTCATTGTTTGTGCCTTTGGTGCTATATCTAAAAAGTTATCACCAAACTCAAAGTTATGTATATTGTCATACATATTCTTCTGTCTTATAGTTTTGCATTCTACAGATCTGTGATTCATTTTGAGTTAATTTATGTGAAAGGTATAAAGTTCTTTGTCTAGAATATGTTCCTAACACTAGCACAGCACATGGTAATAATGTCTCACTGTTCATGTGTAATTTTTCAAGGAGTAATTTAAGGAGAATTTCAGCTTTGTGTGCTGGTCATAGAAGATCAATACAAAAAGATCTTCACAACCCAGGTAATCATGATGATGTGATCATCAACCTAGAGCCAGACATCTGAGAATGTGAGGTCAAGTGGGCCTTGGGAAGCAACACTACAAAGCTAGTGGAGGTGATGGAATTCCAGTTGAGCTGATCAAATCCTTACAGATGATGCTGTGAAAGTGGTGCACTCAATATGCCAGCAAATTTGGAAAATTCAGCAGTGGCCACAGGACTGGAAAAGGTCAGTTTGCATTCCAATCCCAAAGAAAGGCAATGCCAAAGAATGCTCAAACTACCACACAATTGCACTCATCTCACATGCTAGGAAAGTAATGCTCAAAATTCTCCAAGCCAGGCTTCAACAGTATGTGAACCGTGAACTTCCAGATGTTCAAGCTGGATTTAGAAAAGGCAGAGGAACCAGAGATCAAATTGCCAACATTCACTGGATCATTGAAAAAGCAAGACCGTTCCAGAAAAACACCTACTTCTGCTTTATTGATTATGCCAAAACCTTTGACTGTGTGGACGACAACAAACTCTGGAATATTCTTAAAGAGATGAGAATACCAGACCACTTGACCTGCCTCTTGAGAAATCTGTATGCAGGTCAGGAAGCAATAGTTAGAACTGGACATGGAACAATAGACTGGTTCCAAATCAGGAAAGGAGTATGTCAAGGCTGTGTATTGTCACCCTGTTTATTTAACTTATATACAGAGTACATCATGAGAAACACTGGGCTGGATGAAACACAAGCTGGAATCAAGATTGCCAGGAGAAATACCAATAACCTCAGATATGCAGATGACACCACTCTTACAGCAGAAAGTGAAGAAGAATGAAAGAGTCTCTCGATGAAAGTGAAAGAGGAGAGTGAAAAAGTTGGCTTAAAACTCAACATTCAGAAAACTAAGATCATGGCATCTGGTCCCATCACTTCATGGCAAATAGATGGGGAAACAGTGGAAACAGTGAGAGACTGTTTTTTTTTTTTATTAAAAAAATTTTGGGGGGCTCCAAAATCACTGCACATGGTGACTGTAGCCATGAAATTAAAAGACACTTGCTCCTTGGAAGAAAAACTATGACCAACTTAGACAGTATATTAAAAAGCAGAGACATTTCTTTGCCAACAAAGGCTTGTTTAGTCAAAGCTATGGTTTTTCCAGTAGTCGTGTATGGATGTGAGACTTGGACCATAAAGAAAGCTGAGTACCAAAGAATTGATGCTTTTGAACTCTGGTGTTGGAGAAGACTCCTGCAAGTTCTTTGTACTACAAGGAGATCAAATCAGTCAATCCTAAAGGAAATCAGTCCTGAATATTCATTGGAAGGACTGATGCTGACGCTAAAGCTCCAATACTTGGCCACCTGATGTGAAGGACTGACTCATTTGAAGAGATTCTCTTGCTGGGAAAGATTGAAGGCAGGAAGAGAAGGGGATGACAGAGGCAGAGATAGTTGGATGGCATCATCAACTTGATGAACATGAGTTTGAGCAAGTTCTGGGAGTTGGTGAAGGACAGGGAGGCCTGGCTTGATGCAGTCCATGGGTTTGCAAAGAGTTGGATATGACAGAGTGACTGAACTGAACAAGTATAAAAGGGGAAATCAAAGTAACACGATAATAATAAAAGATGTTAAACCCAACTTACAACAATAGACAGATCATCCACACAGAAATTTAATATGGAAATACAAGCCTTAAATCACACATTAGATTAGATGGTGTGACTTGTTATCTTCAGGACATTCCATAGAAAAACATCAGAATACACTTTTTTCTCTAGTGCACACAGAACATTCTCCAGGATAGATAACATCTTGGGTCACAAACCTAGCCTTGGTAAATTTAAGAAAATTGAAATAACAGGCATCTGTTCTGACCACAATCTTATGAAATTAGATTTCAATTACAGGGGAAGAACTGTAAAAAACACAAACACGTGGAGGCTAAGCAACATGATTCTAAATAATTAAGAGGTCACTGAAGAAATCAAGAGGAAATAAAACAATACCTAGACACAGATGACAATGAAAATACTATGGCCTAAGCCTATGGGATGCAGCAAAAACAGTGCTAAGAGGGACATTTACAGCAATACAACCCTACCTCAAGAAATGAGAAAGACATCAAATAACTTAACCTTACACATAAATCAACTGGAAAAAGAACAAAAAAACCCCCCAAGGTTAGTAGAAGGAAAGAAATTATAAAGATTTCTACTCTGGTAGAAATAAATGAAAAATGAAGGAAACAGTTGCAAAGACCAATAAAACTAAAAGCTGCTTCCTTGAGAAGATAAATTAAATTGACAAACCATTAGACAGACTCATTAAAAAAATGGAAAAGACTCAAATCAATAAAATTTGAAATGGAAAAGGAGAAGTTTCAACAGACAATACAGAAAATAAAGGATCATAAGAGACTACTAGGAGAAACCATATGCCAATAAAATGAACCACATGGAAGAAATAGACAAATTCTTAGAAAAGTATAACCTTATAAGACTGAACCAGGAAGAAATAGAAATCATGAACAGACCAATCACAAGCACTGAAACTGTAATAAAATAAATCTCCCAACAAACAAAATCCAAGGACCAGATGGCTTCACAAGTAAATTCTGTCAAATGTTTAGAGTAGAGCTAACACCTACCTTCTCAAACTCTCCCCCAAAATTGCAGAGGGATGAACATGCCCAAAGTCATTTTATGAGGCCACCATCATCCTGATACTAAAACTAAGCAAAGATATCACACAAAAAAGAAAATTACAGGCCAATATCACTGATGAACATAGATGCAAAATTCCTCAACATAATACTAGCAAACAGAATCTAACAACACTTTAAAAGGATCACACTGTGATCATCTGAAGTTTACTCCAGAAATGCAAAGATTTTCCAGCATATGAAAATCAATGTGATATACCATATAAAGAAACTGAAAGGTAAAAACCATAAGATCATCTCAACAGATGCAAAAAAAGACTTTGATGAAATTAAACACTCATTTATGATAAAAAAAAAAATCTCTCCAGGGGATGGGCATAGAAAGAATCTTTGTGTTAGTTGCTCAGTCATGTCTGACTCTTTGCAAACCCATGGACTGTAGCCTGCCAGCTACAGACTGTAGCTTTGTCCATGGAATTCTCCAGGCAAGAATGTTGGAATAGGTTGCCATTCCCTCCTCCAGGGGATCTTCCCAACCCAGGGATTGAATCTGGGTCTCCTGCATTGGCAGGCAAAATCTTTACTGTCTGAGCCACGAGGGAGGCCCCAGACTGAACCTACCTCAGCAAAATATAGGCCATATATGACAAGCCACAAGAAGCATTATTTGCAATGGTACAAAAGTGTTATCTTTTTTTTTAAGATCAGGGACAAGACAAGGATGCCTACTCACCCCACTATTATTCAGTATAATTTTGCTAATCCTAGTCACATCAATCAGAGAAGAAAAAGAAAAAAGGAATCCACATTGGAAAGAAGGATTAAAATTCTCACTGTTGATGACATGATACTATACATAGAAAACCCTTAAGTAGCCACCAGATAATTACTATAACTAATCAATGAATTTAATAAAGTTGCAGGATACAAGATTAATACACAGAAATACTTTGCATGCTTATACATTAACAACAAAAATTCAAGAAGAGAAATGAAGGAGACAATCCCATTAACTATTGAAACAAAAAGATTAAATACTTAGGAATAAACCTTCTTAAGGAGACAAAAAACCTGTACAGAAAACTATAAGACACTGATAAAAGATACCAAAGATACCACAAACTGATTAAGTGATATACCATGTTCTTGCATTGGAAGAATCAATATTGTGAAAATGACCATATGATACTATACAAAGCAATCTACACATTCAATGGAATTCCTATCTAGTTATCAATGGGATTTTTCACAGAACTAGAAAAAAAATTTTTTTTTTTAAAATTTTCACAGAAACACGAAAGACTCTGAATAGCCAAAGCAATGCTGAGATAGAAGAATGGAGCTGGAAGCATCAGGATCCCTGATTTCAGCCTATAGTACAATGGAACCGTAATCAAGACAGTATGGTATCGGCAAAATGCAAAAATATGCATCAGTGGAAGAGGGTAGAAAGCCCAGTGATAACCCACAAACCTACGGGCAACTTGTATGAAAATGAAGGTAAGAACATACAATGGACAAAAGAAAGCCTCTTCAAGAAGTGGTCTTGGGAAAACTGGACAGCTACATGTGAAAAAAATGAAAACACAACACTTCCTAACACTATACAAAGAATAAACTTAAAATGATTTAAAGATCTAAACATGAAGCCAGAAACCACAAAACTCTTAGAGCAAAATACAGGCAGAGCACTCTGACATAAATCACAGCAAAATCCTCATTGGCCATCTCCAAGAGTAATGAAAAGAAAAACAAAAATAAACAAGTTATTAAACAAGCTTTCAATTAAACTTAAAAGCTTTTGAAGAACAAGATGGTGGAGGAGTAGGTGAACGTGGAGTACATCTCTCTCCACAGATACATCAGGGATACACCTTCAGACACAGAAGTGCATGCAGAACGCCAGCTGAGAGTGGATGGGAGTGCCTGACCACTGGAAAAGAATATATACAGCCATGAAAAAGTCGATAGGATGAAGGAACTAGGGGAAAAAACAGGAGTGTTAGTAGGAGTGGACCTGCCCTTGCAAGGTGGGGGAACTGAAGCAGGGGTCTGATCCCCACAGCGCGGCAATTGTCTGAGTCAGAGGAGAAACATCTAAGGCTGAGGGGGAAACAGCTGATCTGTGGCAGCCTAAATGGAATGAGAATCAGACAGTCCTTGCACAGCCATACACACTCTGGGCAGGAACACTGGTCTGAAAGTGGCAGTAAGTGGGAGCTGGAGTTTAGGGATTGTGGAGCAACCCCAGGGCGAGGGCTGCTGTTGGCTTCGGATAGACAGATTGAGGGGATGTGAGGGAGGAGACTGTGGTGGAAAATGCCTGTGGAGGAAAGCCAGGCAGCCATGGAAACAAAGTGATACTGTTGAGTCATGTGTAGGGAGTGGAGCCATCACCATAGGCTCTCCACACACGCCAGCATCTGCAGCTGAACGATAGAGAGGCTGGCCCATCAAACACCTGAGGCACTGAAGTACAGGGTAGGACCCCACTCAGAGTCCTCCTTTAAGTGCCTGATGCGTTGAACTACAGAGTAGAACCTCTGTTAGGAGGGGCCCCTCTATGTGCCTCACACGTGGAAAAACAGAGAAGAACCCCAGGCAAGGGAGCCCTCTAAGTGCCTGAATGGGTGGAGCTATGGAGAAAGACCAGCCAAAGAGGCCTTCTGAGTGCCAGCTACAAGAGGCTTGAAAAAAGACTGATAGGGCCATAACTCCTGTGGTGGAGGCAGTCTGTGTCCCTGCACACTTGGCACAGCCAGGGTTCCCTGCAAGCCAACTAGCTGCACCATGTTCATGCTCAGCTCTCACGGGGGCAGAGCTGCCACAGGCCAAAAAGAAAAGGAAAAAAAAAAAAGTCTTGTGCTTATGCATGCAGGGTTGCTTCAGCCCTGTCCGACTCTTTGGGACCCTGTGGACTGTGGCCAGCCAGGCTTCTCTGTCAGGGATGTTCTCCAAGTAAGAATACTGGAGTGTATTGACCAATATTGGTTGCCATATCCTTCTAGAGCACTATATTTCCTACTACTCTAGCTGCCAACCCCCCTGAGTACCTGGTGCTATCAGAACCCTTGCAACCCAAGCAGCTGCATCACCTCCACAGAGGCAAACCCAAGCCCTTCAGGGGAGCCTCAGGAGCTAAACCCCATGCATGACCACACATGCAGGGAAGACCCACATGCAGAGGTGGAAATAAAACCACAATTGAAACCCAAGAGCAGTGTAGCTAAGGAAGAAGATCCAAAACCTTTCCACCAGCTGTACAAGCTGCAGATTAAATCCACGTGATCAATGAAGCAGACTCTGTGTCTATGGAATATATAAAAGGCCATTGAGAGCTCCCACAAAAGAAAACATACTAGCTCTGACAGCTGTGGACATCGGAGGCAAGAAAACACAGGAGTAGGACCAGATTAGAATCTAAGCTGCCCCCACAGCAGGTCCAGAGATCAACATAGTGTTGGAGGGCATCCTAGGGAGGTGAGGTGGACTGTGATTCCCAGCACGGCAAAGGACTCTGACAGCAGTGACTCAAGAAAAACTTTTTTTATTCTTATTTTTTAACTTGTTCTGTAGATTCTTTTGGATTTTTTCTCTCCCCCCTTTCCCCCTACCCCTCAGTTGTAATTGTTGATTTTATTGGCAGTAAGAAATCCAATTAAGCTTTTGAACTTTTTTCTTTTTTCCTCAGTCACATTTTTTATTGTTTTCATAAACCTCTGCCTCTACATTGGGCTTTTGCAGTTCTGTGGTGTTTTCCTCTTTTTAAAAAAATCTTTTAAAAATTTTAACTTTTTAAACTTATTATTATTTTTTATACATTTATTCCTTTGTTTGCTTTTCCTACTGTTTTTTTCCCCTTGCAGTTAATCTTTAATGTATGTAAATCTTCCTTTATCTACCTATTTAATATTGTGTGTCTATTCTTTCTTTCTTTTCTTTCTCTCCTTTCCTTTCAACATATTTGTTAATTTTCATTGCTTTATTCAATTGGCACCTTGCTTTAGTTTTGTTTTCCAGTTTGTGCTTTAACTAGTTTTGTTCTGGTAGATATACTTTTTGGTTTCCTTTGTTCACTGGGTCAATCTATTTATTTTTTTTTGGACTGTATTTAATTTTTGTTGGGCTGTTTTGATTTTGCTTATGGGTGTATGTGTGTATGTGTATATTCCATCACACTTTGTTGTTATAAACCTCTGCTTCTACATTGAGCTTTTGCAGTTCTGTAGAATTCTCATTTTTTTCCCCTTTTTTTCTTTCTTCCATTTTTACTCTTTTCTCTTTTTTATAATTTTAATTTTTTTGAACCTATTATATTTTTCTACACTTATTCCTTTGTTTGCCTTTCCTACTGTTCTTTTCTCCTTGCAGTTAATCTTTAATGTATATAAATCTTCTTCATCTACCTCTATTTAACTTTGCATATCTATTCTTTCTTTCTTTCCTTTCCGCTCAATATATTTGTTAGTCTTGTTTTAATTGCTTTATTCCCCACTTGGCACCGTACTTTAGTTTTATTTCCCAGTTTGTGCTTAAGTTAGTTTTGTTCTTAACTGGTAAATATAACTTTTTATTTCCTTTGTTCACTGGATCAATCTACTATGCTTTATATTTGTTGGACTGTTTTCACTTTGCTCTTTTGCCTGATTTTTTAACTGTTATTGGTCTCAGGTTCATCTTTGATTTATAGTTTTTGAATATTTTACTCTCCTTTAGTGCCATACAAACCACTTGTGAAATCTTCTTTCCTGATCAGAGATCAAACCCTGAGCCTTTAAGTGGGAGCACTGACTCTAAGACTCTAGACTACCAGAGAACTAACCCTAGGGAATAGCAAATAGAACTCACACAAAGGAAACTTCTTGAATACAAAACTCAGCATCATCCAACCACTAGTAGCACCCTGTGCAGTATGCCTCATTTAAACAACAAACCAAACAAAAATACAAGCCCAATCATCAGCATACAGGAGTACCACCTCACTCAGCATTGCTTATCAGACAAAAAAAAAAAAAAAAAAAAAAGACAAAAACTCACCACAAATCTCACCCCACAAATCACTGGACCATCCTTAGGAAGGTAAAAACCAAAAGGAAGAAATAATTCAACCTTCTTCAAAAAAGAAATTCTACTTTCCTGGAAGCATAGGAAAAGGAGATCTCAAACAAAATAACTTTAAAAAAAATGAAAAGGCAAGGAAATACTGCACAAATGAAGGAAGAAACTAGAAACACAGAAGTCCAAATAAATGAAGAGAAAATAGGAAAATCACTTGAAAAAGAATTCAGAATAATGATAGTAAAGATGATCAAAAACATTGAAAATGAAATGGAGAAAATGCAAGAATGAGTTAACAAAGACCTAGAAGAATTAAAGAATAAGCATACAGAGACAAACATAATTACTGAAATTAAAAATACTCTGAAAGTGAAAGTGAAGTCACTTGGTTTTGTCCAACTCTTTGCGACCCCATGGACTGTAGCCTACTAGGCTCCTCAGTTCATGGGATTTTCCAGGCAAGAATACTAGAGTGGGCTGCTGTTTCTAGAAGGAATCAATAGCAGAATATCTGAAATAGAAGAATGAGTCTGTGACCTGGAAGATAAAATGGTGGAAATAACTTCTAAAGATCAGAATAAGGTAAAGAGAATGAAAAGAACTGAGGATAGTCTCAGAGACCTCAGGAACAATATCAAATGCATCAGCATCAAATTTTAGGGGTCTCAGAAGAAGAATAAAAAGAAAGTGTATGAGAAAATTTTTGAAGGGATTAAAGTTGAAAATTTCCCCAACATAGAAAAGGAAATAGCCAATCAAGTCCAAGAGCCACAAAAAGTCCCATACAGGATCAACCCAAGAAGAAACACACCAAGACACATACTACTCAAACTAACAAAGACTAAACACAAAGAAAGAATATTAAAAGCAGCCAGGGAGAAGCAACAAGTACCATACAAGGGAAACCCCATACACTTAACAGCTGATCTTTCAGCAGAAATTCTGCAGGCCAGAAGGGAATGGCAAGATATATTTAAAATATTGAAAGGGAAAAATCTACAACCAAGATTACTGTACTCAGCAAGGATCTCATTCAAAATTGATGGAGAAATAAAAAGCTTTCCAGATATTCAAAAGTTAAGAGAATTCAGTATCACCAAACCAGCATTACAACAAATGTTAAAGGGACTTATATAGCCAAGAAATACAAGAGAATAAAAAAGATCTATAAAATTGACCCCAAGCAATTAGAAAATGGCAATAGGAACATATATATCAATAATTACTTTAAATGAAAATAGATTAAATGCTCCCACTAAAAGACACAGACTGGCTGAATGGATACAAAAACAAGACCCATATATATGCTGTCTGCAAGAAACCCACTTCAGACATCAAGACACATATAGATTGAAAGTGAGAGGATGGAAAAATATATTCCTTGCAAATGGGAAGCAAAAGAACGCTGGAGTAGCAATCCTCATATCAGAAAAAATAGACCTTAAAATAAAGAATATTACAAGAGATAAGGACACTATGTAATGATCAAGAGATCAGTCCAAGAGGAAGACATAACAATTGTAAATATCTATGCACCCAACATAGGAGCACTGCAATACATAAGACAAACACTAACAAACATAAAAGGAGAAATTAAAAGTAATACAATAATAGTAGGAGACTTTAACACCCCACTCACACCAATGGACAGATCATCAAAACAGAAAATTAGTAAGGAAACACAAGTCTTAAATGATACATTAGACAAGACAGATCTCATGGATATCTTCGGGACATTCCATTGAAATGCAGAAGAATACACCCTCTTTTCAAGAGCAAATGGAACATTTCCAGGCTAGATCACATCTTGGGTCACTAATCAAGTCTCAGTAATTTTAAGAAAATTGAAATATCAAGCAAGTTCTCTGACCTCAATGCTATGAGACTAGATATGAATTACATATAAAAAACTGTAAGAAACACAAACACATGGAGATTAAACAAAACATTTCTAAATAACCAACAGGTTACTGAAGAAATCAAGAGGGAAATAAAAAAATGTCTAGGAACAAATGACAATGAAAACACAACTCAAAACCTATGGGATGAAGCAAAAGCAGTTCTCAGAGGGAAGTTTATAGCAAGACAATCCTACCTTAAGAAACAAGAAAAGCATTGAGTAGACAACCTAAATTTACACCTGAAACAACTGGAAAAAGAAGAAGAAGAAAAAACAAAGTTAGTAGGAGGAAAGAAATCATAAAGATCTGAGCAGAAATAAATGAAAAAGAAGTAAAGGAAACAATAGTAATGATTAATAAAACTAAAAGCTGGTTCTTTGAGAAGATAAACAAAATTGTCGAACCTTTAGCTAGACTCATGAAGAAAGAAAGGGAGAAGAATCAAAACAAAAAAATTAGAAATGAAAAAGGAGAGGTTACAACAATGTAGAAATACAAAGGATTATTAGAGAGTATTATGAATAACTATATGGCAATAATATAGATAACCTGGTGAGATGGACAGATTCTTAGAAAAGTTCAATCTTCCAAGACTGAACCAATAAAAAAAATACAAATTATGAAGAACCCAATTACAAGCACTGAAATTGAAGCTGTGATTAAAAATCTCCCATAAAACAAAAGCCCAGGACCAGATGGCTTCACAGGAGAATTCTATCAAACATTTAGAGGAGAGATAATGTCAATCATTCTAAAACTCTTTCAAAATATTGCAGAGGAAGGAACACTTCCCAATTCATTCTGTGAGGCCACCATCACCCTTATACCAAAACCAGACAAAGACAACATAAGAAAAGAAAACTACAGGTCAATATCACTGATGAACATACATGCAAAAATCCTCAACAAAGTTTTAGCAAATAGAATTCAGGAACACATTGAGAAGCTTATACACCATGATCAAGTTGTGTTTATTCCAGGGATGCAAGGATTCTTCAATATATGGAAATCAATCAATGTGATACCCCATATTGACAAATTGAAAGACAAAAACCATATGATCACCTCAATAGATGCAGAAAAGCCTTTGACAAAATTCCACACCCATATACGAGAAAAGCTCTCCAGAAAGCAGGCATAGAAGGAATCTACCTCAACATTGTAAAGACCATGTATGATAAGCCTATAGCAAACATTATTCTCAATGGTGAAAAACTGAAAGCATCCCTCCTAGATCAGGAACAAGACAAGGGTGTCCACTTTCACCACTGTTATTCAAGAGAGTTCTGGAAGTCCTAGCTACAGCAATCAGAGAAGAAAAAGAAATAAAAGGAATCCAGACTGGAAAAGAAGTAAATCTCTCACTGTTTGCACATGACATGATACTGTACATAGAAAACCCTAAAGATAGTATCAGAAAATTACGAGAGCTAATCAGTGAATTTAGCAAAGTTGCAGGATACAAAATCAATACACAGAAATCTTTTGCATTTCTATATATTAAAGATGAAAAATCAGAGCAATTAAGGAATCAATCCCATTCATCATTGCAACAAAAAGAATCAAATATCTAGGAATAAACTTACTTAAGGAGGCAAAAGAACTTTATAGAGAAAATTATAAGACACTAATGAAAGAAATCAAAGGCAACATAAACAGATGGAGAGATATTCCATGTTCCTGGACAGGAAGAATCAATATTGTGAAAACGACTATACTACCAAACACAATCTACCTATTCAATGTGATCCCTATCACATTACCAATGACATTTGTCACAGAACTAGAACAAAAAATTTCACAAGTCATATGGAAACACAAAAGACCCCAAATAGCCAAAGCAGTTTTGGGAAAGAAGAATGGAGCTGGAGGAATCAACCTTCCTGACTTCAGGTTATACTACAAAGCTATAGTCAACAAGACAGTATGGTACTGGCACAAAAAAGAAATATAGACCAATGGAACAAGATAGAAAGCCCAGAAATAAACCCATGCACCTATGAGTACCTTATTCAGACAGAGGAGGCAAGAATATACAGTGGGACAAAGACAGCCTCTTCAATAAATGGTGCTGGGAAAATTGGACAGCTACATGTGAAAGAATGAAATTAGAACACTTCCTAACACCATACACAAAGATAAACTCAAAATGGATTAAAGACCCAAATGTAAGACCAGAAACTATAAAACTCTTAGAGGAAAACATAGGCAGAGCACTCGATGTCATAAATCAAAGCAAGATGCTCTATGACCCCCATCCTAGAGTAACAGAAATAAAAAAAGTAAACAAGTAGGATCTGATTAAACTTAAAAGCTTTTGCACAGCAAAGGAAACTATATGCAAGGTGAAAAGACAACTCTCAGAATGGGAGAAAATAAAAGCAAATGAAACAACTGACAAAGGATTAATTTCCAAAATATACAAGCAGCTCATACAACTTAATACCAGAAAAACAAACAACCCAATCAAAAAGTGGGAAAAAGACCTAAACAGATATTTCTCCAGAGAAGACCTACAGATGGCTAACGAACACATGAAAAGATGCTCAGTATCGCTCATTATTAGAGAAATGCAAATCAAAACTTAAATGAGATATCACCTCACACTGGTCAGAATGACCCTTATCAGAAACTCTTCAAATAATAATTGCTGGAAAGGGTGTGGAGAAAAGGGAACACTCTTGCACTGTTGTTGGGAATATAAATTGATACAGCCACTATGGAAGACGGTATGGAGATTCCTTGAAAAACTAGGAATAAAACGACCATATGACCCAGCAATCCCACTCCTGGGCATATACCCTGAGGAAACCAAAATTGAAAAAGACACATGTATCCCATTGTTCATTGCAGCACTATTTACAATAGCTAGAACATGGAAGCAACCTAGATGTCCATTGACAGATGAATGGATAAAGAAGTTGTGGTATATATACACAACGGTATATTACTCAGCCATAAAAAGGAATGCATTTGAGTCAGTTTTAATGAGGTGCATGCATCTAGAATGTATTATACAGAGTGAAGTGAGTCAGAAAGATAAATACCCTATTCTAACACATATATATGGAATTTAGAAGAACAGTACTGAAGAATTTATTTACAGGGCAAAAATGGAGAAACAGACATAGAGAATAGACTTATGGACATGGGGAGAGGGGAGGAGAGGGTGAGCTGTACGGAAAGAGTAACATGGAAACTTACGTTACCATATGTAAAATAGATAGCCAGTGGGAATTTGCTGTATGATGCAGTAAGCTCAAACGGGCTCTGTATCAACCTAGAGTAGTGGGATGGGGAGGGAGATGGGAGGGAGTTTCAAAAGGGAGAGGATATATGTATATGCTATGGCTGATTCATGTTGAGTTTTCACAGAAAACAGCAAAATTCTGTAAAGCAATTGTCCTTCAGTATAAGATAAATTAATTAAAAAATGATTAAAAAAAACATGAAAGCTTTTGCACAGTGAAGGAAACTGTAAAGAAGATGATAAGACAACCCTCAGAATGGGAAAGAATATTTGCAAATGAAGCAACATATAAAGGTTTAATCTCTGAAATATAAAAGAAGCTCAGTGTATTTTTTTAAAGACAACCTAATTAAAAAATAGCCAGAAGAGTTAAAGACATTTCTCTCCAAAGAAGACAGACAGATAGCCAACAAAGGCATGAAAAGGTGCAAATCAAAACTACACTGGTTAGAATGGCCATAATCAAAAAATCTAAAAACAATATGTGCTGGAGAAAATGTGGAGAAAAGGGAACTCTCTTGCACTCCTGGTTGGAATATAAACTGATACAGCCATTATGGAAAGTAGTATGGAGATTCCTTTAAAAGAATGGAACTATTAAAAGCATATGACCTAACAATCCCACTACTGGGCACATACTCTGAGAAAACTATAATTGAAAAAGACACAAGTACCCCAATGTTCATTCCTCACTACTTATAATAGCCAGGACATGAATGTCTCTTGACAGATGAATGGATAAATTAGTTGTGGTACATATATACAATGGAATATTACCCACCAAAAGAAAGATTTTTGAGTCATTCGAAGTGAGGTGGATGATTTTAGAGCCTGTTTTACAGAGTGAAGTAAGTCAGAAAGGGGAAAATATCATATCATACATATCACTTCATGGGAAATAGATGGGGAAACAGTGTTAGACTTTATTTTTTTGGGCTCCAAAATCACTGCAGATGGTGACTGCAGCTATGAAATTAAAAGACATTTACTCCTTGGAAGAAAAGTTATAACCAACCTAGATAGCATATTCAAAACCAGAGACATTAATTTGCCAACAAAGTTCCGTCTAGTCAAGGCTATGCTTTTTCCAATGGCCATGTATGGATGTGAGAGTTGGACTGTGAAGAAGGCTGAGCACCGAAGAATTGATGCTTTTGAACTGTGGTGTTGGAGAAGACTCTTGAGAGTCCCTTGGACTGCAAGGCAATCCAAGCAGTCCATTCTGAAGGAGATCAGCCCTGGGATTTCTTTGGAGAGAATGATGTTGAAGCTGAAACTCCAGGACTTTGGCCACCTCATGCAAAGACCTGACTCATTGGAAAAGACTCTGATGCTGGGAGGGATTGGGGGCAGGAGGAGAAGGGGACGGCAGAGGATGAGATGGCTGGATGGCATCACGGACTCGATGGACATGAGTCTGAGTGAACTCCGGGAGTTGGTGATGGACAGGGAGGCCTGGTGTGCTGCGATTCATGGGGTCGCAAAGAGTTGGATACGACTGAGCGACTGAACTGAACTGAACTGAACTGAACTGAACACATATATATGGAATCTAGAATGGTATTGATGAATCTATTTGCAGGGCAGGAGTAGAGATGCAGAGCAGACTTGATGGAGCGGGCGAAGGAGATGGCGGGACAAATTGAGAGAGTAGCACTGAAATATATACATTACTATGTGTAAAACAGGTAGCTAATAGCAAGTTGTCTTATAACAGAGGGAACTCAATCCAGTACTCTGACAAACTAAAGGGATGTGATGCGGAGGGTGGGAGAGAGTTTCAAGAGAGAGGGGACATATGTATACTTATGGCTGATTCACATTATTGTATGGCAGAAACAATTATCCTCCAGTTAAAAATAAAACATTATTTGTTTTTCTCTATCTGACTTACTTCACACTGTACGATAGACTCTAGGTACACCCAGGCCCCCTACAACTGACTCAAATTCTTTCTTTTTATGGCTAATATTCCATTGTATATATGTACCACATCTTGTTTATCCATTTATCTGTCGATGGACATCTAGGTTTCATGTATATTTTGGAGATTAATCCTTTCCAGTTTCATTTGCAAATATTTTCTCCCATTCTGAGGGTTCTCTTTTCATCTTGTTTATGATTTCTTTTGGGGAGCAAAAATTTTTGAGTTTAATTAGGTCCCATTTGTTTAATTTTGTTTTTATTTTCATTACTCCTAATTTTGACTCATTAGGAGATGAGTCAAAAAGATCTTGCTGCAGTTTACATCAAAGAGTGATTTTATTGTGTTTTCCTCTAAAAATTTTATACTGTCTGGTCTTACATTTAGGTCTTTAATCCATCTTGAGTTTATTTTTGTATGGTATTAGAGAATGTTCTTATTTCACTCTTTTACATGTAGCTGTCCAGTTTTCCTGGCTCCGCTTATTGAAGAAACTGCCTTTTTTCCATTGTACATTCTTGCCACACTTGTCATAGACTAGTTGACCTAGGATGTAGGTTTATCTCTGGGCTTTTTATCCTGTGCCGTTGGTCTGTGTTTCTGTTTTGTCCCAGTACTATCCTGTCTTGACCACTGTAGCTCTGTAGTATAGTTTGAAGGTGGGGAGCCTGATTCCTCTAGCTTAGTTTTCTTTCCCAATATTACTTTAGCTACTCAAGGTCTTTTGTGTTTCCATAGAAATTGTAAAAGTTTTTGTTCTAATTTTGTAAAGAATGTTACTGATAAATTGAGAGGAATTGCACTGAATATGTAGACTGCTTTGGGTAGTATTAATATATTCAATTTCACAATATTGACTCATCCAATCCAAGAACATGGTAATACTCTATCTGCTTGTGTCATATTTGATTTCTTTCATCAGTGTTTTACAGTTGTCTGAGTAAAGGTCTTTTGCTTCCTTAGGTAGATTCATTATTTGGCATTTTATTCTTTTTGTTGTGATGATAAATGGGATTGTTTCCTTGATTTCCCTTTCTGATCTTTCATTGTAGTGTATAGTATGAAAGAAATTTCTGTGCATTAATTTTGTATCCTGCAACTTTGCTAAATTCATTGAATACCTCCAGTAGTTTTCTTGTGATATCTTTAATATTCTCCATGTATAGTTACATGTTATCTGCAAAGTGATGGCTTTCTTCTTTTCCAACTTTTATTCCTTTTCTTTTTCTTCTCCGATTACTGGGTAGGACTTACAAAATTATATTGAATTAAGAGTGGAAAGAATAGACATACTTGTCTTGTTCCTGACCTTTGGGGAGATAATTTAATTTTTCACAATTGAGAATGTTTGCTCTGTGTCTGTCATATATGGCCATATACTGTCATATATGGTCATATATGTCATTATTATTCTGAGGTAGATTACCTTGATGCCCACATTCTGGAGTGTTTTTTTTTTCTTCCATAAATGGGTGTTGAATTTTATCAAAAGTTTTTTCTCCATGTGTTGAGATAATAAAATGGTTTTTATTCTTCAATTTGTTAATATTGTGCATCATATTGCTAGATTTGTATATACTGAAAAATCGTTATATTCCTGCTATCAATTCCACATGATAATGGTGTATGATCCTTTTAATGTGTTGTATTTTGTTTTCTAATATTTTATTGAGGATTTTTGTGTCTATGTCCATCTGTGATATTCATCTGTAATTTTCTTTTTTTGTGTGATATCTTTCTCTGGTGTGGTATTGGGGTGATGGCAGCCTTGTAGAATGAATTTGGGAGTGTTCTTTCCTCAGCAAGTTTTTGGAAGAATAGGGGTTTAGAAGAAGAATGGGTATTAGCTTTACTCTAGATGTTTGATCAGAATTCTCCTGTGAGGCCATCTGGTCCTGGGCTTTTGATTTTTGGAAGATTTTTAATCACAGTATCAATTTCATTACTTGTGATTGGTTTGCTTATATTTTCTAATTCTTCCTGATTGTTTTGGAAAGTTGCACCTTTTCAAGAGTTAGTCCATTTCTTCTGGGTTGTCCATTTTATTGGCATATAGTTGCTTCTAGTAGTCTGTAATGATCCTTTGTATTTCTCAGTTTTAATTTCTCTTTTTTTCATTTATAAATTTTAAAATTTTAATCCTCTTCCTTTTTTTTCTGAGGAATATGGCTAAAAGTTTGTCAATTCTTTAATCTTCTCAAGGAACCAACTTTTACTTTTATGAATCTTTGCTATTGTTTTCTTCATTTCCATTTCACTTATTTCTGTTCTGATCTGTATGATTTCTTTCTTTCTATTGACTTTGGGGGTTTTGTTCTTTATTTAGGTGTAATGTAAGATTGTTTATTTGTGATTGTTCCTGTTTCTTAAGATTGAATTGCTATAAACTTCCATCTTAGAACTGATTTTGCTGCATGCCATAGGCACTTTGTATTTTTGTTATCATTTGTTTCTATGTATTTTTAAATTTTATCTTTAATTTCTTCAGTATTTTCTTGGTTAATTAGCAGCACACTGTTTAGCCTCTATGTGTCTGTTTTTTATAGTTTTTTTTCCTATAATCAATTTCTAATTTCATAGTGTTGTGGTCAGAAAAGATACTTTATACAATTTTAATTTTCTTAAATTTTCTGAGGGTTGATTTGATTCAAGATGTATGTGGTGTATCCTGGAGAATGGTCCATGTGCACCTGAGAGTAAAGTATATTCTGCCACTTTTGTGTGATATTGCCTATAAATATCCATTACATCTATCTGATCTATTGTGTCATTTAAAGTTAGTGTTTCCTTATTTATCTTCTGTCTGGATGATCTGTCCATTGGTGTAAGTGGGGTGTTAAAGTCCACCACCATAATTGTGTTACTGTTCATTTCCCCTTTTATGGTTATTAGCATTTGCTTATATATTGAAGGGCTCTTATACTGGATGCATAAATATTTATAATTATTTTATCTTCTCCTTGGGTTGATCCCTTGATCATTAGGTAATGTCATTTCTTACATCGTGTATGTGTATGTGTGTATGTGTGTGTGTGTGTGTGTGTGTGTGTGTGTTCAGTCATGTCTCACTATCTGTGACTCAACGGAGTGTCCCAACAGGCTCCTCTGTCCATGGAATTTTTCTTTCAAGAAAACTGGAGCAGGCTGCCATTTACTACTGCAGGGGATTTCCCCAACCCAGGAAAGAAATTAATGAAATTTAGAAAAATTAACCAATATATTTAAAAAACACAGAAATAAATCTATTTTAAAAATAGAATTAAGCTTTGGAAGGTAAAACAGAATCCTTATATATATATATATATATATATATATATATATATATATATATAAAAGTATAGGAGAGCAATAACAAAGAATAAAAAAAATTTAGAGAACTAACATATAAACTGATAAATGAAAAAACTACCAGAAGGTAAAACAGAACCACAGTAGCAAAAAAACAAAAACAAAAATCAGAAAAAGCCTTCAGTGTGTGGGGATGGAGGAGGGATGTGGGTTATTCAGGTTTCACTTTACACTGTGGGGTACAGGTGAGATGAGCAGAGAAATAGTGGCCCTGGGACTATCACCCTCAGGTAGAGTATCTGGTGTGTTAACCTGGGAAGTGGGATCCCAGAGTTGTTCATCTCACGCAGCATCATTCCATCCTCTAGGGCCAGCCAAAGGCCCGTTTTCCTAGAGTCCCCAGCCCAGAGGCCATGCCTTCCCTGAGGATCCGTTACAGATTCTCAGGAAGAGGAACAGTGCCTGAGTTCTTATGGCAGCTTATTCTAAGAATGCACATCTCCCTCCTCTGGAGAAATTGTAATGTGAGGGCTGATACCAACGCCCTGTCCCCTCTGCCAGGGCCTGTGCCCCTCACTGGAGTGTCCTCTCACACTTCCACTGACCCCAGGCCTGGAGAGGGAGAAGAGCCCTGCCCTGCATGTGTACTCTGCATGTTATACAGCTGGGCTAAATGTTAGGGTGCTCTCTGCTGTGAGCCCAGCAGAAAGCCCCTTCTAGACCCTAGCTTTCAGTGTTGTCTCTGGTCCCTGCCTTATAATTTAAATTCCTTGGGAGAGGGAAACCTGTTATATGACAGCCCTTCAGTAAAAATCTGACTGGGAGCTCAATCCTTTTGACAGAGAGTGGTAGGCAAAGTTCCAGGGAAACAGAAAGGAAGTAATTTCCATGGTGAGTGAACTGCTAGGTGTTAAAAGAATCTGCCTTACTGTTGGACCAACTCAAAATTCACTGGCTGCCATGGGGCTAACCTAGTACTACCTTTTCCTGGCTAGTGACTCCAACCTTTAAAATGCTCTGTCCCCTTCCATTTTCTGCATTCATTATGAGTCAGAACAGCCTGGCCTGTCAGCCTTGTGGGGGCCACTCACCACCACACAGGGCAGATGTGCAGCACAGGTTAGTGATCTGCATGTCACTTTGGAAATAAAGTCTTCACATTTGTGTCATTTCAAGGGTCTTAGGATGCTGGGACTGTCCCTGTCCTGGGACTGGCCAGAAGCTAGCCTCCAGGAAGTTGGAGCTAAACTGTAACTGTGAAAGGCTCAATGCAAGCAGATTCAAACTGACAACAGATGGAGTCCCCTACCTTGCCTTTCCTTCCGATCCTCTCCTCACAGGGAACCACTAATTTGTTACCTGTATCTATGACCCTGTTTATGTTTTGTTATATTTATTAGTTTCCCTTTTTAGATTTCACATATGACTGAAAACATGCAATATGCATCTTTGTCTCAGTTCAGTTCAGTTCAGTTAAATCGCTCAGTTGTGTCCGACTCTTTGCGACCCCATGAATTGCAGCACGCCAGGCCTCCCTGTCCATCACCAACTCCTGGAATTCACTCAGACTCACATCCATCTAGTCAGTGATGCCATCCAGCCATCTCATCCTCTGTTGTCCCCTTCTCCTCCTGCCCCCAATCCCTCCCAGCATCTTTGTCTAAGTAACTTCAAAAGCATGTAATACCCTGAGGTCAACCACAGTTTCCCATATGTCTTAGTAATATTCCATTGTATGTATATATGGCACATCTTTATTGATTTGTTGATTTACACATAGGTTGCTTCCATATTTTGTCTAGTGTAAGTAATGTTGTTATGAATATCGGGGAAGTGCATGTATTTTTTCAAATTAGCATTTTCATTTTCTTCAGATATCTACCCATGAGTGGAATTGCTTAATCCATATGATAATTTTACTTTTAATTTTTTTAAGGAAACTTCATACTGTTTTCCATAGCAGTTGTACCAGTTTACATTCCTACCAACCATGAACTAAAATTCCATCTATTCTCTTCATTCTTGCCAATATTTGCTACTTGTAGACTTTTTCATGGTAGCCATGCTGACAGGTGTAAAGTGATATTTCATGGTGGTTTTGATTTGCATTTCCCTGATAATTAGTGGTGAGCATCTCTTCATATGCCTGTTAGATATTTGCATGTGTTTCTTGGGAAACTGTCTATTCAGGTCTTCTGCCCATTACTTAATTGGATTGTTTGGTTTGGATGATTTGGTTTTGAGTTGTTTATATATTTTGGATATTAATCTCTTATAAGACATATCATTGGCAAATATGGTATCCCATGCTGTAGGTTGCCTTTTGACTCTTTTTGAGGGTTTCTTTGGTTGTGCAAAAGCTTTCAGTTTAATTAGGTCCCACTTGTTTATTTTGGCATTTGTTTCCCTTGCCTGAGGAGACAGAACCAAAAATATATTATTAAGACTTATATCAAAGAGTGTGTGTTTTTGCCTAGTTTTATGATGTCATTTTGCACTTAGGTTTTAAAATCATTTTGATTTTATTTGTATATGTGGTGTAGTAAAATGTTTAAATTTCATCCTTTTACATGTAGTTGTCCAGTTTTCACAGCACCACGTACTGAAAAAAGTATCTTCTCTCCATTGTATATTCTTGACTCCTTTGTTGTAGATTAATTGACAATAGATGTGTGGGTTTATATTTGGGCTGTTTATTCCATTCCATTGATCTATGTGTCTGTTTTTGTGCCAGTACCATACTGTTTTGATTACCATAGCTTTGAATTATACTCTGAAGTCAAGGAGAGTGACACCTCTAATTTTGTTTGCTTTTTCTCAAGATTGCTTTGACCATTCAGAGTAAAATTCATCCATAAATTAGGATTATTTGCTATAGTTCTATGAAAAATGCTTTGGGTAATTGGATGGGTATTGTACTAAATCAGTAGGTTGCTTTGGGTAGTATGCATGTTTTAGCAATATTAATTCTTCCAGTCATGAACACAAGATATCTATTTATTTGCATCACCTTCAATTTTCTTTATCAGTGTCTTAGTCTTATAGTTTTCAAACAATAGGTCTTTTATCTCCTTGGTTGTTTATTCCTAGGTATTTTATTCTTTTTGATGTGACTGTAGGTGGGATTGTTTCCTTGATTTCTCTTTCTGAGAGTTCATTCAGTTCAGTTCAGTTCAGTTGCTCAGTCATGTCCAATTCTTTGCAACTCCATGAATCACAGCACACCAGGCCTCCCTGTCCATCACCAACTCCTGGAGTTCACTCAGACTTATGTCCATCGAGTCCGTGATGCCATCCAGCCAGCTCATCCTCTGTCGTCCCCTTCCCCTGCTGCCCCCGATCCCTCCCAGCATCAGAGTCTTTTCCAATGAGTCAGGTCTTTGCATGAGGTGGCCAAAGTACTGGACTTTCAGCTTTAGCATCAGTCCTTCCAAAGAAATCCCAGGGCTGATCTCCTTCAGAATGGACTGGTTGGATCTCCTTGCAGTCCAAGGGACTCTCAAGAGTCTTCTCCAACACCACAGTTCAAATGCATCAATTCTTCGGCACTCAGCTTTCTTCACAGTCCAACTCTCACATCCATATATGACCACTAGAAAAAGCATAGCCTTGACTAGATGGACCTTTGTTGGAAAAGTAATGTCTCTGCTTTTTAATATGCTATCTAAGTTGGTCACAATCTTTCTTCCAAGGAGTAAGTGTCTTTTAATCTTGCAGCTGCAATCACCATCTGCAGTGATTTTGGAGCTCCAAAAAACAAAGTCTGACACTGTTTCCACTGTTTCCCCATCTATTTCCCATGAAGTGATGGGACCAGATGCCATGATCTTCTTTTTCTGAATGTTGAGCTTTAAGTCAACTTTTCCACTCTCCACTTTCACTTTCATCAAGAGGCTTTTTAGATCCTCTTCACTTTCTGCCATAAGGGTGGTGTCATCTGCATATCTGAGGTTATTGATAATTCTCCTGGCAATCTTGATTCCAGCTTGTGCTACTTCCAGTCCAGCGTTTCTCATGATGTACTCTGCATAGAAGTTAAATAAGCAGGGTGACAGTATACAGCCTTGATGTACTCCTTTTCCTATTTGGAACCAGCCTGTTGTTCCATGTCCAGTTCTAACTGTTGCTTCCTGACCTGCATATAGGTTTCTCAAGAGGCAGGTTAGGTGGTCTGCTATTCCCATCTCTTTCAGGACTTTCCACAGTTTATTGTGATCCACACAGTCAAAGGCTTTGGCATAGTCCATAAAGCAGAAGTCGATGATGTTTTTCTGGAACTCTCTTGCTTTTTTGATGATCCAGCGGATGTTGGCAATTTGATCTCTGGTTCCTCTGCCTTTTCTAAAATCAGCTTGAACATCTGGAAATTCACGGTTCATGTACTGCTGAAGCCTGGCTTGGAGAATTTTGAGCATGACTTTACTAGTGTGTGAGATGAGTGCAATTGTGTGGTAGTTTGAGCATTCTTTGACATTGCCTTTCTTTGGGAGTGGAATGAAAACTGACCTTTTCCAGTCCTGTGGCCACTGCTGAGTTTTCCCAATTTGCTGGCATATTGAGTGCAGCACTTTCACAGCATCATCTTTCAGGATTTGAAATAGCTCAACTGGAATTACATCACCTCCACTAGTTTTGTTCATAGTGATGCTTTCTAAGGCCCACTTGACTTCACATTCCAGGATATCTGGCTCTAGGTGAGGGATCACACCATCGTGATTATCTGGGTCATGAAGATCTTTTCTGTATAGTTCTTCTGTGTATTCTTGCCACCTCTTCTTAATATCTTCTGCTTCTGTTAGTTCCATACCATTTCTGTCCTTTATCGAGCCCATCTTTGCATGAAATGTTCCCTTGGTATCTCTAATTTTCTTGAAGAGATCTCTAGTCTTTACCATTCTGTTGTTTTCCTTTATTTCTTTGCATTAATAGCTGAGGAAGGCTTTCTTATCTCTTCTTGCTATTCTTTGGAACTCTACATTCAGATGCTTATATATTTCCTTTTCTCCTTTGCTTTTTACTTCTCTTATTTTCACAGCTATTTGTAAGGCCTCCCCAGACAGCCATTTTGCTTTTTTGCATTTCTTGTCCATGGGGATAGTCTTGATCCCTGTCTCCTGTACAATGTCACGAACCTCAGTCCATAGTTCATCAGGTACTCTATCAGATCTAGGCCCTTAAATCTATTTCTCACTTCCACTGTATAATCATAAGGGATTTGATTTAGGTCATAACTGAATGGTCTAGTGGTTTTCCCTACTTTCTTCAATTTAAGTCTGAATTTGGCAATAAGGAGTTCATGATCTTAGCCACAGTCAGCTCCCAGTCTTATTTTTGCTGGCTGTATAGAGCTTCTCCATCTTTGGCTGCAAAGAATATAATCATTCTGATTTTGGTGTTGACCATCTGGTGATGTCCATGTGTAGAATCTTCTCTTGTGTTGTTGGAAGAGGGTATTTGCCATGACCAGTGCATTCTCTTGGAAAAACTCAATTAGCCTTTGCCCTGCTTCATTCTGTACTCCAAGGCCAAATTTGCCTGTTACTCCAGGTGTTTCTTGACTTCCTACTTTTGCATTCCAGTCCCCTATAATGAAAAGGACATCTTTTTTGGGTGTTAGTTCTAAGAGGTCTTGTAGGTCTTCGTAGAACCGTTCAACTTCAGCTTCTTCAGCATTACTGGTTGGGGCATAGACTTGGATTACTGTGATATTGAATGGCTTGGCTTGGAAACGAACAGAGATCATTCTGTTGTTTTTGAGATTGCATCCAAGTACTGCATTTCAGACTCTTTTGTTGACCATGATGGCTACTCCATTTCTTCTAAGGGATTCCTGCTCGCAGTAGTAAATATAACGGTCATCTGAGTTAAATTCACCCATTCCAGTCCATTTTAGTTTGCTGATTCCTAGAATGTCGACATTCACTCTTGCCATCTCTTGTTTGACCACTTCCAATCTGCCATGATTCATGGACCTGACATTCCAGGTTCCTATGTAATATTGCTCTTTACAGCATCAGATCTTGCTTCTATCACCAGTCACATCCACAACTGAGTGTTGTTTTTGCTTTGGCTCCATCCCTTCATTCTTTCTGGAGTTATTTCTCCACTGATCTCCAGTAGCATATTGGGTACCTACTGACCTGGGGAGTTCCTCTTTCAGTATCCTATCATTTTGCCTTTTCATACAGCCTGAGGCCCGGGGCAGTGGCCGGGAGAAGCAACCCCACACCCAAGGAGCGGTGGCGCGTGGGCACAGGAGTGTCTGGAGGAGCTATTCCACTTTCAAGGTCAGGAGGGGCGGCAGTGAGGAGATACCCCTCGTCCAAGGTAAGGAGCAGTGGCTGCGCTTTGCTTGAGCAGCCATGAAGAGATACCCTACTTCCAAGGTAAGAGAAACCCAAGTAAGATGGTAGGTGTTGCAAGAGGTCATCAGAGGGCAGATACACTGAAACCATAACCACAGAAAACTAGTTAATCTAATCACACTAGGACCACAGCCTTGTCTAACTCTTTGAAATTAAGTCATGTCCACTGGGCCACCCAAAATGGGTGGGTCATGGTGGAGAGGTCTGACAGAATGTTGTCCATTGGAGAAGGGAATGGCAAACCATTTCAGTATTCTTGCCTTGAGGACCCCATGAACAGTATGATAGTTCATCAGTACTATATAAAAAACAACTGATTTTTGTATATTTATCTAATATCCTGTAGCTTTACTGAATTCATTCATTAGTTCTAATAGGTTTTTGATAGAGATTTTAAGGTTTTCTATTCAACTGGGCTTCCCAGGTGGCATTCGTGGTAAATAACCTACCTGCCAATGCAAGAGACATGAGACATGTATTCAATGCCTGGGAAGATCCCCTGGGGGAGGAAATGGCAACCTGCTCCTGTATTCTTGCCTGGAGAATCCCCATGGACAGAGGAGCCTGACAGGCTACAGTCCATAGGATCAAAAAGAGCTGGACATGACTGAAGTGACTTAGCACATACACATACCTAGTGTCATCTGCAAATAGTTTTATTTCTTCCCTTCCAATTTGAATACATTTTCAATTTCTTTTCCTTATCTGAGTCCTGTGGCTAGGACTTCCAGTACTAGGTAAAATAGAAATGGTGACAGTGGACATTTTTGTCCTTGTTCCTAATTTTAGAGGGAACACTTCCAGTTTTTACCTTTTGAGTATAATGTTAGCTCTGGGTTTGTCATAAGTGACCTTTATTATGTTGAGTTACGTTCTATCTATATCATGTGACTTTTTGTCATTCCTTTCATTAATATGCTGTATCACATTGATTAGTGTGGGTAGAGAACCATCCTTATATCCCTGAATAAATGTCACTTGATCATGGTGCATGATTCTTTTATACATTGTTTAATTTTGTTTGCTAATATTTTATGGAGAATTTTTACATCTATATTCATCAGGAATATTGGACTTGGTGTTGGTGTTCTCTGCCCTGGAGCTAACTTCACCCCCTCTGGAGTGTATGCAGGGATCCCCATTTCCACTTCACAAATCCCAAGATGTCACTGGCTGCCTCTGGCATGTTCAGAGGTAAGGCAAGCGTTAGAACCAGATATGTTCCTTCCATGTATATGCATTCTCCTTGGCAACAGTAGCCTCTGCTTTAGTGCAGGGAAATGCCAGAAAAAGAGGGGATGGAGGACCCTGACACTAGGTGGAAGCTTCACTGGGGAGGCCCTGGGAGATCACCAGGCAATTTTCAATATGTTGCTTTAGCACTGTAATGGGGAAAAAGCAACTCTGTGTGTGCCCTCTTGAAAAGTAGGATCTTAGTTTTTAACAGCCCTCAGGTTAGCCCAGTGGTTTTCAAAGTGTTGGACCCCAGGGCTGAAGTGACTTGAACACCTCATTTCCCAAGGATGATTCCCAAGCTCCCAATATCCCTTCATCTTCTGTGTCCCCCAGTGTGTCCCTTTTCCTCCCTTCCTACCAGACTCCATGTGGATCTGTCTTTTCTTTGGTTGTAGAAGAGCTGCTCTTTCAGTCCATAGATCAATTGCAGCAACAGTCACTCTACATGTAGTTGTAGTTTTGATGTGTTTTTGATGGGAGATGAGCCCAGAGTCCCTTACTCTGACTCTTCATCTCTCTCCCCTTTTTGCATTTTCATCGGGTTTTCCCTTCTCTTTCCTCCAAGAATATGTTGCTTTGAGCCTCGCCATGATGTGGCAGTATTAAAATGTTTGTCATTGTCTGAGCAAGCTTGTATGTTCAGACCTAGTACCTAAAATCATGGTGTTCATACTCTTGGGTACACAGGTTTCCTTGTACCTACTATTTTATTATTGTTAGCTGTGGCCCCTGAACATTCCTACCATCTGCACTGTTCCAGACCCTCTAGTTGCCTTCCTCTATCAAGTGGAAACTTGCTTTCTCATTTTTTTCTTCCTTTATATGAGTCCACTGGCCTTAAGAACAAGCCTTTTAACCCCCAGCTTTGCATTTACACGAGCCCTCTGCATGACTGGCCGTAAGAATATGCTGGAGAGCAGGAAAGACTGAATTATTACTTCCATGGAGCTAATTCTGATAGCAAAGTTAGACATGAGTCCTGCAAGGAAACTGAGGCAAATTGTGGTAAACCATATGAAAGAAATAAAAAGCAACATATAAGTATAAAACAGAGAGCTGTGTTCCATTCTAGGTACAAAGGGATGTTTATCCAAAGAGTCTTTCAAACTGACATTGGTTGATCTGCAATGTGGGCAATAATGTTCCCAGGTGGCATGGTTCCTGTCATTTAAGGAGTCAAAAAGAGGCAAGTGAGCTGGAGATCATAGGGACTGAAAGAGGGAGGGAGAGACAAGGACGGGCTGTTCTTGGTCTCAGGTGTTAGATTAAAGATCTTAGTCTTTATGTTAAGAGCAATGAGGAACCAGTGGAGAGTTTTATTTAATGGAAGCAGCATGCAGATGGTGTGATGGTGGTCAGGGTGGTGGTGAAGATGGTAAAGAAGAGAAGGAAGGTGATGGTGACAGTGATGATGGTAGATGACTATGGTGATGGTGAGGATAATGATAATAATGAGGTTGTTTACATAAGGATGAGAGTGACTACGACAGTAAAAATGATAATGACATGGTGATAATGATGATGCTGTTAACTGAGATGCTGATGGGATGGTGCAGATAATGAAGGGTCCAGTACCACTACCTGTTAAGTTAAGAAGGCAGGAATGAGGATGGAAACAACACATCATTTGAAGGGAGACACACCTGATACTCTGCCACTTATTTGCTGGTTGGAATGATAAAATCCTTTGAGCTCATGTGTGCTTCAATTTATTTATCCTCAGAAGGGTTCCCGAAGATGAAGTGATGTTGGCACCCAGTAGTTGCAAAGTTAGCTCCCTAGTGTCTCCGTGACACACACATACATGCAGCCAGGCCTGAGACAATGAGAGCCTATGGGTGGAGAGTCCCTCCACTGCTTCAGTTCTGCAGCCTGGTCAGGTGACACACTCAGAGACTGAGGGACATCATAATCTAAAAGCTCCTGTTTAGATAATCTCCTCCAAATTGGCTGTCCTGTTGTCTGTGGGAACGGTTGCGAGTTGGGAGCTCTGCTGGGAGTATCTCAGTACCTCATCCACTGCCTGCTGGTCTCACCCTTTTAGCACAGTGAGCAACCCCTATCCCTCACAACTCAGGGGGACACAGCAATGGAGACTCCGCATGTCTAGGGAAAAATCCTGTCTCCTCAAAATGTGACACTTGGCAAGACACTTAACCTCGCTTGGTCCGTTTCTCATCTGAAACCAGTTTGGCAGCTTAAGGTTGCTTCCTGTGAGATTGCGCGTACAGTGGATGTTCCACAATGAGGTGGTGTGCAGTCACTCTTAGCTTACCTCTCCCTTGGGGGTAGGATCAAGCTGTCCATCTACTGCAGTTTGAATCTGTTTGCGTTGAGCTTTCCACAGTTTCTGTTTAGCTCCAGCTTCTTGGATGTTACCTTCTGACCAATCCCAGAACAAGGAGAGTCCCAGAATCCCAAGGCCTTTGAAATGACACAAATGTGAAGACTTGTTTCCAAAGTGACATGTAGATGACTAACCTGAGTTGCACATCTGCCCTGTGTCAGCACGTGGTGAGTGCCCCCCACAAGGCTGACAGGCCAGGCCATTCTGACCCATAATAATTGCAGAAATGGAAGGGACAGAGCATTTTAAGCCTCTAGGGTCACTAGCCAGGAACAGGTAGTGCTAGGTCATCCCCATGGCGGCCAGGGCATTTTGAGCTGGTCTAACAGTAAGGCAAATTCGTTAACACATAGGAGTTCACTCATCATGGAAATTAGTCCCTTTCTGTTTCCCTCCAGTTGTTGCCTATTGCTGGCTATTGGAAGGGTTGAGCTCCCAACCAGATTTTTACTGAAGGATTATCGTATATTGGGTTTCCCTCTTCCTGGGATTTTGCACTATAAGACAGGGACCTGTGAAAGAGAACACTGACAGCCAGAGTCTGGGAGGGGCTTTCTGCTGGTCTCAGAGCAGAGAGAGCCCTAATCTTCAGCCCATCTCTATGACATGCAGATATGAAATGGAATGTCTCCTGCCATATCAATAAACAAGAATATCATAGTTGCAGTGAATTAAGAAAAAGTTTCCTTTTTCTCTTTTGCACTTTGAGTCCTTCTCTATTTTACCTGTTCCTAATCTACAGTCTTCATTGATAACTAAGTTTCTTTTTTTCAGAAGACTAACCTGTTATGTAAACTACATCCCACACCTATCACCCTCTAACTCTGAATGGGCTACACTCTGCATTTTAATTTTATGCTAGCCACATACTGAAGCTTAACTTTATGGTACTCTCTCTCTTTGTAAACGACCCCTTGTAGTTTGTTTTTCCCTCTTTTTCTTTTAAGCTAACCATATCTTGATGCTTAACTTTATGGCACTCTTGGAAACCATCCATTGTAGTTTATTTTTCTTCTTTTTCTCTTCTTGCATTGCAGAAAGAAAGCCACAGTGACATCCACAAAGGACAATGGACCCAGTTACCAGGACTGACTGCCACACCCAGGCTACCTGATGCTGTCCTAATGACCGTTTCGAAACAATGCAAAAAGAAAGAATATAGGATCCCCACACCTTTGTTCTTTATTTCCAACCCTGACTGCAAGCCCCAACTATACGATCCCCTAGATTCCCTATGGAGAGAGGCACAATTCTTGAGACAGCAGCCTACTGTGTTCTCTACTCTGCCAGCTTGAGGATTAAAGCCATCCTCTGAGTTCCTCCAAACACTGTCTCCGTAGTTTCTTATTCAGCTCCATTGGGCAAAGAAAGCTAAGATTTTGGCGGCAACAATAGCCATCCACAATTTCAGCCATCCAATATGAATTTCTGAATCATGCAGATAAACAGCACCATTCCCTACATGAGAAAGTTAAGGATGATAAAATCATTAGCAATTACATCCCTCTCTGGTGAGCAGGAAGGTTCTAAGGTAATTTAAGAAAGAGAAAAATATCTCTGTAAATATACTAGATGCTGGCCTCAGATAGTTTAGATACATGTGATAGCAAAGACCAACAATTCCATATTCTTGCATCTACCCATACATAAAAGAATGCCAAATTCCTTAATATCTTGTTTTCCTTACTTAAAATAATCTTTGATGTTCAGACTGCCTGCCACAATACTGCAAACTTGTATATAGCTTGATTCCTTCTCCAGCCTCCTTGGAGCACTTTTTCAGGACTATGTGAAATATTGTCTCACAGGCTTCGAGTCTAAACATTCCCACCAAATGAAACACTGTCTACTATCAGGTTGTGACTAACTTATTAGCTGAAACAGAGTACACATGCAGGGCAGAGCAAAAGCCTCAGAAAATTTAAGAAAATTAAAATTGTCCAAAGCATCTTTTCCAACCACAATACTATGAGGTTATTAATTACAAGAGAAAGCTGTAAAAACAAACACAAGGAGGGTAGTGTGCTGCTAAATGACCAAGAGAACACTGATGAAATTAAAGAGGAAATTAAAAAATACGTAGAAACAAATGACAATGAAAACATGAAGAACCAAGACCTGTGGGGTGCAGCCAGAGCACTTTAAAGCACTTTTAAGCACTTTTAAGATGGAAATTTATAGCAATTCAATCTCAACTCAAGAAACAAACAAACAAAAAATCACAAATAAGCAATCTAATGTACATATTAAGAAACCAGAGAAAGAAGAATAAAAAACCCCCAATGTCAATAGAAGGAAAGAAATCATACAGATCAGAACAGAAATAAATGAAATAGGAATGAAGAAAGCAATAGCAAAGATTCATAAAAGTCAGTTGTTTGAGAAGATAAAAATATAACGATGTATGGCAAAACCAATACAATATTGTAAATTAAAAAAAATTAAAAATATAAACCTTTAGACAGAATCCTCTGGAAAAAAAGGAAGAAGACTCAAATTAGTAAATTTAAAAATGAAAATGGATAAATTAAAACCCCAGTGTTCATCACAGCACTGTTTATAATAGCCAGGACATGGAAACAACCTAGATGTCTATCAGCAGATGAATGGATAGGAAAGCTGTGGTACATATACACAATGCAGTATTACTCAGCCATTAAAAAGAATGCATTTGAATCAGTTCTAATGAGATGGATGAAACTGGAGCCGATTATACAGAGTGAAGTAAGCCAGAAAGAAAAACACCAATACAGTATACTATCACATATATATGGAATTTGAAAGATGGTAATGATGACCCTGTATGCGAGACAGCATAAGAGACACAGATGTGTAGAGTGGACTTTTGGACTCTGAGGGAGAGGGAGAGGGTGGATGATTTGGGAGAATGTCATTGAAACATGTATACTATCATGTAAGAAACGAATCGCCAGTCTATATTCGATCCAGAATACAGGATGCTTGGGGCTGGTGCACGGGGATGATCCAGAGAGATGATATGGGGTGGGAGGAGGGAGGGGGGTTCATGTTTGGGAGCTCATGTACACCCATGGTGGATTCATGTCAATGTATGGCAAAACCGATACAGTATTGTAAAGTAAAATAAAGTAAAAAAGAAAGAAAATAATAAGAAAAAGAATGTATATATAGATACATATGTAGACATAAAACTGAATCACTTTGCTGTACAGCAGAAATTAACACAACATTGTAAATCAACTAGACTTCAATAAAATAAATTTTAAAAATAAAAAAAATAAAACTGACAAGACAGAAATACAAAGGATCATTAAGGCTAATCAGTCAGTTCAGTCACTCAGTAGTGTTCGACTCTTTGCGACCCCATTGACTGCAGCATGCCAGGCCTCCCTGTTTGTCGCCAAACCCGGAGTTTACTCAAACTCGTGTCTGTTGAGCTGGTGATGCCATGTCCCTTTCTCCTCCCACCTTCAATCTTCCCCAGCATCAGGGCCTTTTCAAATGAGTCAGTTCTTGCCATCAAGTGGCCAAAGTATTGAAGTTTTAGCTTCACCATCAGTCCTTCCAATGAATATTCAGGACTGATTTCCTTAAGGATGGACTGGTTGAATCTCCTTGCTGTCCAAGGGACTCTCAAGAGTTTTCCAACACCACAATTCAAAAGCATCAATTCTTCAGCTCGAAGCTTTCTTTGTAGTCCAACTCTCACATCCATACATGACTATTGGAAAAACCATAGCCTTGAGTAGATGGACCTTTGTTGGCAAAGTAATGTCTCTGTGTTTTAATATGCTGTCTAGGTTGGCCATAACTTTTCTTCCAAGGAGCAAATGTCTTTTAATTTCATGGCTGCAGTCACCATCAGCAGTGATTTCGGAGCACAAAGAAATAGTCTGCCACTGTTTCCACTGTTTCCCCATCTATTTGCTGTGAAGTGATGGGACTGGATGTCATGATCTTAGCTTTCTGAATGTTGAGTTTTAAGCCAACGTTTTCACTCTCCTCTTTCACTTTTGCTAAGAGGCTCTTTAGTTCTTCTTCACTTTCTACCATAAGAGTGGTATCATCTTCATATCTGAGGTTCTTGATATTTCTCCCGGCAATCTTGATTCCAGCTTGTGCTTCTTCCAACCCAGCCTTTCTCATGATGTACTCTGCATAGAAGTTAAATAAGCAGGGTGACAATATACAGCCTTGACATACTCCTTTCCCGATTTGGAACCAGTCTGTTGTCCCCATGTCCAGTTCTAACTGTTGATTCTTGACCTGCATACAGATTTCTCAGGAGGCAAGTCAGGTGGTCTGCTATTCCCATCTCTTGAAGAATTTTCCACAGTTTATTGTGATCCACATAGTCAAAGGCTTTGGAGTAGTTAATAAAACAAAAGTAGATGTTTTTCTGGAACTCTGTTGCTTTTTTGATGATCCAATAGATGTTGCTGGGAGAAATATCAATAGCCTCAGATATGCAGATGACACCACCCTATGGCAGAAAGTGAAGAGGAACCAAAAAGCCTCTGGATGAAAGTGAAAGTGGAGAGTGGAAAAGTTGACTCAAAGCTCAACACTCAGAAAAAGAAGATCATGGCATCTGGTCCCATCACTTCATGGGAAATAGATGGGGAAACAGTGGAAACAGTGTTAGACTTTATTTTTTGGGCCTCCAAAATCACTGCAGATGGTGACTGCAGCCATGATATTAAAAGACGCTTACTCCTTGGAAGAAAAGTTATGACCAACCTAGATAGCATATTCAAAAGCAGAGACATTACTTTGCTGACTAAGGTCCATCTAGTCAAGGCTATGGTTTTTCTAGTGGTCATGTATGGATGTGAGAGTTGGACTGTGAAGAAGGCTGAGCACTGAAGAACTGATGCTTTTGAACTGTGGTGTTGGAGAAGACTCTTGAGAGTCCCTTGGACTGCAAGGAGATCCAACCAGTCCATTCTGAAGGAGATCAGCCCTGGGATTTCTTTGGAAGGAATGATGCGAAAGCTGAAAGTCCAGTACTTTGGCCACCTCATGCAAAGACCTGACTCATTGGAAAAGACTCTGATGCTGGGAGGGATTGGGGGCAGCAGGAGAAGGGGACGACAGAGGATGAGCTGGCTGCATGGCATCACTGACTTGATGGACGTGAGTCTGAGTGAACTCCGGGATTTGGTGATGGACAGGGAAGCCTGGCGTGCTGTGATACATGGGGTCTCAAAGAGTCGGACACTACTGAGGGACTGAACTGAACTGAATAGATGTTGGAAATTTACTCTCTGGTTCCTCTGCCTTTTCTAAATCCAGCTTGAATATCTGGAAGTTCACAGTTCACATACTGCTGAAGCCTTACTTGGAGAATTTTAAGCATTACTTTGCTACCGTGTGAGATGAGTGCAATTGTGCAGTAGTTTGAGCATTCTTTGGTGGTGCCTTTCTTTGGAATCATAATGAAAATTAACCTTTTCCAGTCCTGTGGCCACTGCTGAGTTTTCCAAATCTGCTGGCATATTGAGTGCAGCACTTTTACAGCATCATCTTTCAGGATTTGAAATAGCTCAGGTGGAATTCCATCACCTCCCCCACCTTTGTTCATACTGATGCTCTAAGGCCCACGTGACAACATCACATTCTAGGATGTCTGGTTCTAGGTGAGTGATCAAACCATCGTGATTATCTGAGTCATGAAGATCTTTTTTGTATAGTTCGTCTGTGTATTTTTGCCACCTCTTCTTAATATCTTCTGCTTCTGTTAGGTCCATACCATTTCTGTTCTTTATTGTGCTCATCTTTGCATGAAAAGTTCCTTGGTATCTCTAAGTTTTTGGAAGCTATCTCTAGTCTTTCCCATTCTATTGTTTTCCTCTATTTCTTTGCATTGATCACTGAGGAAGGCATTCTTATCTCTCCTTGCTATTCTTTGGAACTCTGCATTCAAATTGATATACCTTTCTTTTTTTTCTTTGCCTGTTGCTTCTCTTCTTTTCACCTACCATCTTGCTCAAAGGCTACTAAAAGCAACTATATATAATAAAATGAACAACCTGGAAGAAATGGA
Organism: Capricornis sumatraensis; assembly: GCF_032405125.1. Lineage (NCBI taxonomy): Eukaryota > Metazoa > Chordata > Mammalia > Artiodactyla > Bovidae > Capricornis > Capricornis sumatraensis. Next base: position 45,722,272 of record NC_091071.1, read on the forward strand.
AAAATTCTTGAAAACGTACAACTTTCCTAGACTGAATTAGAAAGAATCAGAAAATACAAACAAACAAATCACAAGTAATGCAATTGATACTATAATTTAAAACCTTCCAACAGTCTAAAGTCTAGGACTAGAGTGCTTCACAGGAGAATTCTATCAAACAACTAGGAAAGATCTAATGCTTGTTCTTTTTCTAAGCTCCTGTTCTTCCCAAAACTTGCAGAGGAAGGAACACTACCAAATTCATTCTACTAGGTAATGATCACCAGATATCAAAACCAAAGATATCACAAAAGAAGAAAATTACAGACGAATATTGCCAATGGACATAGACACAAAAATCCTCAACAAAATACTAGCAAACAAAATTTAACAACACATTAAATGGATCATAAATCATAGTCAAGTGGAATTTATATCAGGAATGTAAAGATTTTTCAGTACATACAAATCAAGCAATGTGATACAATATATTAACAACTTGAAGAATAAAAACCATATGTTCATCTCAATATATGTAGAAAACACTTGATAAAATTTAACACCCATTTATGAAAAAAGCTCTCCAGAATATGGGCATCAAGGTAATCTAACCAGCATAAAAAAGGCCTTATACAACAAACTCACAGCAACCATCATTCTCAGTGGTGAAAAATTAAAGGCATTTCCCCTAAAATCAGGAACAAGGCAAGTATGTTCATTCTTGCTTTGGAAGTCCTACTCACGGAAATCAGAGAAGAAAAAGAAATAAACAGAAGACAATTTTAAAAAGAAGTAAAACCATCATTGTTTATGGATGACATGTTGCTAACACATAGAAAATACTAAAGATAACACAAGAAAAGTACTGGAGCTACTCAAATAATTTGGTAAAGTTGCAAGATATTAAGTTAATGCACACAAATCTCTTGTAACAGTTCAGTCAGTTCAGTCGCTCAGTCGTGTCTGACTCTTTGTGACCCCATGAATCGCAGCACGCCAGGCCTCCCTGTCCATCACCAACTCCCAGAGTTCACTCAGACTCATATCCATCGAGTCAGTGATGCCATCCAGCCATCTCATCCCTTGTCATCCCCTTCTCCTGAGTGTATACATATACATTAATAATAAAATATCATAAAGAGAAATCAGGGAAACAATACCATTTACTGTCACAACAAAAAGAATAAAATACCTAGGAATAAATCTACCTTAAGAGGCAAAAGACCTCTATTCAGAAAACTATAAAACACTGATGAAAGAAACCATGGCTGACACAGATGGAGAGATTAGCATGTTGGTGGATTTGGATGAGTCAATATTGTGAAAATGAATATACTACCCAAAGCAATCTACAGATTCAACACAGTTCCCCTTAAATCACCAATGGCATTATTTACAGAATTAGAACTTTTTTTTTTTGGTTGCAATTTCTGTGGAAACCCTAAGGACACTGAATAGCCAAAGTAATCTTGAGAAAACAAAAGGAATCAGGCCCCCCAACTTCAAACTATACTAAAAAGCTACAGTAGTCAAGACAGTATAGTACTGTCACAAAACAGACATATAGACCAATGGTACAGGATAGACAGCCCAAAGATAAACCCGTGCCCTAGGTGACCTTGTCTATGACAAGGGAGGCAAGAATGTAGAATGGAGAAAAGACAGTCTCTTTATAAGTGGGGCCAGGAAAATTGGACAGCTGCATGTAAAAGAGTAGAATTAGAACATTCTCTAGAAGCATACAAAATAAATTCATATAATTTAAATAGATTAAAGACATAAATGTAAGGCTTGACATGATAAAACCCAGATTAAAACATAGGCAGAGCACTCTTGGAAATAAACCACAGCAAGATCTTTTTGACCCACCTACTAGAGTAATGAAAATAAAAACAAAATTAAACAAATGGGACCTAATTAAACTCAAAAACTTATGAACCACAAAAGAAATCATAAACGATGAAAAAACAACTCTCAGAATAGAAGAAAATATTTGCAAATTAAGGAACTAACAAAGGACTAATCTTCAAAATATATAAGAAGCTCAATGTAAACAACCCAATCAAAAAATGGGCAGAGGATCAAAACAGAAATTTCTCCAAAAAAGACACACACATGACCAAAAAACACATGGAAAGGTGTTAAATTTCCCTCATTAATAGATAAATGCAAATTAAAATTACAATGAGGTATCATGTCAAACCCCATCACAATGTCTAGCATCAAAAATCTACAAACAATGCTGGAAAGGATGTGGAGAAAAGGGAACCCTCTTTCACTCTTGGTGAGAATGTAAGTTGACCCCACCACTATGGAAAACAGTATGGAGATTCCTTTTAAAACTAGGAACAAATCTGTTATATGACCCAGAAATCCCAGTACTGGGCACATACCCTGAAAAAGCCATAATTGAAAAAGACACATGTACCCCAATAGACATTGCAGCACTATTTACGATAGCCAGGACTGGAATAAATACTGGCTGTATCAATTCAACTAATACTTGACTGTAGTTTTGACTTGCATTTCTCTAATAATGGGGGGTGTTGAGCACTTTTTCCTGTGTTTCTTGGCCATCTGAATGTCTATGGTGAAATGTCTGTTTAGGTCTTCCACCCACTTTTTGGTGTGATTGTTTAGTTTTCTGATATTGACTGAATGAGCTGCTTCTATATTTTGGAGATTAATCCTTTGTCAGTTGTTTCATTTGCAATGATTTCCTCCCATATTGAGGGTTGTCTTTTTTATGTTGTTTACAGTTTCATTTGTTGTGAAAAAGCTTTTATGTTCAATTAGGTCCCACTTGTTTATTTTTGCTTTTCTTTTTCTTTTTGTAAATTAATTAATTTATTTTAATTGGAGGCTAATTACTTTACAATATTGTAGTGGTTTTATTTTCATTACTCTAGGAGGTGGGCCAACAAGGATCTTGCTGTGATTTATATCAAAGGGTGCTTTACCTGTTTTCCTCTAAGAGTTTTTATAGGTTCTGGGTTTACATTTCGGTCTTTAATTCATTTTGAGTTTATTTTTTGTGTATAATGTAAGGAAGTTTTTAATTTTCATTCTTTTATGTGCATCTGGACCACTTATCAAAGAGACTATCTTTTCTCCATTGTATATTCTTGCCTCCTTTGTCAAAGACAAGGTGACTGTAGGCGTGGGTTATCTCTGGGTTTCTATCCTCTTCTATTGATCTATATTACTCTGTTTGTGCCAGTAATATTCCATCTTTTTAAATCTTTTCTTCATTCTTGTTTACTGTAGCTTGTACTGTAATTTGAAGTCAAGGACCCTGATTCTTTCAGCTTCTATCTTCTTTCTCAAGATTACTTTGGCTAGTCAGGATGCACTATACAAACTTAAAATTTTGAGCTTCCATACAAATTTAAAATTTTTTTGTTCTAGTTCTAGGAAAAAAAGACATTCATAATTTGTTAGGGATTGCATTGAATCTGTAGATTACTTTGGGTAGTATGGTCATTTTTGCAATATTTATTCTTTCAATCCAAGAACATGGTATCTCTCTCCATCTACTTGTGTTGCCTTTGATATCTTTTATCAGTGATTATAGTTTTCTGTATATAGGTCTTTTGTCTCCTTAGGTAGGTTTATTCACAGGTATTTTATTCTATTTGCTTCATTTGGGAATGGGATTGGTTTCTTAATTTCTGTTTCTGATTTTTTGTTTTAATGTATAAGAATGCAAAGGATTTCTGTATTTAATTTGTACTTTGCAACTTTACTAAATTTGCTGATTATCTCTAGTAATTTTCTGGTGCTACTTTAGGGTTTTCTAAGTATAGTTTTATGTCATCGGTAAGCAGTGTTAGTTTTACTCCTTCTTTCCAGTCTGGATTCCTTTTTAGACTTTTTCTTCTCTGATTGCCCTGGCTAGGACTTTTAGAACTATATTGAATAATAGTGGTGTGAATAGCCACCCTTGTCTTGTTTCTGATCTTAGAAAATATGTATTAATTTTTCCCCATTGAGAATAGGGCTTTCTGTGGGTTTGTCATATATGGCCTTTATTATGTTGAGATAGATTCCTTCTATGCCTATTTCCTGGAGAATTTTTATCATAAATGGGTGTTTAATTTTGTCAAAAGCTTTTTCTGCATCTATGCAGATGATCACATGATTTTTACCTTTCAATTTGTTTATATGGTGTAGCATGTTGACTGATTTGCATATATTGAAGAATCTTTGTATTCCTGGGATAAACCTCACTTGATCACGGTGTATGATTCTTTTAATGTGTTATTGGATTCTGTTTGCTAGTATTTTGCTGACGAATTTTGCATCTATGTTCATCTGTGATATTGGCCTGTACTTTTCTTTTTTTGTGGCATCTTTGTCTGATTTTTTGTATCAGGATGCTGGTGACCTTATAACGTGAGTTTGAGAGTGCTCCTCCATCAGCAATTTTTTGGAAGAGTTTGAGAAGGCAAGTATTTGCTCTTCTCTGAACTTTTGACAGAAGTCACCTGGGAAGCCACCTGGTCTTGGGCTTTTGTCTGTTGGAAGATTTTTCTCACATTTTCAATTTCAGTGCTTATGATTGCTTCATGAATTCTATTTCTTCCTGGTTCAGTCTTGGAAGGTTGTACTTTTCTAAGAATTTGTTGATTTCTTCCATGTGGTTCATTTTATTGGCATATAGTTGCTCATAGAAGTCTCTATGATCTTGGTATTTCTGCATTATCTGTTGTAGCTTCTCCTTTTTCATTTCTAGTTTTATTGATTTGAGTCCTCATCTCTTTTTTCCTTGATGAGTCTGGCTAATTGTCAAATTTGTTTATCTTCTCAAAGAACCAGCTTTTGGTTTTATTGATCTTTGCTATAGTTGCCTTCATTTCTTTATCATTTATCTCTGCTCTGATATTAATGATTTATTTCCTTAAACTAACTTCAGGTGTTTTTTGTTCTTCTTTCTCCAATTGCTTTAGGTGTAAGGTCATGCTGTTTATTTGAAGTTTTTCTCATTCCTTGAGGTAGGCTTGTATTGCTATAAACTTCATTTTAACATTGCTTTTGCTGCATCCCATAGGTTTTGGGTCATGTGTTTTCACTGTCATTTTTTTCTAGGTTCTGCTTTATTTCCTCTGATTTCTTCACGGACTTCTTGCTTATTTAGAAGTATGCTTTTAGCTTTCTTGTGTTTGTGTTTTTCAGTTTTTTTTTTTTTTCCTGTTGCTATTGTGTTAGCTGCCCAGTCATTCTGACCCTTTTTGACTGCATGGACTGTAGCCCACCAGGCTCCTCTGTCCATGAAATTCTCCAGGCAAGGATACTGGAATGGGTTGCCATTCCCTTCTCCAGGGGGTCTTCCCAACCCAGGGATCGAACTCAGGTCTCCTGCATCACAGGCAGATTCTATACTGTCTGAGCCACCACGGAAGGCCCCCCCCAGCCCCTTTTTTTCTTGTAATCAATATCTAATCTCATAGCATTTCTTTAGCATTGTGGTCAGAAAAGATACTTGATATGATTTCAATTTTCTTAAATTTACCAATGCTTGATTTATGAACCGAAGATGTGATATATCCTTGAGAATGTTTTGTGTGCGCTTGAGAAAAAAGTATATTCTGATGTTTTTGGATAGCATATGCTAAAGATATCAATTCACTCCATCTAGTCTAATAAGTGACTTAAGATTTGTGTTTACATATTAATTTTCTGTGTGGATGATCTGCTCAGTGGTATAAGTGGAGTATTAAAGTCTACTATGATTATGCTATTGTCACTTTTCCCTTTTTGTATTGTTAGCATTTGACTTATGTGTTGAGGTGTTCCTATGTTGGGTACATAAATATTGATAACTGTTTCATCTTCTTTTATTGACTCCTTGATTATTATGTAGTGCCCTTCTTTATCCCTTATAACAGTATCTATTTTAAAGTCTATTTTGTTTCATATGAGTATTGCTACTCCTGCTTTTTTTGTTGTTTCTTATTTACATGGACTAAGCTTTTCCATCCCTTTTCAGTGTGTATGTGTCCTTAGGTCTGGAGTGGGTCTCTTGTGGGCAGCATATATGTGGATCTTTTTTTCTGTATCCATTCAGCCAGTCTGTGTCTTTTGGTTGAGGCATTTAATCCATTTAGATTTATGATAGTTATCAATATATATGTTCTACTACCATTTTCTTAATATTTGGGTTTTTAAATATCTATTTCCTTGGCTATACTGGGTCTTAGTTGCAGCATGCAAAATCTTTTAGTTGTGGCATGTAGACTCTTAGTTGTGGCATGGTGGACTTAGTTCCCTATCAGAGATCAATTCTGGGGCCCTTGAAGTGGGAGCTTGGAGTCTTAGCAACTGGACCACCAGGGAAGAACCTGGGGTTTATTTTTGTGGGTCCTTTTCTTCTAGTGTGTGTGTGTGTGTGTGTGTGTGTGTGTGTGTTTGAGAGTTCCTTTAGCCTTTGTTGTAAGGCGGTTTTGATGCTGCTGAATTCTCTTAGCTATTGATTGTCCATAAAGTTTTGATTTCATCATCAAATCTGAATGAGATCCTTGCTGGACAGAATAATCTTGGTTGTAGGTTTTTACCTTTTGTCGCTTTAAATATATCTTGCCACTCCCTTCTGGCCTGCAGAGTTTCGGCTGGAAGTTCAGCTGTTAATCTCATGGGTATTCCCTTGTATATTATCTATTGCTTTTCTCTTGATGCTTTAAATATTTTTCCTTTGTGTTTAATTTTTGTTAGTTTGGTTAAGATGTTTTGTGGCATATTTCTCTTTAGGTTTACCTTGTATGAGACTCGATGAGCTTCCTGGACTTGGGTCACTATTTCATTTTCCATATTAGGAAATGTTTTGATTATAATCTCCTCAAGTTTTTCCCATATACTTTCTTTTTTTCTTCTTCATCTGGGAACACTAATTCAAATGTTGGTGCATTTAATATTGCCCCAGAGGTCTTTAAGATTGTTCTCGATTCTTCTCATTCCTTTTTCTATATTCTGCTCCTTTGCAGTTTTTTCTAATTTTCTATCTCTCAGCCCACTTATCCATTCTTCTGCCTCAGTTATTCTGCCCACTACAGATTGATGTTTGCCGAGGGCATTTGTGATCTGCCTCTGCAGGGAGTTAATCCTATGCTGCTGCAGCTATTTACCTTTGACACAGGCTGCCTAAAGCTCAGCATTCAGAAATGAAGATCATGGCATCTGGTCCCATCACTTCATGGGAAATAGACGGGCCAACTGTGGAAACAGTGCCAGACTTTATTTTTTGGGGCTCCAAAATCACTGCAGATGGTGCTTGTAGCCATGAAATTAAAAGACGCTTACTCCTTGGAAGAAAAGTTATGACCAACCTAGGTAATATATTCAAAAGCGAAGACATTACTTAGCCGACTAAGGTCCCCCTAGTCAAGGCTATGGTTTTTCCTGTGGTCATGTATGGATGTGAGAGTTGGACTGTGAAGAAGGCTGAGCACCGAAGAATTGATGCTTTTGCACTGTGGTGTTGGAGAAGACTCTTGAGAGTCCCTTGGACTGCAAGGAGATCTAACCAGTCCATTCTGAAGGAGATCAACCCTGGGATTTCTTTGGAAGGAATGATGCTAAAGCTGAAACTCCAGTACTTTGGCCACCTCAAGCGAAGAATTGACTCATTGGAAAAGACTCTGATGCTGGGAGAGATTGGGGGCAAGAAGAGAAGGGGCCGACAGAGGATGAGATGGCTGGATGGCATCACTGACTCGATGGATGTGAGTCTGAGTGAACTCCGGGAGATGGTGATGGACAGGGAGGCCTGGTGTGCTGCGATTCATGGGGTCGCAAAGAGTCGGACACGACTGAGCGACTGAACTGAAGGGAGTTCAGCGTGGAGAATGAGGCACTTTGTGCTCCAGGGAGACTGACAGAACAGGTCTTTAGATAGTTTGATATTTTAGGAACTGATTTCATGATCACAATCCTTTCATCTCCTCATATCTAGAAAAGTACTAAATTTCTTCAGGGTTATATTAAGTCCTCTTGACTAACAGGAAATCTTTTATAAAATAATTTCTTGATTGCATGAACTCCCCCTTCACCAAAATCACATATATTGACCTTCACCCACTACTTCTTTGGAACAGTTTATCAAAGCTATCTGAGGTACCATCTCCTGGGCTGTAGTCCTCATTTTGCCCCAAATAAAACTTAACTCACAACTCTCACGTTGTACATTTTTTTTTAGTTTACAGTTATGGTAACTGTGAAGGGACCCAGAGTGAACATCCCTTCTTCACCTGAACTCTACAAGGAACTGGAGCTGTAATACCAGCAGCAGCCCCTTGCACCCATCTACCTTCTCAGGTAGTCCAGACGATTTTGGCTAAGCCTTTCCTGGTTCTCAGATATCCCATATTGGTTGATGGTCATGAATTTTATTTGGCAGTGAAGCAGATTACTTATTCCCTCCCCAGGTGAAAGGCACTGGGCAGGGAGTAGGGGTAGTTGAAATATACCAGAGCATACCCGCTCAGTGTATAGAAACTGAGTGGAAAGATACTGGGTTGGGCTGGTTGAAAGACACCAGGGCAATACCCACTAAGTGGAAAAATCTGGGGGCAGGGCTTGGTTGAAAGATACTGAGGAATATGCAGGGCTCAACTGAAAGATCCTGAGGTTGCTCAGTTCTAGGAGACTAAGCAGTCTGTAGTGAGTAGCTAGGAGGCTAATCTGATGCTTTTCCTCAAATTGGCTGCCTTAATAGAATTTTGGGGGATAAAATTGAAGATATTACATGAGAGTTTTACATCATAGAAAAGGGACAAAACTCCTCTCAGCTGGTTACAGCTTACTCAGGTGACTGAGAAATTTTTAGGAGGAGTGGAAGCCGAAGCCTCTTACCATGCAATGATCCCATAGGGAAACTCACTCATTAATTAAAACACTTGCTTATCCAGGGGTCATAGATAAGAATTGATCATTCAGTGATCTGAGCACTGTGGTGGTCTTAGACTGCCAAAGTGAGTAACTAATATGTGTAAGAGGGCTCAAGTGACTCTGGAGTGACTCGTGGAGGGAGTTAGGTTCACAGTGTACTGGCTCACCACAGTTTCATGAGTGAATTTTATCCACAACAAGTTCAACTTAAAATAAGTAGAGCCTCTCAAACACAGAAATCAGGGACATAAGAAAGCAGCCTCTATCTCCAGCCAGGGTTATGTACATACAAAACTTATACTTGCAAGTACCTACTTAATTGAGGAAGTTATACTAAAGGAGATCTCAACCTAAAATATCCAAATTGAGGGTCTTTTGCTATTCCAAAATTGATATTTTTGTGCACATAGTTAGAAAAAGTCAGCTGTAAGATCAGATAGCTTGAATGAAATGCTTGCAGAACATTCTAAAAGAGGAAACAATAGAGTAACTTCTTTGCAGGAAACTAACAAGAAGCTACATGAAACTATATAAGAACTCAAAAAGGCCACTAGCAGAGACTCAGGTCTAGTGGGACTGGAAAGTCATATTTAGGGCATTTATACCGTGTGGCTTTTTATTTCTGGGCATCGTCTTTCCATTTGTTCCATTTGGCTTTTGATTTCTGGGCATCTCTTTGCCATTTGTTTTATTTGGAGTGTAAATTTTGGCTGGCGATATTTTGGTACAGCTTGGTTATTTTGGTTTGAGCACACAGATTGGCTTGATTATGCAGACATCTGTACAAACTGCTTGAGCAGTTTATATAGGAAGTGCTTCCTCTAAGCTTCCACCACCACCCCACACCTAAGAACCCTTTGGGAAAAATTTTAAATGGCTGGTCAACCTATAGCTTATGATCCAATGACAAAGAAAAATGGCCTAAAAATATTAGATCTTTATTGCCACAGGGTGGGAAAATGGACAGACGTTCCCTTATGTTCAGGACTTTTCTCCTATAATCAACGGCATGGGGCTGATCAAAATAAGATCCTTACCTCCCAGAGGGACAATTCCTGATAGAACATTTTATTAGTCTGCCTTTGTTATCAGGGCTAGTTTGAGAACTATCTGGTCTAAATTTTGGTTATGAAACTATGATCACAGAAAAATAAAGATTTTTGACAGTGTGGCCATGATATTCTTTAGATTCCGGAGAAAACTGATTAAAACTTTTTTGAAGTTGTCCTACTAGGAGAAGACGTCTTCCTCTTCTTGCACCTTGAGACTACAGCTTTCAGGGACACCTATCTAGACAATCTCTAATTCCTGAAACAGAGGGAAAAAATTCTAGAAAAAGAAGCCTCTAAAAACTTCTTTAAATTCCAACTGTTATTTATAATCTAGTGAGTTTTATATTGTGCTATCTGATTCATAACTAAGTTTGGATAACAAAGCTGTGAAATCTCTTGTTTCCATTTGAATATATGTATGTCTCAGTATGTGTGTTTGTCTTTGGATATTGTTGCTGATATTTGTAAATGAGCTTTGTTTAATTGGCTTTAAGAAAAGTAAGCACTTACAACTCAAACAATTCGAAATACAAGAAAAATTAACCTAAATGAATTTTATGTTCACATGAACTGGAAAATATTTAGCATTAAATGAGGTGAGGTGAGGTGAAGTCGCTCAGTCGTGTCTGACTCTTTGCGACCCCATAGATTGTAGCCTACCAGGCTCCTCTGTCCATGGGATTTTCCAGGCAAGGGTACTGGAGTGGGTTGCCATTTCCTTCTCCAGAGGATCTTCCCAACCCAGGGATCAAACCCGGGTCTCCCACATTGTAGGCAGACGCTTTACCATCTGAGCCACCAGGGAACTGGTATTAATGTGTTTGTTGATCTAATTAATATGAGTCATTAACATTAAGCATAGTATTTACATTGTGTCTTGGTTTAATAAAAGTTAAATAAAATCTTGTTATAAGAGCAATTACTGAACAGTATCTTCCTCTTACAGAGAAATTAAAAAGGTTTTGGACAATTAATGAATATGTTTGATGCCATCCTGAGATGTTCTCTATAAAGAAGCAAATGTTTTTAGAAATTATCGCTGGTATTTATGTTCACTAGTCTATTGAATGGTAATATAGAGGATAGTTGCTTAAGGAAAGTAGGATGTATGTTTTTAGTAAACAAGGTATGATGAATGGAATTTCATTTTGTTAAGGGAAAAGGAAGTAGGTTTGACTTATAGGTGGCTTTTTCAGTATAGGAGAACAAATTAATGGGTACAGAAAATGATTAAAACAAAAAAGGTTTGTGGAAAGTTGACCCCTGAGAAAAGAGTTTTGTGCATGCTCAGAAATGACCAAGTTTAAAATATGTAATTGAGTAAATTAAAAGTAAGTAGGTGCAAAATGTGAATTTGACTTTTCTCTGTATTAAGAGGACGAGCTTTCTTCAGATGTTGAACTGCCTTTGATAACAGTTTCTTTACCTCTTAAATGATCTGTTCCATATTTGCCTTTGAAATCTTTTATTGTTTCTTTGGCTAAGTGAATCAAATTCTAATGAAACATTTTTTGACCTATAGCTAACTTTGGGATGCTTCAAAGGGCCTCTGAAGCATCCTAAAGAGAGATATTAAACTAATTAGGTTCATCTGGTACATTGAATTGCAAGGAAGTATTGTCAAACGAGTAATAAATGTCCTCAGGTTATATAGTATGGTAAATGTTACTAATATAGATATCCTAGAAATTCTATAGAGTTTCTAAAATTCAGATATGTCCTGACAAAATATTATCAGTCATGATTCCAGTTATCATCTTAAAGTGTTGTTACAGCAGTAACCAGATTTCTTTGTCAATTATATTGTAGTCAGATTTTTTCTTTTTTCTGTTTTTTAGATTTTTTTGTATCCCTTATTTATTTTATTTTTTAATATAAATTTATTTATTTTAATTGTAGGCTAATTACTTTACAATATTGTATTGGTTTTGCCATACATCAACACGAATCTGCCATGGATGTATACGTGTTCCCCATCCTGAACCCCCCTCCCACCTCCCTCCCTATACCATCCCTCTGGGTTATCCCAGTGCACCAGCCCTGAGCATCCTGTATCATGCATTGAACCTGGACTGGTGATTTGTTTCACATATGATATTATACATGTTTCAATGCCATTCTTCCAAATCATGCCACCCTCACCCTCTCCTACAGAATCCAAAAGTCTGTTCTATACATCTGTGTCTCTTTTGCTGTCTCACATACAGGGTTATCGTTACCATCTTTCTAAATTCCATATATATGCGTTAGTATACAGTATTGGTGTTTTTCTTTCTGGCTTACTTCACTCTATATAATAGGCTCCAGTTTCATCCATCTCATTAGAACTGATTCAAATGTTTTCTTTTTAATGGCTGAGTAATACTCCATAGTGTATATGTACCACAGCTTTCTTATCCATTCGCCTGCTGATGGACATCTATGTTGCTTCCATGTCCTGGCTATTATAAACAGCGCTGCAATGAACATTGGGGTACATGTGTCTCTTGCAATTCTGGTTTCCTCAGTATGTATGCCCAGCAGTGCGATTGTTGGGTCATATGACAGTTCTATTTCCAGTTTTTTAAGGAATCTTCACACTGTTCTCTATAGTGGCTGTACTAGTTTGCATTCCCACCAACAGCGTAAGAGGGTTCCTTTTTCTCCGCACCCTCTCCAGCATTTATTGCTTGTAGACTTTTGGATAGCAGCCATTCTGACTGGTGTGAAATGGTACCTCATTGTAAACGTGCCTTCTTAAGTCTTTTGTCATTATAGGCAGTTATGGTTATTTATTATTTATTTTAATAAATAAATAATATTGCTTTTACAAAATGGTTCCTCTTCAAGAACATTTATAGAAAGAACTTTTGGATAAACATGTGTTTCTTACTTTCAGACCATAATGCTGAACTGGGTAAGAAATTAAAGGATTCTAATGGGAAACCTGATGGCTTCATAAAAATTAACAAAAGGACTTAATGAACTGGTGAATATGCTTATGACTTTTATGGTTTCTATCTGAAAAATTTACTGGTTTAAATATATGTTTTCTAAGTATAAGGAAAACCTTCCCCTCAAACTAATTATGACTTACAGTAATTTGGTAAAATTATTCTTTTGTAAGCAAAAGTAAAACTTACCTTTTCTCTCTCTGTCTGATCCCTCTAGAGACTGGGAACTCTAAGATTTCCAGTAGCTTTATCAGATAAGTTAGGAAGGCTATCTCACTAACAAGTACAGAAATCTCAAAGAATCTTGGAGCTCTTGAGAAGGGAGAAATTCACCTAAATTTATTAAGCAAAATCTGTAATAAGCCCTTGGCATAACTTTCCTAGCCTTGAGTTTTTTTTTTTAAAGTTCAGCCTGAGACTCAGCAAAGCAAAAAAAAAAAATGTCTATAAGAACTGTGGTGTTGGAGAAGACTCTTGAGAGTCACTTGGACTGCAAAGAGATCCAACCAGTCCATTCTGAAGGAGATCAGCTCTGGGATTTCTTTGGAGGGAATGATGCTAAAGCGGAAACTCCAGTACTTTGGCCACCTCATGTGAAGAGATGACTCATTGGAAAAGTCTCTGATGCTGGGAAGGATTGGGGGCAGGAGGAGAAGGGGACGACAGAGGATGAGGTGGCTGGATGGCATCACTGACTCGATGGATGTGAGTCTGAGTGAACTCCGGGAGTTGGTGATGGACAGGGAGGCCTGGCATGCTGCAATTCATGGGGTCACAAAGAGTCGGACACAACTGAGTGATTGAACTGAACTGAACTGAACTGAACTGATAATCAATTATGGCTATATAAATCATCAGGTCAAGTTTATTGAGACCAGACATTTTCCAAAAAATGTCATCTTAATTTGGTTATATTTGGTAAAAATGAGGGTAACCTTAGGGAGAAAAAGATGTTTCAATAAATGTTAAGTCCTAGTTTTGTTAATGGAGGTCTGTATCTACTAAGGCTCATTTCCTGGATAGTTCTTTACTATATTAACATAACTTTAATTGAGTTATTAAAGGACACTCTAAGTTGGTTTTTGAAGCTTATCTCAGTAATGTATCATTGGACAAAGATCAGATGCCTCACAACCTGCAACCAGGACTGGAAAATGATTTAAGGGACTGTCTCCAACCCAAATGGAAGGACTTTTTTTTAATCGAAGGAAACTACATTACACCAGGACAAGAGGAAGATATCAGAAGCAGACAGTTTGCTGAAGATGCTGGACCCGACTCATGATAATTTATAATGTTTTCTTGACTTCTTGGGGCTTTACACACAAAATGTTTTCTATCATGGACATCATCCTATGCTAGTTTTAACACCCAATCCAATTGTTGGGTTTGTGGCTAATTACCTGCTTCTAATACTTCTAAATTACTTTGGTGGATTTCTTCACTCCAAGACTCTAATTGGATGACCCTTAAGAAATTTATTTTAGAAGAATGAGAGTTCAGTCCTGCTCTGTCTACCCATATTACTAGATGGGACCCTCTCAGATGGCCTATTGATAATACCTGCTCTGACCCTAACCATAGATTCAAAGTTTCTTTTCAGGTCACTCAAACTCAGTCAGAATGATGACCTAAGTCTCAATCAAAAACTGTAACCTCTCATCTGTTTAAAGGAAAACTCCCATAATAATGGGATGAACATATATGGTTAGCATCAGTCTGTGGTCATTTAAGGTTTAAGGCCCCCTGTTTATCTTGGGAACAAGTAAATTATACTAGAATAATCAACCTAGTAACACTAGGAAATTGGGCTAAGAGTCTTATATAATTTTCCTAAAAATAAAAAATATTGGTACAGAATAGACTAAGTAAAATGACCTAAGAATGTACTGTGGTACACCTAATGTAGGTTCTCGACTTAATTCTCACTTAAATCTTTAATAATACTTCCAATGATATTATTTGTATTTGCCAGTTTTACAAGATTGTTGTTTCTTGCAATTACCGAATATGTAACTGAGTCCCCAGTGAAAATAATGATGACTAGGAGACTTGCAGTGGTTGATGAAACATATAGTTCTGTATACCATCAATGATTGTAATAGTGTAACTCTAGATATGCTGCTGCTGCTAAGTCACTTCAGTCGTGTCTGACTCTGTGCGACCCCACAG
Source organism: Capricornis sumatraensis (assembly GCF_032405125.1). Lineage (NCBI taxonomy): Eukaryota > Metazoa > Chordata > Mammalia > Artiodactyla > Bovidae > Capricornis > Capricornis sumatraensis. The sequence goes on from NC_091071.1 coordinate 45,737,291, forward strand.
ATGGCAGCCCACCAGGCTCCCCATCCCTGGGATTCTCCAGGCAAGAACACTGGAGTGGGTTGCCATTGCCTTCTCCAATGCATGAAAGTGAAAAGTGAAAGTGAAGTTGCTCAGTCATGTCCCACTCTTTGCGACCCCATGGACTGCAGCCCACCAGGCTCCTCCGTCCATGGGATTTTCCAGGCAAGAGTACTGGAGTGGGGTGCCATTGCCTTCTCCGAACTCTAGATATGGGAAGATGTAATAAGAGAGAATATTTTCCTGGACAGAAGACAGGTGTCCAGAGACCTTTAATTATTTTTATTTTATTTTTTAAATTTTTTAATTTTTACTTTATTTTACTTTACAATACTGTATTGGTTTGGCCATACTAATTATTAAAGACCCAGTCCAGTAATAGCACATTGAGTGGCCTATCAGCAAAATCTTCTCCAGAACTAGGAATGAGCCATCCTAACAATGTGGGATGAAATAATCATTAAATGCCTCCCAAATTATGGTCAAATTTATGACTGTGAGGGGGGCCCTATCAGAATGGACTGGTTGGATCTCCTTGCAGTCCAAGGGACTCTCAAGAGTCTTCTCCAACACCACAGTTCAAAGCATTAATTCTTCAGTGCTCAAGTTTCTTTACGGTTCAGCTCTCACATCCATACATGACTACTGGAAAAACCATAGCTTTGACTGTACAGATCTTTATTTTATTACCAGTAGTCATGTACAAATGTGAGACTTGAAGCATAAAGAAGGCTGAGCACTGAAGAATTGATGCTTTCGAACTGAGGTGCTGGAGAAGACTCTTGAGAGTTCCTTGGACTGAAAGGAGGTCAAACCAGTCAATCCTAAAGAAAGTCAACCCTGAATATTCATTGGGAGGATTGACGCTGAAGCTGAAACTCCAGCAATTTGGCTACACTATGTGAAGAGCTGACTTGTTGGAAAATACCTTGATGCTGGAAAAGATTGAGGGCCGGAGGAAAAGGAGGCAGCATAAGATGATATGGTTAGATATCATCACTGACTCGATGGCCATGAATTTGAGCAAACTTCTGGAGAGAGTGGAGGACAGAGGAACCTGGTGTGCTGCAGTTCATGGGGTTGCAAAGAGTGGGACACAGCTTAGCAGCTCAACAATAAGTGTTTATTAACTTTAGCTGGTGAGGACTGTGGCGTCTAGGGGATCCGACACATGATTCAGGGTTATTTGGTGATAAGGCACAGATCCACCTTTGTTTTTACCTAATAGGGTGAAAACTGATTCAGGGACAACTGAAGGACAGAAACTTCTGGGAAGTTCAGGACTATACTATCAACGTGAGTGGAGGGGGACTTCTGGGATAACAGTGAGTCAGTCACTGGGTAGAAAGATGGTTCAACTCCAAGAAATGTAAGAAGGGGGCTCACCCAAAGGTGGGTGGTGACCCTCACTGAAGGAGGAGCCTGTGGTGGAGCTCTTGAATGGGGTGACTGGGGTGGGACAATCTCAAGGTGACTGAAGTTCAAGAAGGCTGCTGCCTAGTGACAAATTCAGTGCAGACCAAAGGTAGTATTCAGGTTTTTTTTTTTTTTTGAAATAGGAGCAAGGAGGGAGTTCCCCATGCTCAAAGAAAGGAAAGGTCTTCATCATACACGAATTGCTGACCTCTCTGGGGACTCACCCCAAGCCTTGGCTGGAAGACTCCTTCATTCTTCCTCCCAGAGCTCCTCTCCTGCACTGTTCTGTGCTGCTTGGGATCAGTCCCCTCATCGCACCCCCACACCCTGCTCCACCAGCCCTGTGCTGCACCCCTCACACATGCTCCTGGCACTTCTCTCTGAGCCATCCCAGAATTGCTTAATCCATATTTTATTCCTACAGCCAGTGTGCAAACCCTCTGCCCTCCACTCAGCGGGGAGAGAGCCCTCAAAACACTTTCGCCCCTCCTGCAAGACTTCGGTGGCCCACAGTGCCAGCAACCCCCACACTGTGACTACCTGAAAGGGAAGCACCTCCTTACTTCTCATTAGTAATCTAATCGGGGCCCAAGAAGGGTACTCCATAAGGAAGATTCCGGGAAGAGTGCCTTGCATATCGAAACTGGCCTTCTTCTTCCAAATCCTCTCTGAACACTGTGTAGGACTCGTGGCTAGGCCCTTCCGAGATGGTTGGGGTTAAACTTGCCAGGCGCTGTGGGATGTGGGGGTTAGGGGTACCCACACCTGCGCACTCTAAGGAGTTCTGACCGTGGCTGTGGAATACAGTATACGGTCGGGGCCGACAGTCATGATTGGATGACTGTCAGTCTGGGGTGCACAAGAGGCTGGGCCTCAGGGATGCAAAATCACAGCCCTGCGGGGAGGCAGAGAAGCACCGAGGCTGATATCAGAATAAACAAAGCGAGACGGAGGCATTGCCAGAGCAGCCCCCATTCGGCCCGCGCGCATCACCTCTCCGACTACTGCGTGGCGGCGGACAGGCTCCCGGCCCACCTCTGCCCCGCCCAGGCCTAGCTGCCCTCTCGCGGTTAACCCTTGCGGGCCCGTTTCCTGGAACGGCTGCCCAGCGCCTCCAGCGCCGAAGGAAGGACGCGGGCCCTCCGCCTCCCCCGGTCCTGAGTGGGCGCCAGGCTCCGGGAACTGGCCGTGGTGCTGAGCGCGCAGCTCGGTATCGGGCGCGGCTCCCAGACCTGCCAAGACCGCATACCGCGACACTCCCGGCCTCAGCGGTAAGTAGCCAAAGCCCCGAGGATGTAGGCGTGCGTGGAGTGGGGGAAGGGAGTGATTGGGGAATTTTTGTGCGATTTTCGTGCAATGGGCGGGCTGAGTGGAGGAACCAGTGTCTGCACTCTGTCCACTCCCCAGTGCCCAGCGAAGATAATGTGGTGTCAGGGAGAGATGATCAGTCTGAGCGAGGGAAGGGGGAAACCTTCTCGCGGATGGGGTCTTGGGAACGGACGAGTAAGACTGGAGGCCCATCTTGTCTCCACTGGGCAGGCCAGGAATATCCAGACACTCCCTTATAAAAAGTGGACCAGGACCTTCGGTCCCCAAAGGTCCCTTTGTCTCCCCAACATGAGGGTTGAGTGAATTGGTAATGTTCAAAACAGTGCAGTTTCTGTTTCTGCTTTATCCCCAATCTCACACCCACCCCAGAACACAGAGACTGTCCCTCCCCACAATGGCCTTCACTCCATCCATATGGAAGGTTTTGGCTTCGACAAGATAGCCTATTACAGAGATAAACTACTGCTCCATACATACCCTCTCCACCCCAGTGTCCAAGATGTCCCTGGGTGGGGCTCTCCTCAGAAGCCCCTACTCTTATCACCACTCACCCCTTTGTGTTTCATGTTTGTGATCTCCTGGATATTGGGGGGTGGGGCAGGGGAAATCAGGGTAAATACCAAAACTATCAGCCAAGATTTTCGTATTTCCAAACTGTTTCTGTTGCATATGTGTGACTCCAATGTTTTTATTTTGCTCCATGAAATACTCAATCATTTTCATGTTCAAAAATGAAAGGAAAGCATAGATTACCTTACCAAAAAGAAAAGAAAATTCCAGGCAGTTGAGCTAGTTAGTCATAATGTAGAAAAGCAGCAAATGAAATTGCTTCATTTTCTTAATTTGCAACAAGTTCACATGCATGTGCATGCTCTGTGTAAGATGCTTCGAGGGGAAGCTTTCACATGTGGGAAGTCTCTGCCACCACTTTCTTTCCACTGGACCCTCCTCTGGCTCCTAACTGACCTCTCTGCCCTTTTGCTTCTACTTTACATTCTTTTCACAACTAGAGTGCCATGGCTGGCAAATAATGGGAGAGTATCTCTCAGGTTCCCCCCTAAAAGGGTGTTTAGCCACAGGATAACAAAGCAGAATGTGCATTTTTAAAACTGAGAACCTGGACACATATGGCCTCTGCCCTCAGAAAATGAGAGTGCCAGCACCTGGGTGTCTAGATAAATCCTACTGTGCCCCTAAGAATTATCAAGAAAAATGACTGCTCAGCCTGACTCAAGTTGGGTAGTGGATCCTCTGACCATTTAGGGAGTTCCCACCCATGTCGCATATGGATTGCAGATTTCCAAAGAGTCAGGATCTGGTAAAACATCTTAACATGGAAACTGAATGGACTGAACACACACTGAATTTCAGTGAAATAATCTTTATCATGCCTGGTTGAAGTTATTTTCGAGAGTACAGTAAGAAAAAGATTTTTCTAAAACATAAGAAAAGTAACTGCATAATCATAATCAATATCTCCAAAATTTCTTGCCATAGAAATTATACTACCTTTAGTTACAATTTTTCTAAGTTTGCATGAGCTATACTTTTGCTTTTAATCTTCATTTTCATTTTACTTTCCAAAATTTCTTACAAAACATATTTATTCTTCAATTTTTAGATTTCCCATGAAGGGGAAATTGAGTTGGTTCATAGAATGTCTATCACAGTTAAGAGCACAGGTTTAATATCAGACAGTCTTGGGTTCAAATCCTAGCTCTGTTGCCACCTATGTGAGGGTCAATCCATTGACTTTTCTGGATGTTAAATTCTCCTTTGTTAAAAAAGGTTACAGCAGTATGTCCCTTATAAGCTTATGGGCTAAGCATTCTGCGTGGTTACCACTATGCTGTGTGCCCCAAAACCCATCAGGGCTGGACTACAAAGGTTTGGGAGAAGTAAGAATGGGGTCTGCAGCTACGGGCTGGGAAAGGCTTGGGCACATGCTACATGCTACCCAATAGGAGGCAGAAAGGCAGCTGACCCACTGTCCAGGGTGCTGCCACAAAGAACTGGGCTATAGCCAGAGACAAGCCTGGGTTCTGCAACTTTCCCTTGCATGGTGCCTGCTCCTTCTGGTCAAAAGTCCCAGATGTTCCTCCACTGGGGAGGAAGCATTGCTAAGGGGTGGGAGTGGGATGGAGGTGGTGATGTTTGCCCCTGTGAGCCTGTGCAGTGCCACCTCTGCCACCTCTTCTCATCCTCTTTGGCTTTAATGTTGCCAGCTGGGCTGGGAGGCAGCCCCTCCACTCACCTCCCAGACCTCATGTTAAAGCATTTCTGAGACTCTCTGGAGGGGTCTGGTAAGCCTCTTTGGCAGTGAGTGTGAAAGGCATACATACTGACAGAGTCACTTGCTTGCACACCTGCTCTATTCCTTCCTCACAGATTGTGGACTAAGAGAGAGTGAATCTAGGTGCTCCCTATGGAGAACCAAAGAAATCAGCTCGAACTCTATACTCTCTCCCTGGTCAGACTGCCAGAAGACCAACTGGCAGTCCCTCACTGCCAAGGACATGTGGAGACAGTGAGACAGATGGAGCCTGAGAGCTGGATACCTGTGAGGTCCAGTAAACCAGGATGGAGGGATTGGCTTTAAGGGGGTGCTCTTCACCCCTGCCTTCTTTTAGTTTTCTTTTTTTAAGAGTTACATTTTATTCAGTGGAAATTTTTAGGACTTCAAGCCCAGGAGGCAGCATCTCAAGTAACCATTAGCGAACTGCTCCAAGGAATCGAGAGTGGGAATCAGGTTATATAGAGGATTTGCAACAAGGGGCAGGTAGCATTAGTGTCAAATAATTATGGTTAACTAAAGAAAACCAGATATCCCAAGTTAAGGAATTTAGTGCTTTTCTAGGTATGGGAAGATGCAAGAGTCAGGGCTCCCTGAAATCATTCCTTTGATATGCAACTCGGCTATCTGGGCCAGTATCCTGTGTTTTCACGTCCTGACTTTTCTCACTGGCTCCTCTTGGAGTGCTGCAATCACTGATGACTGTGACATCCTTTGATTACTGACACAGTACTGCCTTCTTTTCATGTGTTCTCATGGGTTTCCAAACTCACCCCAAACTAGACCACTGCTTCTCTCCCCCAAACCAGCTCTTAGCACAGGTCACTTCCTTGCCTTCATTCACCTCTCATCCTCTCCACTTCAGCTTTCCCTCTTTTATGATCCCCTTAATGGCTTGTATCCAGGCCTCAGTGTTTATCCCCTTATGGCATGTATCCAGGCCTCAGTGTTGTTGTTGTTGTTTTTTTTTTACATTGTTGCAACATTTTATTTTAGAGACATTATTTTTTTTTCAGTACTTTTTTTTTTAAATTTTAAAATCTTTAATTCTTACATGTGTTCCCAAACATCCCCCCTCCCACCTCCCTCCCCATAACATCTCTGTGGGTCATCCCCATGCACCAGCCCCAAGCATGCTGTATCCTGCGTCAGACATAGACTGGCGATTAGAATGTGTTTATTCCCCTAATTGCATGTATTCAGGCCTCAGGTTTCTAGACTTTCTTTCTTAATTTGCAGAATCCTGGTGTTTCTTTTTTTGAAAGATAGTATGGCTTTACTCTCTTTATCAAGCTTATAGTTGCAGCCTCCATCTAGACCTTATCTCCTTACACCCGGCCCATTTTACTGACTCTTGTGGGTCACCTCTGTTCAGAACCTCTCTCATGGTTTAGTTCATCCTCCACTCAGACATCAGATAAATGGTCTCAGACCACCAAATTCATTATGCCATTGCTTCCACCTGCTTCTTCAGAAGACTTCTATAGCTCTTTATTGACTCAGGGTAAGGCCAGACTCCCCAGCTGTGCCAACTATGATAAACTTGTTAACATTCTTACCACCTCCCTACTCTCAAGTCCAGGGAAGACATCAGTAAGCGATTCCAGCATTCTTTCCCATTGAACTCAGACTGGGCATCAGAAAATTTCTCTTCATGGCACTCCAGGTAGCAATGTCTGTCAGTTAGGATATGCACAAAAGACAACACCTGCCTGCTCCTCCAGCACATGATGAGCTGTGTATGGCCAGTCTGTCCATTCCTGGTCTCATGCTTGTCTCCTCTCTTTTGCTTTCTGCCACATTGCTGTCTCTCTTCTTCTGCTCAAGCTCTGTGTGCAACATGAAATGCTTGGTTGTGCCTTGCTTGCCTGCTGGGTATATCAGTCCTGAAGGCACACATGTGTCTTCCCCTTCCACTGATGACCCACGGCACCAGCCCTGGAAGCAGATTTCCTTTCAGCTTTGCTGCTTACATGAAGGAAGCAATTTACTTATTGACTTCTCTGCTTCATCCACTTAGAAGGGCCATGATACTCCCCCTAAGGATATGGTGCTATTGGTAGAGTGTAGGGCCTGGATATGGGAGGCTAACTTGCCCAGACAAGCTTTGAAAGGATTCTTGAGTGAGTCACAAGATCACAGTTACAGGAACACCAGACCCTGTCTGCTCTCATTTTGGCTCCAACTCTGTGCCTTTAAGCATGTGACTTAACTTCTCTGAGTATCAGTTATCTACAAAGGCTGGAGCAGTAAGTGTAGGGGTGGGACCGTTCCTATCTCCCCCTCCCCTTGCCTCCACAGAGGATCCAAGCTCAGATATCAGAGCTCAGCTCCCATGCCTGTGTGAGTGGGGCAGCGGGTGGGGTATGGGTTTTCTAGAATCACAAGCCTCCATCCTAGATATTGAGTGTCTCCTGCTTTCCCCCATAGCAGCGGAGACACTGCAGAATGGAGCTGAAGAGAGGAAAGACCTTCATCAAATCTAGCCTGCAGATTGACCATGAGAAACCTCCAGACCCAGCAGCGACTGCCCTGACCACAGAGGATGCAATCTCACTGGGAGGGCAGCAGCTGCCCCACAATGACAGGGGCCCCCAGGTTAGTTCCAGCACCCAAGGATACAACAGATGCCTTGATCGGGAAGCCCAGCCAGACACCAATGGAGGGCCTGCAACTCTCTGTGGGGCCACCTTCAAACTGGTTCGGAAGAGCAAGAATCACGACAGTGTGCCGAAGGCTGATAGGGCAGCCACAGCTACAGGGCAGCTGGTGGGCAGCGCAAGTTTCCCAGGGACCCCCAGCAGCCAGCGCATGATTGACTACCACCACTTTGTGCCCCAGATGCCCTTCGTACCAGCTGTGGCCAAGAGCATCCCAAGGAAGAGAATTTCCCTGAAACGACCGAAGAAGTGCTTTCGTAACCTATTCCACATCCGCAGAAACAAGACTGAGAATTTGCCCTCACAGGCAACCAAGGGGCAGGGCTTGTATTCTCCCAAGGGCCCATCAGAGACTGGAGGGCAGCAAGGCATAGCCTTCCTCCCCTTGGGTGAGGAACTGGGACTGGATGGCCAGTGCCAGGACCTGTCTGACAGTGAGTTCCTGCCCGATTCTTCCTTTGACCTCTGCAGGGCCCTGTGTGAGGACGTGGCCTCACTGAAGAGCTTTGACTCACTCACAGGCTGTGGGGAGATCTTTGCAGATGAGAGCTCAGTGCCATCCCTGGAGCTGAACGAGGGCCTGGTGAGCCCTGCCCAGAGATCACAGGCTTCTGACAGCAAGGCTTCCAGGGGCCCCTTCCAAGGCAGCATAGAGCAGCTGGCATCACCTGCCCAGAATGAGATGTCTGACTTTGCCAAGTTCTGGGACCATGTGAATCACTCAGTGAGGCAGCAGCAGCATGCCCTGCTAGGCCCGTGGCTGGGAGGCCCCCAGGCATCAGACACAGACCAGCCCAGGCCAGATGCAGCTAGGCTGGCTGAGCTCCCCCTGTGCCCATGCAGGGATCCCCACAGCAGCTCCAAAGCCAGCTCCACAGACACAGGGACCCCCAAGAGTGAGCGGCCGGAGTCTGTGTCCACGAGTGATGAGGGCTACTATGACGCCTTCTCACCAGGCCTCGAGGAGGACAAGAAAGAGGCCCCGAGCCCAGGCACAGCCACAGCCACCTTCCCCCGGGACAGTTACAGTGGAGACGCCCTCTATGAGCTCTTCTATGACCCTGCTGAGGGCCCTGGGAGTCCGAGCCTGGATGACGACTTGTGCGGGTCCGAAAGTCTATCGGGACCTGCAGCGGGAGCCCCGTTGTCCATGTGCAGCTTCCATGTCGGTGCAGAGGAGAACCTGGCTCCTGTTCCAGGCCCAGACCTACTCAGCCAGGGCTTCTTGCAGAGCTCTTGGAGGGGCAAAGAATGCCTGCTGAAGCTCTGTGACACTGAGCTTGCCATCACCATGGGCATTATCAACTGGCTCCGCCGGGGCCCGGAGCTCCGTGCCTTGCCTGCCTCCACTCTCAGAGAGCCGGCAACTCCCTCAGGAAGACTGGTGGAGAAACCAGGAGCTGGCTCTGAGAAGATGGGCCTAGGTCCAGTGAAACTGGATGGCAGGGGGACCCAGGCTTTAGATGCAGGTAGAATCTCTATGAGCTCTGTACCCAGCAGGAAGGAGCTGTGGGCATGTTCAGGTCCCAAGGGCCTGCTTGCTGGAGTGAGCAAGGTCCTAGCTGGGGCCAAGCAGGAGACCAAGTCTTCATCCTGTGACCCCTGTCTGGAGTGTGTGCCAGTCTCTGGGGAACGAGGGACACAAGGCCACCCTGAAGGCTCGTTCTCCCCTGTAGGGTCTGCAGCCGCCATGGTAACCAACACATCCAGGAAGAACAAGGTCCCACACCCATCTGTTTGGCCTGGCTCCCAGGAGCCCAGGCTGCCTAGGAACCTCGGGTGTTTCCAAGGTCCCTGGAGGCCAGGTCCTGGGGGAAGCACCATGGATTCAAAACTCACCCTGACAGGCTGTGTGGCCCAGGTGGAAGCCCTACAGATCAACCCAGACTGCCAGTCCCCTGCTGCTCAGCCCCCAAGACAAAACACAGGTAATGGGCTCTGCGGGAAGCCTCAGGCCAGGGACCCTGACATTCTGCAACAGGAACAGCCTAATGGCTTCCCTAACCTGGCTGCCATCTGTGCCCTGCCTTCCCTGGCCAACCCACTCCACATCCCACAGGACCAGAGATGCCCAGGCAGCATTCTGGACCTGAGTCAGCTCAGGGAGGAGCCTGCCATGCTGAATGTCCAGGCCCGTGTCTCTGTGGAGGACCGGCCCCTGCAGCCCAACTCAAGGGCTATGGAGCAGGCTGCACAGAGGGGCCAGCTGGACTTGTAGTGTGCCTCTGCCTGGGATCACTTGCCAGGAATTCTGGCCCTCACTTCCAACAGCTAGTGAGAGGGGGCCCCCTTCTGCAAGTGCCCAGAAAACCACTGCAGCTTTTCGGATCACAAGGGATTCTCTGCAACCAGCAGGAAGTAGGGGCTATCAGGACAGCACAACCGAGCCCCAGCTTTGGAACAGTTTTGCATCCTTGGGATCACATTCAGGAGAGTCTAAGACCCAAATCTTCATCCTTTGTTCCTGATGTGAGGACTGGAGGACTGTACTGGGGGGAAGGGAGTGTCAGTATTCAGACAGGCAGACTGGGGCATTTTAACATGGGGGCATCCGTGCCTAAATCCAACAGCTCTGCCAGAAGAGGTCCTGGGAAGCCCAGGGCCAAGGACAACTGCAAAGCTGCCAGCGCTCTCAAAATGTTCCTCACCGATTTCCTCACACACTTACACAAATGAACAGTCTAAACCCAGGTGTCTAAACATACCCTCGGCCACTTACCATACAGTATGTTGGAGAGAGGAACTCGGGCTTGAAACTTTCGGGAATGGAAACAGTACATATTGTAAAGGGCACATATTGTGTTGATAAGTCTGCACAAGAATTGAGAGTAATAAATGTGAGTGAGGAATCTGAGACTTGGGTAGAAGCTTGAGACTAGGGGTTAGCTCAGTAGTGTCTAGTCACCCCACCTCCAGAATGAGCAGCCATAACCTATGGCTGAAGGGCTGAAGGGCCCTGAAGGGCTAAGGGAATCAGAAGCAGGACCAGCCATCTTAGCAAGAGCCTTGAACCAGCGGATGCCATGCATTCTTGTGCAACCTTGCCAGGGCTGGCCAGACCCTGGAGACCCTGAACAATGGGTGTTCCCAGTCACAAAACATCCCACACAAACAATGGTTTCCCCCCATTTGCGCGCTCTAACAGATCTGTGGGTGGCAAGACGCTCTGGGGAAGAAGCTGTCTGATTCTCCACACTGCCATTTTCATCCTGCGTGCTGCCAGCATTCTAGCTGCCTCTTGCAGGAAGGCTCATTTTTGAATGAAGCTGTATCCCCCAACCCCTCAAAAAAATCACAACATTTGCAGAGCACCAAACATTCAGAATCTCAAAAGGAAAGGTGGCTTGTATCTCAGGAAGGGCAGGTGTCTGTCTGGCCAGCCTCAGGGCAGCAGACCAACAGTAAGCTCCTTGACAGGGTCCTCTGATTAGATCCTGCCTCAGGTGCCCTGTTCTGTTGAGTTGCCAGGCCGGGAGAGGGGGGAGTATGCTACAGGCAGCTATAGAGCTGTTTCTTGAAGAAGTGCTATGGGCCCAGTGATAAGGGAGGGATTCCAGACAGAGAGATGCAGTCTGACCACAGGCTGGGGCCACTCCTCATTGTCCTAGGCGTTGTTTTCAAGCTGGAACATGCTCCGTGGCTCTCATTAATAATTCCCTGGGGCCTGCTATGGGCGGATGAGGGCAGCAAATGGGAGGCTCAAAGGGGCATGACAAGTCTCCTGACCAGGCCCACTGAGACAGGACACACGGAAGGCCAGGGCCCACCTTCCTGGGAAGCCACACTTGACCCTTCCTCCTAGGACTGTCACAAGTGACAGTTTTGGGGGCTTTGACACAAGTAGGTGATGCATGTCAGCTGCTTTCCTGGTTTCTGACATGGAAACGTAGGCCATGGTGTGGATGTGACTTGCCCACATCATCCTCAGCCAGCAAGTGGGGCCCAGTTCTTGGCAGCCCCCACTGTGAACACCCTTCTCAAGGCCTCCACTCGTCCCTTCTTTCAGGATACAGATGTCTGGGGCCTCTGGGTGCCAGGAGCACACCTCCCTGTTACTTTGTACTGCACCTGAGCAGAGAGAGTACCCAGTAAATACTGCTGCAAGAATGAAATACCAAAAAGTTGTGCATGGTTTTCTGATTTCTTGCTGCCTGTGGGCCTGGGGTCTAGAGAGCAACAGAGTTGGGTTTAACTTGGTTGAACTTCTGATGAAGACTTCCTTGATATGACACAGTGACTCATGGAGATGTAGAAGAACCAGCCCAGCCCAGAAGTACTGGGAAGGTTATGAACCAAGGTGGTTCCAGGACTCAGAGGCCATGGCAATGAGGATGTACAATGACCCAACAGCAGGGAAGCAGATATAAAGACCTGGGCCATGCCTACCTTCCCAGTGGCTCACTGTGGAGGATCTTAAGCAGTGCTGGCACCACAGAGATTATCCTTCAGCAATCTGAGTAGCAGACCCAGCAGTGGTCTACGAGACATCTTGCTGGGAGAATGAAGGAGGCCATGTGGTCTTCCTCTCGTGTTCTGTGAGTCAAGGTTCCCTCAGCCCATCTCCCTTTCTGTACCCCACTCTTTAGGCTGCCTTTCCCAGAAAGAGGGATCCAGGCAGTGCCAGTCTGACTGGACTCCACAGGTCTCAAGTGTGTCCTTGAGTGACCCACTGCTAGGAAGAGGGGAACTTTGGGAGTCAGCTCCTGGGACAGGTGTCAAACCCAGTGATGAGTGTGGAACAGTTCTGTGTGGGGCATTCTCAGAACTCTGGTCAATTTCCAGTCCTTCTATTCACACATGGCTGTAGAAGTTATAGAAAGTTTTTCCCATGTAAAGTAAAATCCTGAGAAGAAGGTCCAGTTGTCCCCAGCTCACAGCTGTCCCAGGGTCACACAGTGGTGGGGGAACTGGGACTCACCCTGGCGCCTGTGCACTGTGCTTTTGCCCTTCCAACCTTCTGAGGTTGAGTTCAAAAATGGGAGGTGCTGGAAGGGATTCAGGCAGCCTCGCAGCTGAGCCTGACAGTAGGGTGGCTGGGTGGACCAGGAGGGCAGGCAAGTGAGCAGAAGGTGCTAGAATGGAAAAGGGGGTGAAGGCCAGCACAGGTTGGGGAAGACCCTGAAAACTACACTGGGGGTACTTCTTACATTTCCTGGCTCTTCATTTTATTTATTTGTTTACTTGCTTATTTATATGAAGTGAGGACTGATACACAGAATACAGAACAATGAAAACTAAGTTTCTTCTAATTCCTCTCTTATCCCTGTTGTTTTGATTCAAAATCAATTTCCATTCACTACAAGCAATCCAAACAATGCCATATGCAGAGCCTTAGCTTCCCTGTCCTTGAAATTGGATGTGTCCTCAGACCCTTTCTGTGCCCATGACATAAATACACATGACTTGCACCTTTTTTTTTTTCACTGCACACTGTAACATAGACATCTTCCTTGGGCTTAGCAGGCATTAGCAGCATGCAGGTTCTCCACTCTCTTGAACAGCTTGCACAGCAGTCTCCTATAGGTGGCAAGTAATTTAGACACTCTGCTGCCGATGGATACTCAAATTATTTTCCCATTTTAGCTGTTACAAACAATACTGCACTTCATTTTTTGGCTAAATGTTCTCTCTGAAAGTCCTCTTCAAAACTATGAAAATGAAACTTAACAAGGAAAAGATGCATTTTTTAAAAAAATGACCAGTGAATCCTGATTCCATATCCCCACCCCAGTGCCGAACTATCTTCAGGTCCTGGTGTTGTTAATGGCCTGAGTTTCATGCTCATACAAACATACTACATGCCTTCATCTTTGGAAGGGGATAGGTTGGTTCTTTTGTTATTATGTGTAAGGCCTTGGAATTTGTCATTTTCCTCCTTACAAGAAAAAGGTGGACAAACTGAAAATCTATGATTTTCCTGACCTGTCAGACAATGAGATCACAGAGCAAATAATTTCTCTGAAGCCTGGAGACATAGGTACATCCAAAGAATGAGGCAACTGAGACCTGTAGCAGAAGCTTCAAGATTATGAAGAACTGGTAGGAGCATTTAGGGAGTAATTTTGACAAATTGCTATGACTGAGAAGGCAGGGATAAGGGGCATGGAAGTAAATGGGGTGCCCATACATTCATGGCTTTCTTCCAGAAACCATTCTATATTTTCAGGGTGGGAACAAACGTCCCCTCATGGGCCTGGCAAAGAGAGAATAGCCATTGTGAAACCCTCCATATCCTTCTCCCTAACAGGCCTATGTAAAGGGGAGAGACTTCCTAGAGGGATATTTTGAAGCCTTTTCCAAGCTGAAAGAAGGGAATTCTACCCAATCCCAGACATTTCCAGCCTTTCTGTCTCACTTAAGAAAAACATAGACAGATAGAAATAGAAAGAAAGGGATAGTTAACCAGAAGAGGATTCTAAAATAAAAACCGGAAATGGTGAGCCAGAAGGAACTAGGGTTTCAGAAGGCTTTACCCCACCCCGGCATCACAGGTCTACAAAAGATTGAGACTGAGTAGAAGCTTAGAAGGGCATGTTCTCCCACTTCCAACTAAACCTATCTCTACACTAAACAGCTTTAGTCATAAGAACTGTGGATTAAAACTAAAAGAGCTATGAGACAAAGACTCACTAAAGATCAGAAGAAAGGGGAGCCACAGAGAAATGGAGGGAGGGAAAATAAGCCCATTACAGTAATACAAAGCCTCTGGTGCTTATATAAGAAATAAGGAAATAGCCCACCTCTTAGCCAGATTAACAGAAACCCGCACACTAAAAACCTATTTACTTCACTACCTGTTACCCTATACAGTCTCTGACTTTCAGCCGAAAACTATTTGCTAAAGGCAAAAGGAAACAATGTCTGAGGAACAAAGATATTACCAGAACTAGTCACAGGTGTTGGAATTATCACATTAAAGCTTATAAAATGAGTGATTAATATGCTGAGAGTTCTAATGGAAAAAGTAGACAAAGGTGGTAATACAGCTGACAGGAAAAATTTCAAGAAAGAGATCGAAAGAAACTGTTAGACGTCAGAAACACCGTACATTAAATGAAGAATCCCATAAATGAGCTCATCAGTAGACTCACCATAGTTTAGCAAAGAATCTGAGTTTTTGATCTTCCCTGGGGGTCCAGTGGTTAAGAATCCATCTGCTGATGCAGGGGCCATGGGTTTAATCCCTGGTCCAGGAAGATTCCACATGCCACGGAGCAAGTAAGCACATGCACCACAGCCACTGAGTCCACATGCTGCTGTAACTACTGAAGCCCATGTGCCTACAGTCCGTGCACCACCAGCAAAGCCATCACAGTGAGAAGCCCATGCATCACAAGGAAGAGTATCTCCCACTCACCACAACCAGAGAAAGCCTGAGCACAGCCATGAAGATGTGCTGCAGCCAAAAATAAATCAAAATAAATAAAATTTAAAATTTAAAAATAAAAACTAAGAATCTGTGAGTTTTATTAGAAAATACCTGAGACAAATAAAAATGAGACACTATATACCCAAACTTAAGGGATACAGAGAAAGCAGTACTAAGAAGAAAATTTATTTCTGCGATGCCTATGCTAAAAAAGAATAAAGATCTCAAATTAATAACCTAGCTTTATATTCATAATTTAAGGAACTAGAAAAAGCAGAAAAAACTAACCCAGACCCAGCAGAATGAAAGAAATAATAAGCCTTAGAATGGAGATAAATACAATGCAGAAGAGAAAAAAAAACAGGAAAAAAGTCATCAAAACCAAAGTTGGTTCTTTGAAAAGATCAACTAAATAGACAAACCTTTAGTTTAGACTGAGAGCAAGAGAGAGAAGACTTAAAAGTATTAAAATCAGAAATACATAAGTGCAGATATTATCAATTTTATAAAAATAAAAAAGATAAAGAATGCTATGGACATTTACATCAATAAATTGCATAATCTAGATGAAATGGACAAATTCCTAGAAATATACACCTATCAGAAATGAACCATGAAGAAATTAAAAATTTGAGGAGAATAGATCTATAACTAGCAAAGAGACTGAGTCAGTAACTTTGGAAAAACCTCTCAATAACAAAGGCTCAGGACAAGATGACTTAACTGGTGAATTCCATCAAATGCTCAAGGAAGATTTAACATCAATCACCCTGAAACTCTTCCAAACCTTTGAAGAGATGGGAACAGTTTGTAACTCATTCCATGAGGCCAACACTGCTCTGATACCAAAGCCAGACAAAGACATTACAAGAAAACTACATACCAATATTTCTTATGAATATATGATACAAAAATTCTCAACAGAATAGTGGCAAACTGAATTCAACAGCACAGTAAAAGGATTACACATACCAAGACCAAGTGAGTTTTGTTCCTAAACTGCAAGGATGGTTCAATATACAAAAAACAAAATATGTAATACTATGCCATTAATAAGATGAAGGAAAAAAGCATGTGATCATCTCAACTCAAGCAGAAAAACCATTTGATAACATCCAGCAGCCTTTCATGATAAAAATACTCAGAACACTAGGAATAGAAAGAAATATCCTCAATACAATAAAGAGAATTTATTAAAAACTCACAGCTAACATTACTCTCAATGGTAAAAGACTGAAACTTTTTCCTAAGATCAGAAATAAAACAAGGATGCCCACTTTCACTCTTCTATTGGACACATATTGGAAGTTTTAGCCAGAGCAACTGAGAAAGAAAAAGTAATAAAGTACATCCAAATTGGAAAAGTAGAATTATTTCTGTTTGCAGACAAAATGATTTTAAAAATAAAAAATTCTAAAGACCCACAAAAAACTGCTAGAGCTAATAAATTAATTCAGAAAAGTTGAAGGATTAAAAAAACAACAAATATCAGTTGAAATTTTGGAAATTTTGAAAATACACTAAAAATGAACAATCCAAAGAGGAAATTAATAAAAAAATTTTAGCATAAAAGTAAAATACTTAGGAATAAATATAACCAAGGAGGCAAAACAATCATACATTGAAAATTATAAAATATTGCTGAAAATATTGTAAGACGAATAAGTAGAAAGATAACTTATGTTCTTGGACTGGAAAATTTATTAATTAATTTTTAGGAATTGAATTGAATCTGTCTTTATTATGAAAAGTATTGCTATTTGAACAATATAAAGTGTTCAAATATTTAAACACAAGCTGTTTTCCACTTATTTAGGTTCTCTTTAATTTATGTTTTATAGTTTTCATAGTAGAAGCCTTTCACTTTCTTGATTAATTCTGAAATATTTTATGTGATTTAAAAATTTTTATTGGAGTGTAGTTGATATACAATACTGTATTAGTTTCAGGCATAGAGCAAAGTGAATAAATTATACATATGCATAAATTCACTCTGTTTTAGGTTCTTTTCCCATATAGGTTAATACGGAATATAGAGTAGAGTTCCCTGTTCTGGGCTATCTGTGTTATATAGCAGCTTCCCACTAGTAATTTATTTTACTCATGGTAGTATGTATATGTCAATGCTACTTTCTGCATTCATTATACTCTCTCTTGCTCCTGCTGTGTCCACAAGCTCCTTCTCTACATCTGTGTCTCCATTTATTCCCTATAAATAGGCTCATCAGTATCATTTTCTAGATTCTGTATATATGCATTAACATATGATATTTGTTTTTCTAACTTACTTCACTCTGTATAACAAACTCAAATTTGCTCATTTTATGGCTTGAGTAATATTCCATTTGAGGCTTCCTTGGTGGTTCAGTGGTAAAGATTCTGACTGCTAATGGAGGAGATGCAGTTTCAATCACTGGGTCAAGGAGGTCCTCTGGAGAAACAGATGGCAAACCACTCTTGTATTTTTGCATGGGAAATCCCACAGACAGAGGAGCCTGGTAGGCTATAGTCCACGGGGCTGCAAGAGCCAGATGCTACTCTGCAACCAAACAACAAAAACAATATTCCATTATATATATGTACCACAACTTCTTTATCCATTCATTTGTCAGTGGACATCTAGGTTGCTTCCATGACCTGGCTAATGGAAATAGTGTGTCTTTTTGAATTGTGGTTTTCTCAGGATATATGCCCAGAGAGTGGGATTGCCGGGTCATATGATAGATTTATTCCTAGTTTTCTAAAGAATCTCCATACTATTCTCCATTTCCACCAACAGTGTATGACGGTTCCTTTTCCTTCACATCTTCTCCAGCATTTATTGTTTGTAGATATTTTCATGCACCAGTTATTGGAGAGGCTGACTTTTTTCCTTTGTATATTCTTGCCTCTTATGACAGGCGTAAGATCCCCATAAGTGCAAAAGCTTATCTCTTAACTTTCTATCTTATTCCATTGGTCTATATTCTTTTCTTAAAAAAAAATTTATTTTTTATTATGGATAATTGCTTTACAGAATTTTGCTGTTTTCTGTCAAACCTCAACATGAATCAGCCATAGGTATGATTCCCTCCCTTTTGAAACTCCCTCCCATCTCCCTTCCCATCCCACCCCTCTAGGTTGATACAGAGCCCTTGTTTGAGTTTCCTGAGACATACAGCAAATTTCTGTTGGCTATCTATTTTACATACGCTAATGTAAGTTACCATGTTTCTCTTTCCATATAGCTCACCCTCTCCCCATATCCATAAGTCTATTCCCTATGTCTTTTTTTTACCATTTTTGCCTTGTAAATAAAACCTTCAGTACAATTTTTCTAGATTCCATATATATGCATTAGAATAAGATGTTTATCTTTCTCTTTCTGACTCACTTCACTCTGCATAATAGGCTCTAGGTTCATCCACCTCATCAAAACTGACTCAAATGTGTTCCTTTTTATGACTGAGTAATATAACATTGTGTACATGTACCACAACTTCTTTATCCATTCATCTGTCAGTGGACATCTAGGTTGCTTCCATGTTCTAGCTATTGTAAATAGTGCTGCAATGAACAATGGGATACATGTGTCTTTTTCAATTTTGGTTTCCTCAGGGTATATGCCTAGGAGTGGGATTGCTGGGTCATATGGTCGTTTTATTTCTAGGTTTTTGAGGAATCTCTATATCATCTTCCATCGTGGCTGTATCAATTTACATTCCCACCAACAGTGCAAGAGCATTCCCTTTTCTCCACACCCTCTCCAGCATTTATAGTTTGTAGACTTTTTGATGATGGTCATTCTGACCAGTGTGAAGCCATTGTAGTTTTGATTTGCATTTCTCTAATAATGAGCCATGTTGAGCATCTTTTCATGTGTTTCTTAGCCACCTATAGATGTTCTTTGGAGAAATGTCTGTTTAGGTCTTTTTCCCACTTTTTGATTGGGTTGTTTGTTTTTCTGGTATTGAGTTGTATGAGCTGCTTGTATATTTTGGAAATTAATCCTTTGTCAGTTTTTCATTTGCTATTATTTTCTCCCATTCCGAGGGTTGTCTTTTCACCTTGCTTTTACTTTCCTTTGCTGTGCAAAAGCTTTTAAGTTTAATCAGGTCCCCCTTGTTTGTTTTAATTTCAGTTACTCTAGGAAGTGGGTCATAGAGCATCTTGCTTGATTTATATCATCAAGTGTCCTGCCTATTTGTCTATATTTCTGTTGTTGTACCACTACCATATTGTTTTGATGACTGTAGCTTGTAGTATAGTCTGAAGTCAGGTAAGTTAATTCCTCCAGGTCCATTTTTGTTTCTCAAGATTGCTTTGGCTATTCAGGGTCTTTTGTTTTCCCATAGAAACTGCAAAATTTTTTGTTCTAGTTTTATGAAAAATGCTGTTGATTTAATATATATTGCATTGAATCTAAGGATTGCATTGGGTACTATTATTTTCACAATATTGATTGTTCCAGTCCAAGAACATCATGTGTGTCTCCATCTGTTTGTGTTGTCTTTGATTTCTTCACCAATATTTTATAGTTTTCTGCATACAGGTCTTTTGTCTCTTTAGGTAGATATATTCCTAGGTATTTTATTCTTTTTGTTGAAATGGTGAATGGGAATATTTCCTTAATTTCTTTTTCTGATTTTTCATTGTTAGTGTATAGGAATGCAAGTGATTTCTGTGCATTAATTTTGTATTCTGTGACTTTACTAAATTCATTCATTAGCACTAGTGAGTTTCTCATGGCATCTTTAGGGTTTTCTATGTACAGTATCATGTCATTTGCAAACAGAGTTTTAATTCTTCTATTATAATCTGTGTTCCTTTTATTTCTCTTTCTTCACTGATTGCTATGGTTATGAGTTCCAAAGCTATACTGAATAACAGTGGTGAGAGTGAGCATCCTTATTTTGTTACTGATATAAGAGGAAAAGAGTCAGACACGACTGAGTGACTTCACTTTCACTTTGTTTTTCACCATTGAGAATAATGTTTGCTGTGGGTTTTCCATATATGGCCTATATTATGTTGAGGAAGTTTCCTTCTATGCCCATTTTCTGGAGAGTGTTTTATCATAAAATGGCACTGAATTTTGTCAAAAGGTTTCTCTGAATTTATTGAGACGGTCATATGGTTTTTAAGTTTTAATTTGTTAATATGGGTCATCACATTGATTGATTTGTGTATATTGAAGAATCCTTGCATCCCTAGGATGAACCTCACTTGATCATATTATATGTATTCTGCTTGCTAGGATTTTGTTGAGCATTTTTGCATCTATGTTCTTCAGTGATGTTGGCCTGTAATTTTCTTTTGTCTGTGTGTGTGTGTGTGTGTGTGTGTGTGTATGATATTTGTCTGGTTCTGTTATCAGGGTGATACTGACCTTATAAAATGAGTTTGAGAGTTTTCCTCCATCTAAACTTTTTTGGAAGAGTTTGAGAAGAATAGATGTTAGCTCTTCTCTAAAAATATGATAGAAACCACCTGTGAAGCCATCTGGCCCTAGGCTTTTGGAAGACTTTTGATCACAGTTTTTATTTCAGTGTTTGTGATTGATTGGTTCATTTTTTCTATTTCTTTCTTGTTCAGTCTTGGAAGTTTACCTTTTCTAAAAATTTGTCCATTGCTTCAATATTGTCCATTTCATTGGCATTTGGTTGCACGTAATACTCTTATGATCTTTTGTATTCTGCATTGTCTACTATAACTTTTCATTTTTTCATTTATGATTTTAATGATTTGAGTTTTATCCTTTTTTTGATGAGTCTGGTTAATAGCTTCTCAAATTTGTTTATCTTCTCAAAGAATTAGTTTTTGGTTTTATTAATCTTTCCTATTGTTTTCTTTTTTATTTATCTCTGCTTTGATCTTTATATTTCTTTCCTTTTATTACCATTGAGAATTTTGTTCTTCATTTTCTAGTTGCTCTAGGTGTAAGGTTAGATTGTTTATTTGATATTTTTCTCATTTATTAAGGTAGATTTCTATTGCTAGGAACTTCCCTCTAATACTGCTTTTGCTATGTCCCATAGGTTTTGGGTATTTGTTTTTCACTCTAATTTGTTTCAAGATATTTTTTATTCCCTCTTTAATTTCTTCAGTGACCTCTTGGTATTTTAGAAGTGTATTGTTTAGCCTCCATTTGTTTGTGTTTTTAATAAATTTTCTCCTAGAACTGATATACAGTCACATAGCATTTGTGGTACAAAAAACTGCCTGATACCATTTCAATTTTCTTAAATTTACCAAGCCTTGTTTTGTGACCCCAAATGTGATCTATCTTAGAGAATGTTCCATGTGAGCTTGAGATAAAGTGCATTCTACTTCTTTTGGATGGAATGCCTTGTAGATATCAATTAAGTTCATCTGGTCCAATGTGTCATTTAAGGCTTGCATTTCCTTATTTTCTCTCTGAATGATCCATCCTTTGGTATGAGTGAGGTATTAAAGTTCCCACTATTATTATGTTACTGTCAGTTTCCCCTTTTATAATTGTTAGTATTTGCCTTATATTTTGATGTACTTTTTTGTCGGGTGCATGTATATTTATAATTGTTATATCTACATCTTGGATTGGTCTTTGATCATTATGTAGTATCCTTCCTTGTGTTTCTCAATGGTATTTATTGTAAAGTATATTTTATCTGATATGAGTATTGCCACTCATGCTTTCTTTGGACTTCCATTTGCATGGAATATCTTTTTTTCCAGTCACTCATTTACAGTCTGTATGTGTCCCTAGGTCTGAAGTGGGTCCCTTGTAAACAGCACATATATGAGTCTTATTTTATTATCCATTCAGCCAGTCTGTGTCTTTTGGTTGGAACATTTTATCCATTTATATTTAAAGTAATTATTGATATGTATGATGTTTTTAGTTGCTCAGTCATGTATGATCATATTAATATTTACTTTATTGTTTGGGTTTTTAAAAAAAGTCTTTTCTTTATCTTGTGTTTCTGCTGTGTTTCCTGTCTAGAAAAGTTCCTTTAGCCTTTGTTGTAAACCTTGTTTTGTGGCATTGAATTCTCTTAACTTTTGCTTGTATGTAGATGATCGCTCTTTCCAATCTGAATGAGATCCTTGTTGGGTAGAGTAATCTTGGGTGTAGTTTTTTTCTCCTTTCATCACTTTCAGTATATCCTATAACTTCTTTCTGGCCTGCAGAATTTCTGCTGAAAGCTCAGCTGTCAACCTTATGATGATTCCCCTTTATGTTATTTGTTGCCTTTTCCTTGCTATTTTAATACCTGTTCTTTGTGTTTAATTTTTGTTAGTTTGCTTAATATGTGTCTTCATTTGTGTCTTTTTGGGTTTATCCTATATGCTACTCTCTGGGCTTCCTCAACTCTAGTGGCTTTACCACGTTATGGAAGTTTTTCACTAAAATCTCAAGTATTTTCTCATATATTTTTTCTCTTTTTCCTGGGACCCCTATGATTTGAGTATTGGTGCACTTAATGTTGTCCCAGGTGTCTCTGAGACTCATTACTTTTCATTCTTTTTTTCTTTATTCTGCTCTGCTTCTGTTATTTCTACCATTTCATCTTCCAACTGACTTATCTATTCATCTGCCTTGGTTACTCTGCTATTGGTTCCCTCTAGAGTATTTTTAATTTCAGTTATTGTGTAGTTTATTGCTGATTGTATATTCTTTACTTCTTCTTTGTCCTTGTTAAATATCCTCTCAATTTGTGCCTTCATTCTATTTATCTGTGCCTCCACTTCATTTCTGAGATTTTACATCATCTTTACTATCATTACTCTGTATTCTTTTTCAGGTATACTGCCTCTGTCCTCTTTATTTATTTGCTTTTGTGGGTTTTCACCATTTTCCTTCATCTGCTGCATGTTTCTCTTTTTAATTTTGTTTAATTTACTGTGTTTGTGGTCTCTTTTCTGCAGGCTGCAAGGTCACAGTTCCCTTTACTTGTGGAGTCTACACTAAGTGTGTGGGGTTGGCCTCGTGCCTTGTGAAGGCTTCCTGCTGAAGAGGGACTGGTGTCTGTGTTCTGGTGGGTAGAGCTGGATCTTGTCTCTCTTATGGCAGTGCTATGTGCAGTGGTGTGTTTTGGGGTGTTTGTGAGTTTAGTATTGCTTTGGGAAGCTTGTCTACTGGGTGAGTTTGTGCCCCTGTTTTGCTAGTTTTTTGTGTGAGGCATCTAGCACTGTAGCTTGCTGGACTTTGAGTGGAACCAGGTCCTGGAGTTGAGATGGAGGCCTCTGAGAGAGCTGTTGCCAATGATTATTCCATGAAGTTGGGAGTGATCTAATGATCAACATCCTGGACTCAGGTCTTCCACATCAGAGGTTCAGGTACAACACCTGGCTGGAGCACAAAGACTCCACAAGTCACACAGTATAGAAGAGAAAGAGCAAGAAAGAAGAAGGAAAAAAACTGAACAAACATACAAACCAAAGAGGACAGATAAAACCCCAAGACAAATGGTAAAAGCAAAGCTAAACAAACAAAAACACACAGAGAAACCCACAAACATACACTCACAAAAAGAAAAGAGAAAAAAGAAAGAATAAAAAGAAGAACCAAAGAAGAGGATAGCAATCAAACCAATGAACAAAGCCATAAATGAAAACAAACACTAGAAAGTGGAATAGCAAACACAGAAAATCTAAAACATGTGGAAAATGCAATGTAATGAAAAAGTACTTTATAAATAGGAAAAAATAAAATAAGTAAATTTATTTAGAATTAAAAGAATAAAAAATAAAAAAGTAAGTAAAGTAATAAATATTAAAGGAACAATTATAAAAGAGAAACAATAGAATGAAATAAAAAAATGAGAAAAATATACATAGAAAGAATGATAGTAAGTATTTTCCTCAGCTGTCAGTACCCTCACCCCACTGTGAACACCAGCCAATCTACCTACTCAGGAAGTCCTTCAATATTTCTATAAACAGGAAGGTCTCTGGACTTACTGTGGGCACTGTGGGTTCAGCTCAGACTCACTCAGGTTTTGCCTTATTCCAACTTACTGATCTAATCACATGGACCACAGCCTTGTCTAACTCAGTGAAACTATGAGCCATGCCCTGTAGGACCACCCAAGATGGACGGGTCATGGTGGAGTGTTCTGACAAAATGTGGTCCACTGGAGAAGGGAATGGCAAACCACTTCAGTATTCTTGCCTTGAGAACCCCATGAACAGTATGAAAAGGCAAAAAGATAAGACACTGAAAGATGAACTCCCAAGGTTGGTAGGTGCCCAATATGCCACTGGAGATCAGTGGAAAAATACTTCCAGAAAGAATGAAGAGGTGGAGCCAAAGCAAAAACAACACCCAGTTGTGGATGTGACTGGTGATAGATGCAAGGTCCGATGCTGTAAAGAGCAATATTGCATAGGAACCTGGAATGTTAGGTCCATGAATCAAGGCAAATTGGAACGGACAAACAGAAGATGGCAAGAGTGAACATCGACATTTTAGGAATCAGTGAACTAAGATGGACTGGAATGGGTGAATTTAACTCAGATGACCATTACACCTACTATTGTGGGCAAGAATCCCTTAGAAGTGGAATAGCCATCATAGTGAAAAGTTGTTGAATCACGCGAAGACACCGGGATTCTTGGCCCCTGGAGGAGAAGAATTCAATCCAGGGCCAGAGACGAGACTTGATTGCTCAGAGCTTTTGTGTAATAAAGTTTTATTAAAGTATAAAGGAGATAGAGAAAGCTTCTGACATAGACATCAGAAGGGGGCAGAAAGAGTACCCCCTTGCTAGTGTTAGCAATGAAGTTATACTCGCCAATGAATCCAAAGAATGTCTGGAGGTTGTAAAGACCTCACCAGACCTACTCCCATAATTTACATTTTAAGATAACAGAATTAACAGAGGGTTTAATCCAGAGACTGTACTCAAGCAGGATACATTATTGTTATATAATCCTAAGGAAAGTAGAGAAGGAAAAAAAAGTTTGTCCTTTCTTCCTCCTTGAGAATTCCAGACCCCTCTCTCCTTGGGGACCCCTAGACTTCTTATCAATCTGCCTAGGAAATGACTCTCTCAATACTCAACAAAAGAGTCCAAAATGCAGTCCTTGGATGCAATCTCAAAAATGACAGAATGATCTCTGTTCGTTTCCAAGGCAAACCATTCAATATCATGGTACTCCAAGTCTATGTCCCAATCAGTAATGCTGAAGAAGCTGAAATTTAATGGTTTTTTGAAGACCTACAAGACCTCCTAAAACTCACGCCCCCAAAAGATGTCCTTTTCATTATAGGGGACTGGAATGCAAAAGTAGGAAGTCAAGAAACACCTAGAGTAACAGGAAAATTTGGCCTTGGAGTACAGAACAAAGCAGGGTGAAGGCTATTAGAGTTGCCAAGAGAATGCACTGGTCATAGCAAACATTCTTCCAACAACACAAGGAGACTACACATGGACACCACCAGATGGTCAACACCGAAATCAGATTGATTATATTCTCTGCAGGAAAAGATGGAGAAGCTCTATACAGTCAGCAAAAACAAGACTTGGAGCTGACTGTGGCTCAAATCACAAACTCCTTATTGCCAAATTCAGACTTAAATTGGAGAAAGTAGTGAAAATCACTAGACCATTCAGAGATGAGCTAAATCAAATCCCCAACGACTATAGAGTGGAAGTAAGAAATAGATTTAAGGGACTAGATAAGATAGACAGAGTGCCTGATGAACTATGGATGGAGGTTCGTGACATTATACAGGAGATGGAGCAAGACCATCCCCAAGAAACAGAAACGCAAGAAAGCAAAATGGCTGTCTGAGGAGGCCTTACAAATACCCGTGAAAAGAAGAGAAGCAAAAGACAAAGGAGAAAAGAAAAAATATACCCATTTGAACGGAGAGTTCCAAAGAACAGGAAGGAGAGACAAGAAAGCCTTCCTCAGTGATCAGTGCCAAGAAATAGAAAAAAAATAGAATGGGAAAGACTAGAGATTTTTTCAAGAAAATTAGAGATACCAAGGGAACATTTCATGCAAAGATGGGCACAATAAAGGACAGAAATTGTATGGCTCTAACAGAAGCAGAAGATATTAAGAAGAGGTGGCAAGAATACATAGAAGAACTGTACAAAAAAGTTCTTCATGACCCAGATAAACATGATGGTGTGATCACTCACCTAGAGCCAGACATCCTGGAAGGTGAAGTCATGTGGACCTTAGGAAGCATCACTACGAACAAAGCTAGTGGGGGTGATGGAATTCCAGTTGAGCTGTTTCAAATCCTAAAAGATCATGCTGTGAAAGTGCTGCACTCAATATGCCAGCAGATTTGGAAAACTCAGCAGTGGCCACAGGACTGGAAAAGGTCAGTTTTCATTCGAATCCCTAAGAAAGGTAATGCCAAAGAATGCTCAAACTACCACACAATTGCACTCATCTCACATGCTAGCAAAGTAAGGTTCACAATTCTCCAAGCCAGGCTTTGACATTATGTGAACCGTGAACTTCCAGATGTTCAAGCTGGTTTTAGAAAAGGCAGAGGAACCAGAGATCAAATTGCCAACATCCACTGGGTCATCGAAAAAGCAAGAGAGTTCCAGAACAACATCTATTGCTGCTTTATGGACTATGCCAAAGCCTTTGACTGTGTGGATCACAATAAACTGTGGAAAATTCTGAAAGAGATGGGAATAGCAGACCACCTGACCTGCCTCTTGAGAAACCTGTATGCAGGTCAGGAAGCAACAGTTAGAACTGAACATGGAACAACAGACTGGTTCCAAATAGGAAAAGGAGCATGTCAAGGCTGTATACTGTCACCCTGCTTAGTTAACTTCTATGCAGAGTACATTATGAGAAATGCCGGGCTGGAAGAAGCCCAAGCTGTAATCAAGAATGCTGGGAGAAATATTAGTAACCTCAATATGCAGATGACACCAGTCTTATGGCATAAAGTGAAGAAGAACTAAAAAACCTCTTGATGAAAGTGAAAAGAGGAGAGTGAAAATGTTGGCTTAAAGCTCAACATTCAGAAAACGAAGATCATGTCATCCGGTCCCATCTCTTCATGGCAAATAGATGGGGAAATAGTGGAAACAGTGGCTGACTTTATTTTAGGGGGCTCCAAAATCACTGCAGATGGTGATTGCAGCCATGAAATTAAAAGACGCTTACTCCTTGGAAGAAAAGTTATGACCAACCTAGATAGCATATTGAAGAGTGGAGACATTACTTTGCCAACAAAGGTCCATCTAGTCAAGGCTAAGGTTTTTCTAGTAGTCATGTATGGATGTAAGAGTTGCACCATAAAGAAAGCTGAGTGCAGAAGAATTGATGTTTTTGAACTGTGGTGTTGGAGAAGACTCTTGAGAGTCCCTTGGACTGAAAGAAGATCTAACCAGTCCATCCTAAGGGAAATCAGTTTGAATATTCATTGGAAGGACTGACATTGAAACTGAAACCCCAGTACTTTGGCCACCTGATGTGAAGATCTGACTCATTTGAAAAGACCCTGATGCTTGGAAAGATTGAAGGCAGGAGGAGAAGGGGACAACAGAGGATGAGATGGTTGGATGGCAACACCAACTCAATAGACATAAATCTGAGTAAATTCCTAGTTGATGATTGGCATGGAAGCCTGGCATGCTGCAGTCCATGGGGTCGCAAAGTGTCGGACACGACTGAGCTACTGAACTGAACTGAGCTTATGTTTGCATGCTCAGTCATTTCAGTCATGTCCAACTCTTTGTGACCCTATGGACTGTGGCCCACCAGGCTCCTATGTCATAGGGATTTTCCGGGTAAGAATACCGGAGTGGATTGCCATGCCTTCTCCAGGGGATCTTCCTGACCCAGGGATTGAATCCATGTCTCCAATGGCTCCTGCACTGGAGGAGGATTCTTTACTGCTGAGCTACCAGAGAAGCCCCATTCCAGCTTATACTTGCTTTTAGAGTCCACAGCTGCCCTCAAAGCCCACAACCTCAAAAGCGGGAACACTCATTTTTTATTCTGATATTCTACAGATGCGTGGTTTACCAAGCCAATTGCAAGGATTTAATCCACTGCTCCTATAGTGGTACTAGCAAATTTCCTTCCTCTCTTTTGGACACATAGCCCCTGGTGCTCACTTTTGGGTTGGTCCCATCATCTGTTCCCCATCCAGACAAGAGGATGTGAAAGCAGTGGCTGATTACAGCTCACTTGCTCAGCTGGGCCAGGGAGAGGGAGGGTTATGGCAGACACAACTGAGATGTGTGAGGAGTGCCTGCATTGGCAGAGTCCGGCACGGAGTTGTTACAGCCTATGGCGTGTCGTGAATTGGCCCCAGGTTGTGGGTTCCTCAGGAGTGCCAGGCTGCCCAGGCTTGCAAAAGTGTTGACAGTGATTTGAGTCTGCTCACAGCTTGGTGGCAGCCCTGGTATCCATCAGACCCATCTCTGGGGTTGGGAACAGCAGCTGCATCCCACCCCTTTCTGGCACTGTTATAGGCAGATGTGGCAGCTGACATGTCCACCTCTGGGACTGGAGAACACAGCTGTGGCTTGCTGCACTTCTGACACTGGTGCGGGTGGAGGCAGCAGCTGGGCTGTGCACCTCCTGTATCAGAGACTGCAGACACAATTCATCCTACTTCTGACACTTGCAAAGGTGATACCTTGCCACCTGTGAGGGAACGGGGTTAGAGTGTCTGAGTGACAGTGATGTCTTGCCTCTCTGGCAAGTGCAGGTTTTTTCCTGGATTTCCTCAGCTGTGTCATACTAGCACCCTCAGATTTTCTTCATGGCAGTCAGCCCCAGTCCTCTCCCTGGGGTCTGACCTCCAAAGTCTGAGCCTCAGTACCCAGCCTTCACCTGCCTCAATGGTGAGCGGACAAGCATCTCAAGTGAGAAGTGCTGGTCAGCAATGATCTCTGTACAGAATTCTTTCCCCTTTGCTTTCAACAAACCTGCTGCTGTGCTCTCCTCTGAGGCTCTGAAGCCCCTTCCCATCCTTTTCCATGAGGGGTTCCTGACTGTGTGCAGAAACTTTTACTCCTTCACAGCTTCCTCCCAAAGACTGAGGTCCCATCTTGATTCCTTTGTCTCTTCTTTTTCTTATTTCTTTTACCTTACCACATTATGTGGAGATCAGCATGCTTTTTTTGAAGTCTGAGGTCTTGCTGTCAGCATTCAGTTCTCTAGTAATTGTTCCAAATGCAGATATATTTTTGATGTATTTGTGGTGACAAAGGTGATCGCTAACACTTACGCCGCCACCATTTTGAAGGTCTGGCCTAGGAAAATTTAATATTACTAAAATGACAATGCTACCTAAGCAATCTAGACATTCAATGCAATACCTATGAAAATCCCAATAGATTCTTTTTCAGGAATAGAAAAATCTATCTTGAAATTCACATGGAATCTCGAGGGATCAAAAATACCCAAAACAATTCTGAGAAAGAACAAAGCTGGAAAACTCATACTAGATAATTTGAAAACTTACTAAAAGGCTACAGTAAACAAAACAGGTGCTATTGGCATAAGGACAGGCATGTAGATAAATGGAATATAATAGAGAGCCCAGGAAAAACTTTCACATATTTGGCACCCTTTGACAGGAATGTCAAAACCATTCAAAGGAGAAAGGACCATCTTTTCCACAAATCATGCTGGAAAAGTTGGATACCAGAGGCAAAAGTACAAAGGTGAATCCTAACCTTATCAGTTCAGTTCAGTTCAGTTGCTCAGTGTTGTCCGACTCTGTGACCCCATGAACCTCAGGCCTCCCTGTCCATCACCAAATCCTGGAGCCTACCCAAACTCATGTCCATTGATTCAGTGATGCCATCCAACCATCTCATCCTCTGTCATCCTCTTCTACTCCTGCCCTCAATCTTTCCCAACATCAGAGTCTTTTCAAATGAGTCAGTTCTTCACATCAGGCGGCCAAAGTATTGGAGTTTCAGCTTCAACATCAATCCTTCCAATAAACACCCAGGACTGGTCTCCTTTAGGATGGACTGGTTGGATCTCCTTGCAGTTCAAGGGACTCTCGAGAGTCTTCTCCAACACCACAGTTCAAAAGCATCAATTCTTCAGCTCTCAGCTTTCTTCACTGTCCAACTCTCACATCCATACATAATTACGAGAAAAACCATAGCCTTGACTAGACAGACCTTTGTTGGCATGTTTTCAACACGGTATCCAGGTTGGTCACAACTTTTCTTCCAAGGAGTAAGCGTCTTTTAATTTCATAGCTGCAATCACCATCTGCAGTGATTTTGGAGCCCCCCAAAATAAAGTCAGCCACTGTTTCTACTATTTCCCCATCTATTTGCCAGAAAGAGATGGGATCGGGTGACATGATCTTAGTTTTCTGAATGCTGAGCTTTAAACCAACATTTTCACTCTCCTCTTTCACTTTAATCAAGAGGCTCTTTAGTTCTTCTTCACTTTATGCCATAAGACTGGTGTCATCTGCATATCTGAAGTTACTAATATTTCTCCCGGCAAACTTGATTACAGCTTGGGCTTCTTCCAGCCAAGCATTTCTCATGATGTACTCTGCATATAAGTTAAGCAAGTAGGGTGACAGTATACAGCCTTGACATACTCCTTTTCCTATTTGGAACCAGTCTGTTCCATGTTCAGTTCTAACTGTTGCTTCCTGACCTACATACAGGTTTCTCAAGAGGCAGGTCAGGTGGTCTGCTATTCCCATCTCTTTCAGAATTTTCCACAGTTTATTGTGATCCACACAGTCAAAGGCTTTGGCATAGTCCATAAAGCAGAAAGAGATGTTTTCTGGAACTCTCTTGCTTTTTCCATGATCCAGTGGATGTTGGCAATTTGATCTCTGGTTCCTCTGCCTTTTCTAAAACCAGCTTGAACATCAGGAAGTTCACGGTTCACATACTATTGAAGCCTGGCTTGGAGAACTGTGAGCATTACGTTACTAGCATGTGAGATGAGTGCAATTGTGTGGTAGTTTAAACATTCTTTGGCATTACCTTTCTCAGGGATTGGAATGAAAACTGATCTTTTCCAGTCCTTTGGCTGTGATTGAGTGTAGCACTTTCACAGCATCACCTTTTAGAATTTGAAATAGCTCAACTGGAATTCCATCACCTCCACTAGCTTTGTTCATAGTGATGCTTCCTAAGGTCCACATGACTTCACCTTCCAGGATGTCTGGCTCTAGGTGAGTGATCACACCATGGTGATTATCTGGGTCATGAAGATTTTTTTTTGCACAGTTCTTTGCCGGCTGCGACCTGGCGCACTAAGGATGGCCGAGAGGAGTTACCCCATGTCTGAGGTCAGGGGCAGTGGCCCAGAGTGCCAGGCTGTGACAGCGCATGAACGGCTGAGAGGAGCTACCCAAGTCCAAGGTCAGGGGTGGCTGGGAGAAGCCACCTCGCACCCGAGGCCAGGGGCGGTGGCCCTGAGGAGCCACCCTGTGCCCCAGGCACGCAGTGGTGGCTGGGAAGAGCCACCCCATGCTGGAGGCCAGGGGCGGCACCCGAGGCCAGGGGCGGCGGCTGGGAGGAGCAACCCGAGGAGCAGTGGCTGTGCAGGCGCAGGAGGGCCTAGAGGAGCTATTCCACGTTAAAGGTCAGGAAGGGCGGCTGTAAGGAGATACCCCTTGTTCAAGGTAAGGAGCAGCAGCTGTGCTTTGCTGGAGCAGCCGTGAAGAGATACCCCATACCCAAGGTAAGAGAAACCCAAATAAGATGGTAGGTGTTGCAAGAGGGCCTCAGAGGGCAGACACACTGGAACCATACTCACAGAAAACTAGTCAATCTAATCACACTAGGACAACAGCCTTGTCTAACTCAATGAAACCAAGCCATGTTCGCAGGGCAACCCAAGACGGGAGAGTCATGGTGGAGAGGTCTGACAGAATGTGGTCCACTGGAGAAGGGAATGGCAAACCACTTCAGCATTCTTGCCTTGAGAACCCCATGAACTGTATGAAAAGGCAAAATGATAGGATACTGAAAGAGGAACTCCTCAGGTCAGTAGGTGCCCAATATGCTACTGGAGATGAGTGGAGAAATAACTCCAGAAAGAATGAAAGGATGAAGCCAAAGCAAAAACAATACCCAGCTGTGGATGTGACTGGTGATAGAAGCAGGATCTGATGCTGTAAAGAGCAATATTGCATAGGAACCTGGAATGTCAGGTCCATGAATCAAGGCATTTTGGAAGTGGTCAAACAAGAGATGGCAAGAGTGAACGTCTACATTCTAGGAATCAGCAAACTAAAATGGACTGGAATGGATGAATTTAACTCAGATGACCATTATATCTAGTACTGCGGGCAGGAATCTCTCAGAAGAAATGGAGTAGCCATCATGGTCAACAAAAGAGTATGAAATGCAGTACTTGGATGCAATCTCAAAAATGGCAGAATGATCTCTGTTCGTCTCCAAGGCAAACCATTCAATATCACAATTATCCAAGTCTATGCCCCAACCAGTAATGCTGAAGAAGCTGAAGTTGAATGGTTTTATGAAGACCTACAAGACCTTTTAGAACTAACACCCAAAAAAGATGTCCTTTTCATTATAGGGGACTGGAATGCAAAAGTAGGAAGTCAAGAAACACCCGGAGTAACAGGCAAATTTGGCCTTGGAATGCAGAATGAAGCAGGGCAAAGACTAATAGAGTTTTGCCAAGAAAATGCACTGGTCATAGCAAACACCCTCTTCCAACAACACAAGAGAAGACTCTACACATGGACATCACCAGATGGTCAACACCAAAATCAGATTGGTTATATTCTTTGCAGCCAAAGATGGAGAAGCTCTATACAGTCAACAAAAACAAGACCAGGAGCTGACTGTGGCTCAGATCATGAACTCCTTATTACCAAATTCAGACTCAAATTGAAGAAAGTAGGGAAAACCCCTAGACCATTCAGGTATGACCTAAATCAAATCCCTTATGATTATACAGTGGAAGTGAGAAATAGATTTAAGGGTGCCAGGGTTCAGCCCCGGTGGATCCAAGGTGATTCGCAGGGGAGACGGATAGGAGAGGAAAAACTTATTTATTTATTTAATTAGAAATATAAGATTAGATTAGGAAAGAATAGTGTAGTAGGATAATGAGTGAAGAAAAGAGGCTGATTAACTTGGTTTGCGTGGAAAACCAATAAAGTTCCAGACAAGGAACTTGCACTGTCTGTGTTGGGCCACAGGTGCCTGCTTAAATAGCGGAGGGTGCCCCGCCTTGGGCTCCCTCTCGCGTGGGTCTCAGAAGCCTGGGCAAGTAAACCAAGTGAGTGACTGAACTGAACTCTGTGTATTCTTGCCACCTCTTCTTAATATCTTCTGCTTCTATCAGGTCCTACCATTTCTGTCCTTTGTCGAGCCCATCTTTCAATGAAATGTTCTCTCAGTATCTCTAATTTTCTTGAAGAGATGTCTAATCTTTCCTATTCTATTGTTTTCCTTTATTTCTTTGCATTAATCACTGAGGAAGGCTTTCTTATCTCTCTTTGCTATTCTTTGGAACTCTGCATTCAAATGGGTATATCTTTCCTTTTCTCCTTAGTTTTTCACTTCTCTTTTTTTCACAGCTATTTGTAAGGCCACCCCAGACAACCATTTTGCTTTTTTTGCATTTCTTGCCCATGGGGATGGTCTTGCTCCCTGTCTCCTGTACGGTGTCATGAACCTCTGTCCATAGTTCATCAAGCACTCTCTTTATCAGATATAGTCCCTTAAATCTATTTGTCAGTTCTACTGTATAATCATAAAGAATTTGATTTAGGTCATACCCGAATGGTTTGGAGGTTTCTCCACTTCATTTTAAGTTTGAATTTGGCAATAAGGAGATTATGATCTGAGCCACAGTCAGGTCCTGGTTTTGTTTTTGCTGACTGTATAGAGCTTCTCCAATTTTGGCTATAAAGAATATAATCAGTCTGATTTCAGTGTTAACCTTATACCACACACAAAAATTAATTCAAAATGGATAAAAGAGAATTGAGTCAAGATGGCAGAAGTGTAAGAAGATGTGGAGTTCACCTTTTCCCACATATTCATCAAAAATACATCAAGAGGGCTTCTCTGGTTGTATAGTGCTTCAGAATTCGCCTCTCAATTCAGGGGACATGAGTTCAATTCCTGCTCCAGGAAGATACCACATGCCAAGGAGCAACTAAGCCCATGCATCACAACTACTGCCCATGTGCCGAAACTCCTGAAACCCACCTGTCTAGAACCTGTGCTCTACAACAAAAGAAGCCACTGGTGATGATAAGCACACACACACTACAATGAAGAGTAGCTCCTGCTCACCAAAACCAGAGAAAGCCCATGTGCAGCAAAGACCTAAAACAGTCAAAAATAAACAAATCTTTAAAAAATTAATGTCTTAAAAAAAGAACGCAGCAATAAATGAAACAGTTCTCACAAAGCACCTGCTAAAGACTAGCATAGAACCTCAGACATCTAAAAGGACAAGAAAGGTCCCTACATAACTAGATGGGATCAAAGAAAGAAGGGAAAAGGATGAGAAAGGGAAGCAGGACAGAACCCATACTCCTGAGGAGGGAGCTGAAGAAGAGGAGAGGTTCCTGCAACTAGGGAGGCCCCTCATCAGCAGACAGATCAGCTGGGACAGAAGAGTAGCTCTGGGGCTTCAGAGGAGAGCAAAGCAACCAGTGGCAGGCAGGACAGACCTGTATAGAAGGTCCAAGCCATGACACTGTGTGTCCCAGCTTGAAAAGTGTGTCCATCAGTGTGGATGGGTGCTGGGTGCTGGAATGTAGGATTTGGAAAGCATATCCAGGGAGAGGACTGCTCTTGGCCCTGAGGAGACAGGATGAGGGGACAGGAGAAAGGAGCTCCACAACTAGGAATGCTCATGGAGGAAGCTCAGACAGCCATACAAATGAAGCACCTTGGTTAAGTTACATGCAAAAGATGGGGCTACCATTGCATCCTCTCTCCCCATGTTCCAGCCTCTGATTCCTGGAGTACTAGGAAGGGCTCTTGGGGTACTACAAAGCCAGCTCTCTTGAAACTGCAGGTGCTGTCTCCTCCACATGCTCTGTCCCCACTGAGGCTGGCTCTCTCATGCCCATGGTTGCCAGCCTTGTGTCTCCCTCCACCCCCACATGCCCTATCCCACATGCCACTGGCTCCCCCATATGACCCATCCCCACCATGGGATGCTCATGTGCTCCAGGAGCAGCTTCTGGAGCAGACATCTGTGAGTGGCCCACACACTGTGCTTTTATTGCTCAGTCATGTCAGACTCTTTGTGACCCCATGGACTGGAGCCCGCCAGGCTCTTTTGTCCATGGGGGTTCTCCAGGCAAGAATACTGGAGTGGGTTGCCATGCTCTTGTTCAGGGGATCTTCCAAACCCAGGGAATGAACCCAGGTCTCCCCCATTACAGGCAGATTCTTTATCATCTGAGCCACCAGAGAAGCCTAAACTTTTTTCTCAAATCCTTTCCCAGCTCCCTTATACCCATTATCCACTTAAGTGAAATTAACTGCTATGAATCTGTCTTGTCCACTCTGTATCTAATACCTAAAAGAGTGCAAGAGATGTTATGAGTGTTCATTAAATATTTGTTCACTGAATGAATGAATGAGTATCTTAACAATAAAAGATGGCAGGGAGTTGTGACTGGGGCAGAGATAATGGGTCTTCTCTCTGAGAAAGATTTTTCTGGGAAGCAATCATATACCAATCACCAAAGAAGCTAAAAGTGCATTAAGAAATTTTTGATGAAACTTAATTGATATATTAGAGTATCTGCCTGCCCACAACCCCTTCTGGAGACATACTTATTTCATTTGGGGGTTGGGGACTATAGGATCTGGGCCATACACACAGCGGTAGAGGTGAAATTACAGCTGAGCCCCAGCAGCCATGTAACTAAGGAAGAAGAGCTGGAATCTCTCCTCACAGCTATACAAACCTGAGAATTATATCACCACAACCAGCTTTTAAATCTCATTCCCTGTAGAACATCTGAACAGTCATCAAGTGCTCTTGCAGCCACGATGGGTCTAAGTTTAGCAACTGTGGACTTGTGAGCATGTACACTCAGAATCTGAGCTGCCCCCATAGTGCCCACAGCAAGCCCAGATTCATGATTACTGCAATTCTGGGACCTGACTTTAGTGGATCTGTGCTGGTGGCCTGGTAAAAATAGCACCAAGAGGCGCCAGGGCCAATTGCCAGCATGCCCACTGTTAAAATGGGGTCAAGAGCAGTGACAACAGCAGAGTAACTAATGAGCACAGACAATGGGTGAAAGGTGACACAATAGAGCACACTCACACGTGAACATTTCTAGAAGAGGAATACTCAATGACTTCTCTCCCAGTGAGAATGTTCCAATCCCTCCTACCTCACACCAAAAATCAGAAGCAGCATGGAAACAGATGTGGGGAGCAGATCTCCCCCTCCCAAAAACTAGAGGTCAAACTGCATCCCTGACAGGGTAGTGAAAACCATAGAGAAAAGGGGAGGTACCACTCAATATCCAGGGCAGACTCTGGTCACCACAATGCCAGTCAAACCCCCTCTCAAGGGGATGACAGCCAGTATACACTAAAAAAAAAGAAGTGGCAGGCATCTATATTAAAAATAGCCCTCACACCCCCAAAATAAATTTAAAAACCCATGCAGGCTACACTGGGAGAGTCTCACATAAAAACAACCCTCCAAGACATTCTGAGGGTATGGCAGGAAGAACTCTCAGAGCATTTAGCTATAAAGGCCAGTGGGACTTGAGGGCAGAAGTTCCACAGGGCTGATGGAAACAGAGATTCCACTTTTGGAGGATGCAAACAAGGTCTCACATGCACTGGGACCCAGCACAAAGCAGTACCTCTATAGGAACCTGGGCTAAACCTATCCAGGGGTCTTAGAGGGACTCCTAGGCAGGCAGGAGTTGACTATAGCTTACTACAAGGGCAAAGACACTGGTATCAGAGTCCCCAGGGAAGATTAATTGGCATGAGCTCGTCAGGAAGTCCCCATTTCAGCAAGACCCAACCTCATACAACAGCCTACAGGTTCTAGCAAGACAGGAACAAAGCCTTACCTATCAGCAGACAGGTTGCCTCAAGTCCTTCTCAGCTCAAAGTCATCCCCAACACATCCTGTGACAGGGCACTGTTCACCAGAGAGGGGACAAAAGAGGCCACAACTAGAAATAAGAAAATCAGAAATGGGAAAGATCACTGGTAAAGGCAGACACACTGTAAAAGCAGGAAATCACCCACATATAAATATGTTATCAAAAGCAGCAGCCATGAAAAGAAGAGAGTACAGAGGCAGGAAATGGGAATTGCATTTGAAATTAAAAGAACAGCCACTTAAAACCATATATATAGCCTGAAACATCAAAACCTAATAGGAAATGTAAATCAAAAACTTACAATAGGTACACATACAAAAAAGTAAAAGCAACTCTAACACAATACTAAAGATGCTCATATAAACACAAAAGAAGAGAACAAAAGAGGAAGAGAAGAAAAAAGACCTACAAAAACATACCCCAAACAATTAAGAGAATAGCAATGGAACATACTAAGGTATCAATAATTACCTTAAAACTAACTGGATTAAATGGTCCAATCAAATGACACAGACTGGCCTAAAGGATAAAGGCACAGGCTGGCTTAATGGATACAAAAACAAGATTCATACATATGCTGTCTCAAGAGACCCACTTCAGACCTAGGGACACATGTAGACAGTGAGGGGATGAAAAAAGGTTTTTCATACAAATGGAAATGAAAAGAAAGCTAGAGTAGCAATACTAATATCAGACAAAATAGACTTTAAAATAAAGACCATTAAAAAATACAAGGAAGGATAATACATAATGATCAAGGGATCAATGCAAGAAGAAGTTATAAAAATGGCAAATAAAGACTTCCCTGGCGGTTCAATGGTTTAGAATCTGCCTTCCAATGTAGGGGATGCAGGTTCAACCCTTGGTTGGAGGACTAAGCTCCTACATGCCTCAGGACAACTAAACTCCCACTCTGCAGCTACAGAAAGTTTGCAAAAAGAAGATCCAGTGCAGCCCTGCCCATCGCCGCCCCCCCCCCCCCCAAATATAGTAGGAAAATGCAAAATGATAGGATACCAAAAGAGGAACTCCCCAGGTCAGTAGGTGCCCAATATGCTACTGGAGATGAGTGGAGAAATAACTCCAGAAAGAATGAAGGGATGGAGCCAAAGCAAAAACAATACCCAGCTGTGGATGTGACTGGTGATAGAAGCAAGAACTGATGCTGTAAAGAGCAATATTGCATAGGAACCTGGAATGTCAGGTCCATGAATCAAGGCATTTTGGAAGTGGTCAAACAAGAGATGGCAAGAGTGAATGTCTACATTCTAGGAATCAGTGAAGTAAAATGGATTGGAATGGGTGAATTTAACTCAGATGACCATTACATCTACTATTGCAGGCAGGAATCCCTCAGAAGAAATGGAGTAGCCATCATGGTCTACAAAAGAGTCCAAAATGGAGTACTTGGATGCAATCTCAAAAACAACAGAATGATCTCTGTTCGTCTCCAAGGCAAACCATTCAATATCACAGTTATCCAAGTCTATGCCCCAATGAGTGACACTGAAGAAACTGAAGTTGAATGGTTTTATGAAGACCTACAAGATCTTTTAGAACTAACACCCAAAAAAGATGTCCTTTTCATTATAGGGGACTGGAATGCAAAAGTAGGAAGTCAAGAAACACCCGGAGTAACAGGCAAATTTGGCCTTGGAATGCAGAATGAAGCAGGGCAAAGACTAATAGAGTTTTGCCAAGAAAATGCACTGGTCATAGCAAACACCCTCTTCCAACAACACAAGAGAAGACTCTACACATGGACATCACCAGATGGTCAATACCGAAATCAGATTGGTTATATTCTCTGCAGCCAAAGATGGAGAAGCTCTATACAGTCAATAAAAATAAGACCAGGAGCTGACTGCGGCTCAGATCATGAACTCCTTATTACCAAATTCAGACTTAAATTGAAGAAAGTAGGGAAAACACCTAGACCATTCAGGTATGACCTAAATCAAATCCCTTATGATTATACAGTGGAAGTGAGAAATAGATTTAAGGGTCTACATCTGATAGATGGAGTGCCTGATGAACTATGGAATGAGGTTCGTGACATTGTACAGGAGACAGGGATCAAGACCATCCCCATGGAAAAGAAATGCAAAAAAGCAAAATGGCTCTCTGGGGAGGCCTTACAAATAGCTGTGAAAAGAAGAGAGGCAAAAAGCAAAGGAGAAAAGGAAAGATATAAGCCTCTGAATGCAGAGTTCCAAAGAATAGCAAGAAGAGATAAGAAAGCCTTCTTCAGCGATCAATGCAAAGAAATGGAGGAAAAGAACAGAATGGGAAAGACTAGAGATCTTTTCAAAAAAATTAGAGATACCAAGGGAACATTTCATGCAAAGATGGGCTCGATAAAGGACAGAAATGGTATAGACCTAACAAAAGCAGAAGATATTAAGAAGAGGTGGCAAGAATACATGGAAGAACTGTACAAAAAAGATCCTCATGACCCAGAGAATCATGATGATGTGATCACTAATCTAGAGCCAGACATCTTGGAATGTGAAGTCAAGTGGGCCTTAGAAAGCATCACTACGGACAAAGCTAGTGGAGGTGATGGAATTCCAGTTGAGCTATTTCAAATCCTGAAAGATGAGGCTGTGAAAGTGCTGCACTCAACATGCCAGCTAATTTGGAAAACTCAGCAGTGGCCACAGGACTGGAAAAGGGCAGTTTTCATTCCAATTCCAAAGAAAGGCAGTGCCAAAGAATGCTCAAACTACCGCACAATTGCACTCATCTCACATGCTAGTAAAGTAATGCTCAACATTCTCCAAGCCATACATGAACCAAGCAATACGTGAACCGTGACCTCCCTGATGTTCAAGCTGGTTTTAGAAAAGGCAGAGGAACCAGAGATCAAATTGCCAAAATCCGCTGGATCATGGAAAAAGCAAGAGAGTTCCTGAAAAACATCTATTTCTGCTTTATTGATATGCCAAGCATTTGACTGTGTGGATCACAATAAACTGTGGAAAATTCTGAAAGAGATGGGAATACCAGACCACCTGACCTGCCTCTTGAGAAATCTGTATGCAGGTCAGGAAGCAACAGTTGGAACTGGACATGGAACAACAGACTGGTTCCAAATAGGAAAAGGAGTACGTCAAGGCTGTACATTGTCACCCTGCTTATTTAACTTATATGCAGAGTACATCATGAGAAACGCTGGACTGGAAGAAACACAAGCTGGAATCAAGACTGTCAGGAGAAATGCCAATAACCTCAGATATGCATATGACACCACCTTTATGGCAGAAAGTGAAGAGGAACTAAAAAGCCTCTTGATGAAAGTGAAAGAGGAGAGTGAAAAAGTTGGCTTAAAGCTCAACATTCAGAAAACGAAGATCATGGCATCCGGTCCCATCACTTCATGGGAAATAGATGGGAAACAGTGGAAACAGTGTCAGACTTTATTTTGGGGGGCTCCAAAATCACTGCAGATGGTGACTGCAGCCATGAAATTAAAAGACGCTTACTCCTTGGAAGAAAAGTTATGACCAACCTAGGTAGTATATTCAAAAGAAGAGACATTACTTTGCCAACTAAGGTCCGTCTAGTCAAGGCTATGGTTTTTCCAGTGGTCATGTATGGATGTGAGAGTTGGACCGTGAAGAAGGCTGAGCGCTGAAGAATTGATGCATTTGAAGTGTGGTGTTGGAGAAGACTCTTGAAGGTTCCTTGGACTGCAAGGAGATCCAACCTGTCCATTCTGAAGGAGATCAACCCTGGGATTTCTTTGGAAGGAATGATGCTAAAGCTGAAGCTCCAGTACTTTGGCCACCTCATGCGAAGAGTTGACTCATTGGAAAAGACTCTGATGCTGGGAGAGATTGGGGACAGGAGGAGAATGGGACGATCGAGGATGAGATGGCTGGATGGCATCACTGACTAGATGGATGTGAGTCTGAGTGAACTCCGGGAGTTGGTGATGGACAGGGAGGCCTGGGGTGCTGCGATTCATGGGGTCGCAAAGAGTCGGACACGACTGAGCGACTGAACTGAACTGAACTGAACATAGGCAAATATAGGCAAATGCTAAGAGTCATAAAAGGGGAACTTAATAGTAATATAATAATAGAGGGGATTTTAACACCTCACTTACATGAGTGAACAGATCATCCAGACAGAAAATATGTAAGGAAACACAAGCCTTAAATGACACAGTGCACCAGATAGGCTTAACTGATATTTATGGGACATTCCATCTGAAAGCAGCTGAATATACTTTCTTCTTAAGTGCCCACAGAACACTGTCCAGGATAGATCACATCTTGGGTCAGAAATCTAGCTTGGTAAATCTTAAAAAACTGAAAGCATATCAAACATATTTTCCAAATACCATGATACAAGATTGGAAATCAAATACAGGGGAAAAAACTACAAAAATATGATCACCGAAGAAATAAAGTTGGAAACAAAAAAAATACCTAGAGACAAATTACAATGAAAATATGATGATCCAAAACCTATCAGATGCAGCAAAAGCAGTCTTAAGAAAGAAATTTGTAACAATGAAATCCTACCTCAAGAAATAAGAAAAATCTCAAATAAGTAATCTAACATTACACTTGAAGCAACTAGAGAAAAAGAAGCAAAACACAAAGCTAGTAGAAGGAAAGAAATCATAATGATTAGAGTAGAAATAAATGAAAAAGAAATGAAGAAAACAAAAGTAAAGATCAATAAAACTGAAAGCTGGATGCAGTCATTAAAGAGAATGAATAGGGAGAACAAGATGATGGAGAAGTAGGTGGATGTGGAGTACATCTCTCTCCACAGATACATCAGGAATACACCTTCAGACACTGATGTGCATGCAGAATGCCAGCTGAGAGTGGATAGCAGTGTCTGACCACTGGAAAAGAAAATATACAGTGATGCAAAACTCAATAGGACAAAGGAACTAGGGGGAAAAACAGGAGTGTTAGTAGGACTGGACCTGCCCTCAGAGGGTGGGGGAACCGAAGCAGGGGTCTGATTGTCACAGCAGGGCAAGTCAGAGGAGAAATATTTAAGGCTGAGAATGAAACAGCTGATCTGTGGCAGCTTAAATGGAATGAGAATCAGACAGTCCTTGCACAGCCATGCACACACCAGGCAGGAATGCTAGTCTCCTGGAAGTGGCAGTGGCTGGGACCTGGAGTTTAGGGATTATAGAGCAATTGCAGGGTGAGGGCTGCCGTTGACTTCGGAGAGACGGATTGAGGGGATGTAAGGGAGGAGATCCTGGGAAATGCCTGTAGAAGAAAGTCAGGCAGCTATGGAAGCAAGGTGATACTGCTAAGTCACGTGTAGGGGGTGGAGCCATCACCATAGCCTCTATCTCTCCCCACACTGCCAGCATCTGCAGCTGAACAATAGAGAGATTGGCCCATCAAACGCCTGACATACTGAACTACAGAGTAGGACCCCAGTCAGGGGAGGGGGGTGGGGAGGGAGCTCTATGTGCCTGACGTACTGAACAACAGAGAAGGACCTCAGGCAAGGGAACCCTCTAAGTGCCTGAATGGGCAAAGCTACAGACAAAGACTGGCCAAAGAGGCCTTCTGATGGCCAGCTACAAGAGGTTCGAAAAAAGACTCTCATAGGGTCATAACTCCTGCGGCAGAGGCAGTCCGTGCCCCTGAAACTTGGTGCCACTAGGGTCCCCGCAAACCAAGCAGCTGCACCACCTTCATG
Organism: Capricornis sumatraensis; assembly: GCF_032405125.1. NCBI lineage: Eukaryota > Metazoa > Chordata > Mammalia > Artiodactyla > Bovidae > Capricornis > Capricornis sumatraensis. Next base: position 45,780,106 of record NC_091071.1, read on the forward strand.
CTCAACTCTCACTGGGGCAGAGCTGTCACAGGTAAAAAAAAAACTCTTGCATTTATGCACCCAGGGTTGCTTCGGTGGTGTCTGACTCTTTGCGACCCTGTAGACTGTGGCCTGCCAGGCTTCTCTGTCAGAGAGGGGGTTCTTCAGGTAAGAATACTGGAGCTGTTGGCCAAGACTGGTTGCCATACCCTTCTAGAGCATTATATTTGCTACTACCCTAGCCGCCAACTCCCCTGAGTTCCTGGTGCTGCCAGAACCCCTGAGACCCAAGCAGCTGCATCACCTCCACACCTAGCCCTCACAGGGGCAAACCCAAGCCCTCCAGGGCACCCTCAGGAGCTAAACCCTAGTGGACGACCCACATGTAGATGTGGAAATAAAACCACAGTTGAAACCCAGGGGCAGTGTGGCTAAGGAAGAAGATCCAAAACCTTCCCACCAGCTGTACAAACTGAAGATTAATCCACATGATCAACGAAGCAGACTCTGTGTCTATGGAATATATAAAAGGCCATTGAGAGCTCCCACAAAAGCAAATGCACTAGCTCTGATAGCTGTGGACATTGGAGGCAAGAATATACAGAATTAGGACCATATTAGAATCTGAGCTGCTGCCACATCAGGTCCAGAGATCAGTACAGGGTTGGAGGGCATCCTAGGTAGTTAAGGTAGACTGGGATTCCCAGAGTGGGAAAGGACTCTGACAGCAGTGACTCAAGAAAAATATGTATTATTCTTATTTTTTGACTTGTTCTGTAGATTCTTTTGGATTTGTACTCCACCCACCGCCCCTGCCTGCCCGCCCCACCCCCCGCCCCGGCTGTTGTAGTTGTTGATTTTATTGGCAGTAAGAAATCCAATTAAGCTTTTGAGCTTTTTTTTTTTCTTCAGTCACATTTTTATTGTTGTTATAAACCTCTGCCTATATGATGGGCGTTTGCAGTTCTGTGGAGTTTTCCTCTTTTTCTTTTCTTAAAAAAATTGTTTTTTAAATCCATTATTATTTTTTCTACATTTAGTCCTTTGTTTGCTTTTCCTACTGTTGCTTTCTCCTTGCAGTTAATCTTTAACATATATAAATCTTCTTTATCTATCTCTATTTAACTTTATATATCTATTCTTTCTTACTTTCCTCTCAACATATTGTTAGTTTTATTTTCATTGCTTTATTCCCCAATTGGCACCTTGCTTTAATTTTGTTTTCATTTGTGCTTTAACTAGTTTTGCTATGGTAGATATAATTTCTGGTTTCCTTTGTTTGCTGGATCAATCTATTGTACTTTATTTTTGTTGGACTGTTTTGATTTTGCTTAAGGGTATATATGTATATGTGTATATTAGCCATATTTTCTATTGCTAAAAACCTCTGCCTCTACACTGGGCTTTTGCAGTTCTGTGGAGTTTTCCTTTTTTTCTTTCTTCTGTTTTTTTCTCTTTTCTCTTTCTTATAATTTCAATTTTTAATTTGTTCAAACCTATTATAATTTTTCTACATTTATTCCTTTGTTTGCCTTTCCTACTGTTCTTCTCCCCTTGCAGTTCAGTTCAGTTCAGTCGCTCAGTCGTGTCCAACTCTTTGTGACCACATGAATTGCAGCACGCCAGGCCTCCCTGTCCATCACCCAACTCCTGGAGTTCACTCAGACTCACGTGCATCGAGTCAGTGATGCCATCCAGCCATCTCATTCTCTGTCATTGCCTTCTCCTCCTGCCCACAATCCCTCCCAACATCAGAGTCTTTTCCAATAAGTCAACTCTTCGCATGAGGTGGCCTAAGTACTGGAGTTTCAGCTTTAGCATCATTCCTTCCAAAGAAATCCCAGGGCTGATCTCCTTCAGAATGGACTGGTTGGATCTCCTTGAGTCCAAAGGACTCTCAGGAGTCTTCTCCAACACCACAGTTGAAAAGTATCAATTCTTCTGTGTTCAGCTTTCTTCACAGTCCAACTCTCACATCCATACATGACCACAGGAAAAACCATAGCCTTGACTAGACAGACCTTAGTCGGCAAAGTAATGTCTCTGCTTTTGAATATGCTATCTAGGTTGGTCATAACTTTTCTTCCAAGGAGTAAGCGTCTTTTAATTTCATGGCTGCAGTCACCATCTGCAGTGATTTTGGAGCCCAAAAAAATAAAGTCTGACACTGTTTCCCCATCTATTTCCCATGAAGTAATGAGACCGGATGCCATGATCTTCGTTTTCTGAATGTTGAGCTTTAAGCCAACTTTTTCACTCTCCTCTTTCACTTTCATCAAGAGGCTCTTTAGTTCTTCTTCACTTTCTGCCATAAAGGTGGTGTCATCTGCATATCTGAGGTTATTGATATTTCTCCTCACATTCTGATTCCAGTTTGTGCTTCATCCAGTCAGCATTTCTCATGATGTACTCTGCATATAAGTTAAATAAGCAGGGTGACAATATACAGCCTTGACGTACTCCTTTTCCTATTTGGAACCAGTCTGTTGTTCCATGTCCAGTTCTAACTGTTGCTTCCTGACCTGCATATAGGTTTCTCAAGAGGCAGGTCAGGTGGTCTGCTATTCCCATCTCTTTCAGAATTTTCCTGTTTATTTTGATTCACAGATTCAAAGGCTTTGGCATAGTCAATAAAGCAGAAATAGATGTTTTTCTGGAACTCTCTTGCTTTTTCGATGATCCAGTGGATGTTGGTAATTTAATCTTTGGTTCCTCTGTCTTTTCTAAAACCAACTTGAACATCAGGAAATTCACTGTTCACGTATTGCTGAAGCCTGGCTTGGAGAACTGTGAGCATTACTTTACTAGCATGTGAGATGAGTGCAATAGTGTGGTAGTTTGAGCCTTCTTTGGCATTGCCTTTCTTTGGAATTGGAATGAAAACTAACATTTTCCAGTCCTGTGGCCACTGCTGAGTTTTCCAAATTTGCTGGCATATTAAGTGAAGCACTTTCACAGCCTCATCTTTCAGGATTTGAAATAGCTCAACTGGAATTCCATCACCTCCACTAGCTTTGTTCGTAGTGATGCTTTCTAAGGCCCAATTGACTTCACATTCCAGAATGTCTGGCTCTAGATTAGTGATCACATCATCATGATTCTCTGGGTCGTGAGGATCTTTTTTGTACAGTTCTTCCGTGTATTCTTGCCACCTCTTCTTAATATCTTCTGCTTCTATTAGGTCCATACCATTTCTGTCCTTTATCTAGCCCATCTTTGCATGAAATGTTCCCTTGGTATCCCTAATTTTTTTGAAAAGATCTCTAGTCTTTCCCATTCTGTTCTTTTCCTCCATTTCTTTGCATTGATCGCTGAAGAAGGCTTTCTTATCTCTTCTTGCTATTCTTTGGAACTCTGCATTCAGAGGCTTATATCTTTCCTTTTCTCCTTTGCTTTTTGCCTCTCTTCTTTTCACAGCTATTTGTAAGGCCTCCCCAGAGAGCCATTTTGCTTTTTTGCATTTCTTTTCCATGGGGATGGTCTTGATCCCTGTCTCCTGTACAGTGTCACAAACCTCATTCCATAGTTCATCAGGCACTCCATCTATCAGATGTAGACCCTTAAATCTATTTCTCACTTCCACTGTATAATCATAAGGGATTTGATTTAGGTCATACCTGAATGGTCTAGGTGTTTTCCCTACTTTCTTCAATTTAAGTCTGAATTTGGCAATAAGGAGTTCATGATCTGAGCCACAGTCAGCTCCTGGTCTTGTTTTTATTGACTGTATAGACTTCTCCATCTTTGGCTGCAAAGAATATAATCAATCTGATTTCGATGTTGACCATCTGGTGATGTCCATGTGTAGAGTCTTGTGTTGTCGGAAGAGGGTGTTTGCTATGACCAGTGCATTTTCTTGGCAAAACTGTATTAGTCTTTGCCTTGCTTCATTCCACACTCCAAGGCCAAATTTGCCTGTTACTCCAGGTGTTTCTTGACTTCCTACTTTTGCATTCCAGTCCCCTATAATGAAAAGGACATGTTTTTTGGGTGTGAGTTCTAGAAGGTCTTGTAGGTCTTCATAAAACCGTTCAATTTCAGCTTCTTCAGCTTTACTGGTTGGGGCATAGACTTGGATAGCTGTGATATTGAATGAGTTAATCTTTAATGTATTTAAATCTTCTTCATCTCTCTCTGTTTAACTTTGCATATCTATTTTTTCTTTCTTTCCTTTCCTTTCAACATATTTGTTAGTTTTGTTTTCATTGTTTTATTCCCCACTTTGCACTTTGGTTTAGTTTTGTTTTCCAGTTTGTGCTTAAGTTAGTTTTGTTCTTAACTTAAATTGGTAAATATAATTTTTGATTTCTTTGTTTGCTGGATCAATCTACTGTACTTTATTTTTGTTAGACTGTTTTTCACTTTGCTCATGGGTATATATGTATATGTGTATATTCTATTATTTTAATTATTATTTGCCTGATTATGTAACTGCCATTTGTCTTGGATTCATCTTTTGTTTCTTGATTTTGGATATTTATTTTAATCTCACTAAATTCCTTAACAAACCAGTTGTGGAAACTTTGTTCCTGACCAGAGATCGACCCCTGAGCCTTTGGAGTGGGAGCACTGACTCCAAAACCATAGACTACTAGAGAGTTTACCCTAGGGAGTATCAAATAGTGAGAACTCACACAAAGGAAACCACTTGAATACAAGACCTGGCATCACCAGAAGCTCCCTGTGCAGGATGCCTCATCTAAACAACAAACAGAACAAAAATACAAACCCAGTCATCAGCAGACAGGAGTACCACCTCACTCAGCCTTGCTTATCAGAGGAAAAACAAACAAACAAACAAACAAAAACTCAGCACTAATCTCACTCTATACGAAGCTCACACAAATCACTGGAACAACCAAAGGGAAGAAAGAATTCAACCTTCTTCAAGGAAAGAATTCAACTTTCCTTGAAGCCTGGGAAAAAGAGACCTCAAACACAATAACTTAAATTAAAAAAAAGAAGAAAAGACAGAAAAGTACTACATAAATGAAGGAATAAACTAGAAACACAGAAGTTCAAATAAATGAAGAAAAAATAGGAAAATTACCTGAAAAAATTCAGAATAATGATAGTAAAGATGACTAAAAAAAAAAAAAAGCTTGAAAATGAAATGGGGAAAATGCAAGAATGAATTAACAAAGACCTAGAAGAATTAAAGAATAAACATACAGAGACAAACAACACAATTACTGAAATTAAAAATACTCTAGAAGGAATCAATAGCAGAATATCTGAAGCAGAAGAACGAATCAGTGAGCTGGAAGATAAAATGGTGGAAATAACTTCTGAAGGTCAGAATAAAGTAAAAACAATGAAAAGAGCTGAGGACAGTCTCAGAAGGCTCTGGGACCATATCACATGCAACAACATTCGAATTATAGGGGTCCCAGAAGAAGAGAAAAAGAAAGGGTATGGAAAAAATTGTTGAAGAAATTATAGTTGAAAGTTTCCCAACATGGAAAAGGAAATAGCCAATTAAGTCGAAGAGGCACAAAGAGTCCCATACAGGATAAACCCAAGGAGGAACACACCAAGGCACATACTAATCAAACTAACAAAGACTAAACACAAAGAAAGAATATTAAAAGCAGCCAGGGAGAAGCAACAAGTACCATACAAGGGAAACACCGTACACTTAACAGCTGATCTTTCAGCAGAAACTCTGCAGGCCAGAAGGCAATGGCAGGATATATTTAAAGTACTGAAAGGGAAAAATCTACAACCAAGATTACTGTAGGATCTCATTCAAAATTGATGGAGAAATAAAAAAGCTTTTCAGATAAGCAAAAGTTAAGAGAATTCAGTACCACCAAACCAGCTTTACAACAAACGTTAAATGGACTTATGTAGTCAAGAAATACAACAGAAGAAAAAAATCTACAAAATCAACCCCAAACAATTAGAAACTGGCAATAGGAACATATCTATCAATAATTACTTTAAATGTAATTGTATTAAATGCTCCCACTAAAAGACACAGACTGGCTGAATGGATAAAAAAACAAGACCGATATATATGCTGTCTACAAGAAACCCACTTCAGACCTCAAGACACATATAGACCAAAAGTGAGAGTATGGAAAAATATATTCCTTGCAAATGGGAAGCAAAAGAAAGCCAGAGTAGCAATCCTCATATCAGACAAAATAAACCTTAAAATAAAGAATATTACAAGAGATAAGGAAGGATGCTACATAATGGTCAAGGGATCAATCCAAGAGGAAGACATAACAATTGTAAATATCTATGCACCCAATATAGAAGCACCTCAGTATATAAGACAAACACTAGCGGACACAAAAGGAGAAATTGACAGTAACACAATAATAGTAGGAGACTTTAACATCCCACTGACACCAACGGACAGATCATCAAAACAGAAAATTAGTAAGGAAACAGAAGTTTTAAATGATACATTAGATGAGACAGATCTCATTGTTATCTTCAGGACGTTTCACCCAAATGCAGAAGAATACGCCTTCTTCTCAAGTGCACATGGACCGTTCTCCAGGCTAGACCACATCTTGCATCACTAACCAAACTTCAGTAAATTTAAAATTGAAATCATATCAAGCATCTTCTCCAAACACAGTGCTATGAGACTAGATATTAATTATAAGAAAAAAAAATAAGAAACACAAACAAATGGAGATTAAACAAAACATTTATAAATAACCAACAAGTTTCTGAAGAAATCAAAAGGGAAATAAAAACAATTTCTAGAAACAAATAACAATGAAAACACGACAGCTCAAAACCTATGGGATGCAGCAAAAGCAGTTCTAAGAGGAAAATTTATAGCAATACAATCCTACCTCAAGAACCAAGGAAAATGTTGAATAGATAACCAACTTTACACCTAAAGCAATTGTAAAAAGAACAACAACAGCAACAACAAAAAACCCCAAAGTTAGTAGAAGGAAAAAAATCATAAAGATATGAGCAGAAATAAATGAAAAAGAAATGAAAGGAACAACAGTAGAGATTCATAAAACTAAAAGCTGGTTCGTTGAGAAGATAAACAAAACTGACAAACCCCTAGCCAGACTCATCAAGAAAAAAAGAGAAAGGAGCCAAATCAACAAAATTAGAAATGAAAAAGGAGAAGTTACAACAGACAATGCAGGAATGCAAAGGATCATGAGACTATTATGAACAACTATATGGCAATAAAATAGATAACCTGGAAGAAATGGGCAGATTGTTAGAAACGTTCAATCTTCCAAGACTGAACCATTAAGAAATAGAAATTATGAACAATTACAAGCACTGAAATTGAAGCTGTGATAAAAAGTCTCCCAAGAAACAAAAGCCTAGGACCAGATGGCTTCACAGGAGAATTCAATCAAACATTTAGAGAAGAGCTAATGCCTATCCTTCTAAAACTCTTTCAAAAAACTGCAGAGGAAGGAACACTTCCAAATTCATTCTATGAGGCGACCATTACCCTGATACCAAAACCAGACAAAGACAACACAAAAAAAGAAAACTGTGGGCCAACTGATGAATGTAGATGCAAATATTTTGAACAAAATTTTAGGAAACAGAATTCAGCAACACACCAAAAAGCTCATGCACCATGATTAAGTTGGATTTATTCCAGGGATGCAAGGATTCTTCAATATACATAAATCAATCAATGTGATATACCACAGTAACAAATTGAAAGATAAAAACCATATGATAATCTCAATACATGCAGAAAAATCCTTTGACAAAATTCAGCATCCCTTTATGATTAAAACTCTTCAAAAAATGGGCATAGAAGGGACCTACCTCAACATATTAAAGACCATATATGATAAGCCTGGACTGGACTTCCCTGGTGGCTCAGACGGTAAAGCGTCTGTCTACAGTGCGGGGGACCTGGGTTTGATCCCTGGGTCGGTAAGATCCCATGGAGAAGGAAATGGCAATACACTCCAGTACTCTTGCCTGGAAAATCCCATTGACGGAGGAGCCTGGTAGGCTGCAGTCCATGGGGTCGCTAAGATTCGGACAGCGCTGAGCGACTTCACTTTCACTTTTCACTTTCATGCATTGGAGAAGGAAATGGCAACCCACTCCAGTATTCTTGCCTGGAGAATCCCAGGGACGGGGGAGCCTGGTGGGCTACAGCCCATGGGGTTGCAAAGAGTCGGACACGACTGAACGACTTCACTTTCACTTCACTATGATAAGCCTATAGAAAACACTATTCTCAATGATGAAAAACTGAAAGCATTCCCCTTAAGATCAGGAACAAGACAAGGGTGTCCACTTTGACCATTATTCAGCATAGTTCTGGAAGTCCTATAGCAATCAGAGAAGGAAAAAAAAAAAAAGGAATCCAGATAAGAAAGAAAAAGTAAAGATGACATGATGACATGATACTGTACATAGAAAAGCCTAAAGATAGTATCAGAAAATTACTAGAGCTAATCAGTGAATTTAGCAAAGTTGCAGGATACAAAATCAACATACAGAAACTACTTGCATTTCTATATACTAACAATGAAAAATCAGAGAAAACAATTAAGGAATCAACCCCATTCACCACTGCAACAAAAAAAATTAAACATCTAGGAATAAACTTACCTAGTGAGATGAAAGAACTGTACACAGAAAATTAAAAGACACTAATGAGAGAAATCAAAGACAACATAAACAGATAGAAAGGTATTCCATGTTCCTGGGTAGGAAGAATCAATGTTTTCACAATGTTGTGAAAATGACTACACTACAAAACACAATCTACAGATTTAATTCAATCCCTATCAAATTACCAATGGCATTTGTCACAGAACTAGAACAAAAATTTCACAAGTCATATGGAAACACAAAAGACCTCAAATAGCCAAAGCAGTTTTGAGAAAGAAGAATGGAGCTGGAGGAATCAAGCTTCCTGACTTCAGGTTATACTACAAAGGTATAGTCATCAAGACAGTACGGTACTGGCACAAAAACAGAAATACAGTCCAATGGAACAAGATAGAAAGCCCAGAAATAAACCCATGCACCTATGGGTACCTTATTTAGACAGAGGAGGCAAGAATACACAATGGGACAAAGACAGCCTCTTCATTAAATGGTGCTGGGAAAACTGAACAGCTACATGTAAAAGAATGAAATTAGAACACTTCCTAACACCATACACAAAGATAAACTCAAAATGGATTAAAGACCCAAATGTAAGACCAGAAACTATAAAACTCTTAGAGGAAAACATAGGCAGAGCACTTGATGTCATACATCAAAGCAAGATGCTCTATGACCTGCTTCCTAGAGTAATGGAAACAAAAACGAAAGTACACGAGTGGGACCTGATTAAACTTAAAAGCATTTGCACAGCAAAGGAAAGTATAAGCAAGGTGAAAAGACAACCCACAGAACAGGAGAAAATAAAAGCAAATGAAACAACTGACAAAGGATTAATTTCCAAAATATACAAGCAGCTCATACAACTCAATACAGAAAAACAAACAACCCAATCAAAAAGTGGGGAAAAGACCTAAACAGATATTTCTCCAAAGAAGACATACAGAAGGCTAACAAACACATGAAAAGATGCTTAATATTGCTCATTATTAGAGAAATGCAAATCAAAACTTCAATGAGATATCACCTCATACCAGTCAGAATGGCCCTCATCAAAAATTCTGCAAATAGTAAGTATTGGAAAGGGTGTGGAGAAAATGGAATACTCTTGTACTTTTGGTGGGAATGTAAATTGATACAGCCACTATGGAAGATGGCATGGAGATTCCTCGAAAAACTAGGAATAAAACGACCATATGACCCAGCAATCCCACTCCTAGGCATATACCCTGAGGAAACCAAAACTGAAAAAGATGTGTATCCCATTGTTCACCACAGCACTATTTACAATAGCTAGAACAACCTAGATGTCCACTGACAGATGAATGGATAAAGAAGTTGTGGTACATATACACAATGTAATATTATTCTGCCATAAAAAGGAACAGATTTGAGTCAGTTTTAATGAGGTGGATGAAACTAGAGCCTATTATGAAGAGTAAGGTGAGTCAGAAAGAGAAAGATAAATATCATATTCTAACACATATATACAGAATCCAGAAAAATGGTACTGAAGATTTTATTTACATGGCAAAAATGGAGATACAGGCATAGAGGATAGACTTATGGACATGGGGAGGGGGGAGGGGAGGGTGAGATGTGTGGAAAGAGTAACATGGAAACTTACATTACCATATGTAAAATAGATAGCCAACGGGAATTTGCTGTATGGCTCAGGAAACTCAAACAGGGGCTCTGTATCAACCTATCAGGGTGGGATGGGGAGGGAGATGGGAGGGAGTTTACACCATATTAACAAGCTGAAGTACGAGCACCATGTGATCATCTCAATAGATGCAGAGAAAGCTTGTGGCAAAATCAACACTCATTTATGAGAAAAGTTATCCTGAAAGTGGGCATAGAAGGAACATGCCTGAATATAATATAGGCCATATACGGCAAACCCACAGCAGACACCATTCTCAATGGTGAAAAACTGTGACATGTCCTCTAAGATCAGGAACAAGACAAGGATGTCCACTTTCTCTACTTTTATTCAACATAGTTTTAGAAGTCTTAGCCACACCTATCAGAACGAAAAAGAAGTAAACAGAATTCAAACTGGAAAAGAAAAAGTAAAACTGTCTCTGTTTGCAGATGACATTATGCTATATATAGTAAATCTTAAAAATGCTAGCAGAAAATTACTAGAGCTCATCAATGAATTTGGTAAAGTTGCAGGATACAAAATTAATACACAGAAATCGCTTGCATTTCTATACACTAACAATGAAAGATTAGAAAGAGAAATCAAGGAAACAATACCATTTACCATTGAAATGAAAGAATAAAATACCTAGGAATAAATCTACCTAAGGAGACAAAAGACTTGTACTCAGAAAACTCTGATAACAATGAAAGATATCAAAGATGACATAAACAGATAGAGAGATATACCATGTTGCTGGATTAGAAGAGTTAATATTTTCAAAATGACTTTACTACCCAAAGCAATCTACAGATTGTTATGCCCAGAGTCTGAGTCCCCAAAACTGAGAGAATAAAACATCCACAGCAATGCAAAAGCATAAAGGGGTTTTATTGCCAGCTCGAGCCAGGGTTCCCGTCTCAGCCAGTGCAGTGGAGTCTTGACGAGAGCCTCCAGCCCAGATTTACAGCAGTATTTATAAGTTTAGAACAAAGACAGGGAGTTGGCAAGGGTTGATTGGCTGCAGGGGTTTCCTGGTATTTACTGATTGGCCAGTCATCCCTCTGATTGGCCAGAGTTACCATCTCTCTTTTGGCCAGAGTTACCATCTCTCTGATTGGCCAGAGTTACCATCCTGGAAGCCCCGGAAGCATGACTCAGGGATTATTTTTGGCCTAGTGCACCTCTCTGAGCCTGTCATGGCTCTGGTGAGGTTGTAACACAGATTTAGTGCAGTCCCTATCAAACTATCCATGGCATTTTTTGAAGAATTAGAACAAAAAGTGTACAAGTTATATGGAAACACAAAAAACCTTGACTAGCCAAAGTAGTCTTAAAGAAGAAAAATAAAGCTAGAGGAATGAGACTCCCTAACTTCAGACTATACTACAAAGCTACAGTAATCAAAGTTTTTGATACTGGCACAAAACCAGAAATATAGATCAATGGAACTGAATAAAATTCAGAGATAAACCCATGCACCTATGGTTACCTAATCTATGACAAAGGAGGCAAAAATATACACAGGAGAAAAGACCATCTCTTCAATAAGTGGTGCTGGGAAAGCTGGAGAGCTACTTGAAAAGATAAAATTAGAACACTCCCTAACACCATACACAAAACTCAAAAGGAATTAAAGACCTAAATGTAAAGCCAGGTACTATTAAACTCTTACAGAAAAACATTGATAGAATGACATAAATTACAGCAAGATCTTTCTTGATCCACTTCCTAGAGTAATGAAAATCAAACATAAACAAATGGGACCTAATTTCCTTTGCGCAGCAAAAGCAGCCACAACTAGAAACAAGCAAATCAGAAGTGGGAAAGATCACTGATAAAGGCAGACACACTGTAAAGTAGGAAATCAGTTCAGTTCAGTTCAGTTGCTCAGTCGTGTCCAACTCTTTGTGACCCCATGAATTGCAGCGCGCCAGGCCTCCCTGTCCATCACCAACTCCCAGAGTTCACCCAAACCCACATCCATCGAGTTGGTGATGCCATCCAGCCATCTCATCCTCTGTCGTCCCCTTTTCCTCCTGCCCCCAATCTCTCCCAGCATCAGAGTCTTTTCCAATGAGTCAACTCTTCTCATGAGGTGGCCAAAGTACTGGAGTTTCAGCTTTAGCATCATTCCTTCCGAAAGTAGGAAATCATCCACATATAAATATGTTATCATAAGCAGCAACCATGAAAGAGGAGAATAAAGAGGCAGGAAATGGGAACTGCATTTGAAATTAAAAGAACAGCAACTTAAACACAGACAACTGTCAGAATGGGAGAAAATATTTGCAAATTAAACAACTGACAAAGGATTAAGATTAATCTCCAAGAATACAAAAAATAGCTCCTGCAGCTTAATATCAAAAAACAACCACTCACTTAAAGTGGACAAAAGAACTAAATAGATATTTATCCAAAGAAGACATACAGCTGGACCAGAGGCACATGAAAAGATGCTCAGCACCACAAATTATTAGAGAAATGTAAATCAAAACTAGAGTGGTGTATCAACTTACATCAGTCAGAATAGCCATCATCAAAAACTTCACAAACAATAAATGCTAGAGAGGATGTGGAGAAAAGGGAAACCTCCTTGGTAGGAATGTAAGTTGTTATGGAGAGATTTATTTTGGTAAATTCTTGGTAAATACCTCATTGGTAGGAATATAAATTGGTATGTTCTCATTATGGAGAATAGTATGGAGTTCCCTTAGAAAAACTAAAAATAGAGCTCCCATACAATCCAGCAATCCCACTCCTGGGCATATATCCAGAGAAAACCATAATTTGAAGATACATGCACCCCAATATTCATTGCAGCCGTATTTACAATGGGCAGGACATGGAAACAACATAAATGTCACCATCAGAGGAATGGATAAAGAAGAAGTGGATCATATATACAATGGAATATTACTCAGCCATTCAAAAGAATGAAATAATGTCGTTTGCAGCAACATGGATAGATCTAGCAATTGTCATATTGTGTGAAGTCAGACAAAGAAGACAAACATCATATGCTATCACTTATATGTGGAACCAAAAAAAAAGGTGCAAATATACTTATTTGCAAAGAAGAAGTAGAGTTATAGATACAGAAAACAAACTTATGGTTACTGGGAGAAATAGGGGAGTGATGAATTGGGAGATTGGTATTGATGTATACACACTCCTATGTATAAAATAGATAACTAATGAGGACCTACTTGTATGGCACAGGGAACCCATCATAACACTCTGTAATGACCTATTTGAAGCTGAAACTCCAATACTTTGGCCACCAATGCAAAGAGCTGACTCATTTAAAAAGACTCTCACGCTGGGGAATATTGAGGGCAGGAGGAGAAGGGGACGACAGAGGATGAGATGGTTGGATGGCATCACCGACTCAATGGACATGAGTTTGGGTAGGCTCTGGGAGTTGGTGATGAACAAGGAGGCTTGGCGTGTTGAGGTTCATGGGGTTACAAAGGGTCAGACACAACTGAGTGACTGAACTGAATGACTTATTTGGGAAAAGAATACCAAAGGCAGGACAAATACAAAGTACACACACACACACACACACACACACACACACACACACAACTGGGCATAGCATATTGAAATTGGGGAAACCTAAGGCAAAGAGAGAAATCTGAGGTGACAGAAAGTGGACAACTTAACTACAGAGGGTCAAGAATAAGAATCACCTGAACTTCTCATTAGAAAATCATGAAAGAAATGTTAAAATAAGTTTTTCAGACAGAAAGAAATTAGTACAGATCAAACACTTGGATCTACATAAAGACAGAAACCGGAAAAGGAAGAAATGGTAAAATAAATTATGTTATCTTTGTCACTAATTGATATACAAGATTTACTTAAAACACTAATTGCAGCAACATATTGCATATTTATGGCATATGAATTGGTCTCATGAATAACAACAATGTCACAAGGCATGGTGGGGGGAAGAACTGAGCAAACTCTGTTATGAGTAGCTGCAGTCCACATGAAGCAGTTAATGTGATCTGAAGGTGGACTTAGATTATTTTTAAATGCATATTTTAAACCCCAAGGTAACCACTAGAAAAGCTTTTAAAAGTAGGAATGATATACTAAGATGGAGACACAATTGAATCATATATTTAAAACCAGAGAAGGCAGAAAAAGTGGTGGGAATGCTACAAAGAAAAAATGCAATGGATATATACACACTTACCAAAAAATGGTAGATTTTCCTTCAGCTATCTCAGCAATCGCTTTAGTTGTGAACACCAGGTGAGAACAAGATCATGAGACTGTAGAGAGCAAAACAAAAAGACTCATACATCTGCCTACAAGAAACTCACTCTTAAGTATAATGATATCTAAACCTTAGAAGTAAAAGTATAGAGAAATATATATCACGCTGCTTCTAAGTCACTTCAGTCGTGTCCGACTCTGTGCGACCCCAGAGACGGCAGCTCATCAGGCTCCCCCGTCGCTGGGATTCTCCAGGCAAGAACACTGGAGCGGGTTGCCATTTCCTGCTCTAATGCATGAAAGTGAAAAATGAAAGTGAAAAGTGAAAGTGAAGTCGCTCAGTCTTGTCCGACTCTTAGTGACCCCATGGACTGCAGCCTACCAGGCTCCTCCATCCATGAGATTTTCCAGGCAAGAGTACTGGACTGGGTGCCATTGCCTTCTCCCACATATCATGCTAGCAGTAATGAAAAGAAAACGAGAGCTTGTTAATTTTAGGCAGTCTGATTTTAGAACAAGGAAGACTGTCCAAGATAGTCTTTATATACAGTCATCCTTTGGACTCCATGGGAGATTGGCTCCAGGACCACCGCCTTCACACATACACACATAGTGGATACCAAAATGCATGGATGTTCAAGTCCCTTATACACAGTGGCTTTATACAGTAGGCCCTCCACATCTGTGGGTTCTGCATCTTCAGATTCAATCAAATTTGATCCTCAGTTGGTTGAATCTGCAAATGTTAGGGACTTCACTGGTGTCTCAGATGGTAAAGCCTCTGTCTACAATGTGGGAGACCTGGGTTCAATCCCTGGGTTGGGAAGATCCCCTGGTGAAGAAAATGGCAATCCACTCTAGTACTATTGCCTGGAAAATCCCATGGACAGAGGAGCCTGGTAGGCTATAGTCCACGGGGTCACAAAGAGTCAGACACAGCTGAGTGACTTCACTTTCACAGATATGGAGGGCAGTTTGTAAATTATAAGATTCAATTCTCTGAGAGGGCATGATGATTCTAATCATATGCACTTGACAATAGAGCACTGTATTGCTGTATCTCACTGTCCGCACTGTTTGCTGAATCCAGGGTAGGTAAGGCTCGAGCTAAGAGGCTGGAAGGAGACTCAAGGAGCCATCGGAACTGCAGACACATTTATTCCCTCCTGGCTGGCAGAGCAGCCAAAACACAGCTTCTTTCCTGGCTGAAGCAGCAGCCCTAGCAGTAGATACTCTGTATTCTCTCCTCTCATGGCAGACCCAATGGACACAGCCGTGACGCAGCAGTAAATAAATGCCACCACTTTCTTAGATGGAGCTCACGTATGTGTACAGCATGAAGTAGCCTGGGACCAAGCAAGTACCTCATGACATGCATGCACAGTGCTACAAATGATCTCAGCTGTTACATAGTCTTATTTACAAAATGTGGGGCAAGACAGCCTGAACATGCTATCTTGGCCAATTTGCTCTCTCCCCACAAGCATCAAAATACATACAGCAAAAACTAATAGAACTAAAATACTAGACTTGAACACTGCAACACTTCATTGTCAGTAACTGATATTAATAGATCAAATAGGTAGAAAATCAGCAAGGATATATAGATGACCTATATTGTTGTTTTTCAGTTGCCCAGTCATGTCCGACTCTTTGGGACCCCGTGGACTGCAGTACACCAGGCCTTCCTTTCCCTCACCATCTCCAGGAGTTTTCCCAAGTTCATGTTCATTGCGTCAGTGGTGCTATCCAGCCATCTCATGCTCTGACACCCTTTTCTTCTTTCCTCTATCTTTCCCAGGGACTTTTTCAATAAGTTGTCTCTTTGCATTAGATGACCAAAATACTGGAGCTTCAACTTCAGCATCAGTCCTTTTAGTGAATATTCAGGGTTGAGCTCCCTTAAGATTTACTGGTTTGATCTTGCTGTCCAAGGGACTTTTAGGAGTTTTCTCCAGCACATGTCGAAGGCATCAGTTCTTTGGTGTTCTGCCTTCTAACTGTGCTATCGATCAACTTGATCTAAGTGACATTTATAGAACACCCAATCCAACATCCCAGGGCTTCCCAGGTGGCACAGTGGTAAAGAATCTGCTTGCTAGTGCAGGAGGTGGCAGAGATGTGGGTTCAATCCCAGGGTTGAGAAGATCCCCTGGAGTAGGAAATGGCAACCAGCTCCAGTATTCTTGCCTGGAAAATACCATAGACAGAGGGGTCACAAAGTCAGACATGACTGAGCTCGTATGCACATCATCCAACAGCTGAACACACATTTTTCTCAAGCTCACATGGAACATGCACAAAAATAGATCACACCTGGGCCATGAAACATTTTAACAAATTGAAAAGAACAATAATCACACAAAGCTGTTTCCATAGGGGTATAGGTTAACAACTCAGAGCCCACTGTACATGTTTACTAAAGTGAACAGATAAGTAAAGGGATGGTAGCTGGCAGATGGTGGGAGCCAGGTCCCCAGTGTTAGAGCTGAGGTTACAAATAAGCAAGTAAAGAAGGCTGACACGAAACATAGAGAAGGATTAGCATCAGAGACACCGGTATGCACTCATGGTTAGCTTATTGAGGGTGCTCATGGATAAATGTAAAAGTAATTATATGTGTGTATATAGATGAACTAGTAGTATACATACATATATTTCCTCTCTGTCCATTGAGAGGGCAAAGAAGCAAGAGCATCTTAGTAGCAAAAAGCACACTCAGCCTCTAGACCTTGTTTCCTACTACTGCTGCTGCTGCTGCTAAGCCACTTCAGTCGTGTCCGACTCTGTGCGACCCCAGAGACGGCAGCCCATCAGGTTCCTCCGTCCCTGGGATTCTCCAGGCAAGAGTACTGGAGTGGGTTGCCATTTCCTTCTCCAATGCATGAAAATGAAGAGTGAAAGTGAAGTCGCTCAGTCATGTCCGACTCTTAGCGACCCCCTGGACTGCAGCCCACCAGGCTCCTCCGTCCATGGGACTTTCCAGGCAAGAGTGCTGGAATGGGAAGCCATTGCCTTCTCTGAATACTATTCTCTCATTAAAGACTTTTCCTCTCTGGTTCAGTTTAGTTCAGTTTCCCAGTTGTGTCAAACTCTCTGTGACCCCATGGACTGCAGCACACCAGGCTTCCCTTACTTATCATCCCCTTCTCCTCCTTATTTCAATCTTTTCCAGTGTCAGGGTCTTTTCCAAGGAGTCAGTTCTTCACATCAGGTGGCCAAAGTATTGGAGATTCAGCTTCAGCTATCAGTCCTTCCAATGAATATTCAGGGTTGATTTCCTTTAGGATTAACTGATTTGATCTCCACGATTAAATTCAAGGTCTGGGGAGAGAATATACAAAACCCAGAGCAACATAAAATGAGAAAGGACTCACAAACGCACACACTATGATGCAGTTTGTCAGGAGGACACAGAAAACCACTGAAAGTGCTCCCAATGGCCAAAGCGGGAGCAAGTTGAGCCATAAAATGAACGATGCAATATTGTGTTATATCTCAAAGATGTGTGAGCTGTACTTAGGACTTGCTTCTTAAGTTAACTGTGGAAAGAGAGTAAAAAGTAACTTTGCTCCCTGTATTATACAGCAATTTCTCCTCACCTATCCACTTTACACACGATAGTGTATATATGTTGATACTACTTTCTCCATTCAACCCACGCTCTCCCTCCCTCATTGTGTCCACAGTCTAATCTCTACATCTGTGTCTCCATTCCTTCCCTGACAATAAACTCATCAGTATCATTTTTCTAGATTCCATATATACGTGTTAATACACTATATTTGTTCTTCTCTTTCTGATTTACTTCACTCTATATAACAGGCTCTAGGCTCATCCACCTAACTAGAACTGATTCAAATTCTTTCTTTTTTATGGCTGCGGAATCGGGGTAAGGGAGGAAGGCTTCAAAGGGAGAGTGTATAATCATGGTTGATTTGCATTGTTGTATGGCAGAAACCAACACAACATTGTTAAAAGTTTTAAAAACAACAAAATTATAAATAAATACAAAAAAGTAACTTTATAGTGGACAAAGCTGGTGAGTATTATCTTAGCCAGGTGGTCCAGGAGAAGTCCTGTTGAGAGCATGCTCCCTTGACAGGAAATGGTAAGAACTTACTGATTCTCTGTGATCTCCCTCCCCAAACCCACAAATCCAGTCTAACTACAAGAAAAATATCAGACCAGCCCAAACTGAGGGACACTCTATAAACACTTGTCAAGATCATCAAAACAGGAAAAGTCTGAGAAACTGCCATAGCCCAGAGGAGACTCCGGAGACAGGACAACTAAATGAATGTAGTATTTTGGATGATTCTGGAGCAGGAAAGGGACATTAAGAAAAGTCTCAGGAAATCTTGATAAAGTTTAGTTATCAGTGATGTTTAAATATTGGTTAATTAGTTGTTATAAATGTACTATAGTAATATAAGATATTAACATTAGGGAAGCAGTGTAAATCATATATGGAAATTCTCTGCACTATTGCAATTTTTTGCAACTTTTCTACAAATATGAAACTTTTGAAATAAAAATAAAAATTTAAGTGTACATTTTTTTAAAAGCTAGCACTAGCACCACTACCTTCTGCCCATAAATGACAACAAGAAGTAAATCTGCTGATACTGCACCTGATTGTGAATACACAGTCCTATTGTGGGCAACAGGCATATTAAATGAGATAATTGTTTGATGGAGAAGGCAGATACAATCTCAACTACACTTGTTAGCATGCCCAATGATGTAGAGACAGGCCTCCTCCTATATAGCACATCTGTGCCATTTAGGTTAGACAAAAATAATCTTTTTTTTTTTTTTTTTTTTACAAATAATGATAGCTCAAGATTCAACACTCACACTTATTGCCAAGGAGATCTCTCTCTTACTTTCTCTGTGTATGTGAGTGTAATTACACCTGTCTTTTGAGAGAAATCATTTACTTCCTGTCACCACTAAGATATCCACCCATATGTTAGTCAGCTCAGGCTTCCATAACAAAATGCCACAGACTGGCTTAACCACCAGGATTGTATTTTCTCATGGTTTTGGAAGCTGAGTTGGTTTCCCCTGAGGCCTCTCTTTTTGGCTTGCACATGACCACCTTCTCGCTGTATCCTCATATAGTCTTCCTTCCTTCCTTCCTTCTGCATCCCTTATGTCTCTCTGTGTGTCCTAATTTCTTCTTCTTAGAAGGATACCAATCAGGTTATATTAAGGCCCACCCAAACAGCCTCATTTTAACTCAATAACCTCTTTAAGGTTCTGTTTCCAAATGCCATCATATTGAGAGGGGGTTAGAATTTCAACATATGAATTTGGGGAGACAACATTTGGCCCATAGTAGGGCATTGACAGTTGGTAGGTGAATCTATGGGTGTTTTTTTTGTGTGTGTGTGTTGGTTGGTGGTACTCATGTTCCCCACAATGAGATAGGAATGACCAGGCTTTGGCAGCCAACTGGTTTGTCACTTCTAACTGAACAGTGATCTTAGGAAGAAAGTACTAAAGTCTGGTCTCCTTTTACAATCTGTGGCCAGCCTATTACCTACCTCAAAGAGGTATCAGGATTCGAGGCTCAAGGACAGAAAGTCGTCCATAAAGGTAGTATTTTTTTATTAATGTCATGAGTTAGGGACTTAGGCTCTGCTCTCCACATTTTGCTGCTTCCATCACTTCACATGTGTGGCACAGTCATGCAGATTGAACCACTGGCTGATGGCACAGCCCTGGACTGAGCATTGTTGGTCAGTGGGCAATCTATCTTCAAAATGTGGCCCATTTTTTTGTGAAAATCTATCTATGTCCACCAAACATTTTAAAGTAGAAACCCAAAATTTCTTTTTATCTCAGAGATTTTTTAATATCTGTATGTGTATGTGTGTGTGTGTGTGTGTGTGTGTATGTTAGTCACTCAGTCATGTCTGACTCTGCGACACCATGGACTGTAACCTGACAGGCTCCTCTGTTCATGGGATTCTCCAGATAAGAATACTGAAGTGGGTTGTCATTCCCTTCTCCAGGGGATCTTCCTGATCCAGGGATCAAACATGGGTCTCCTGCATTGCAGGCAAATTCTTTACTGTCTGAGCCACTAGGGAAGCTAAATAAAGGATATAATTCTCAGTGTATCCTAAAACTTGACATTTAAAAATAAAAAGTATATATCATACTTTCAAATTTATTCATTGGAATCTAAGCACCTTAGCACTTTGGAGACTATCATACAATTTTTCTTTAATGAACAAGATCATCTTTAATTTAAGTATTTCTTTGCTCTTTGAACTTGTTTTTCCATTCCACTTCCTTGACAGAAATTTCTTCTACATTTTTTCATTGCTCCCCATGTCATAGGCATTCTCATGCAGATTAGTTATACGGTAGAGATGTGTGGAAATTAAGAATCAGCCCACCAGGGTGAAGAGTGGGAACCTGGCTGTGCCCCACACTGGTTTGTCTTGGACAACATCCCTCAGGTGGCTTCAAGCAAGGCAGCAGAGAAGGCAGGTGATCCACCCCCTCCCCCAAGTCAGGGATCAAAAAAGCAGGGAGGGCAAAAGAAAAGCCAGATGGGGCTGATGTCAGGCAGAAATAATCCTGGGAGGAAGGAGGAGGTAAAGGCCATGGTGAAAGTGAAGAACAGCTCAGGCAGGTATGCAGGGTCTTGGACAGAGGGGGGCTCAGAGTAGAGCTACGCAGGACATGGGGGCTGCCATAGAGGAGACACAGGTGGCAGAAAGGGATAAGAGGAGCCTGGAGACTGAGGGCTCAGAGGACCCTGATGGAGAATAATCAAAGGGAAGGCTCACTTCTTAAGCAGCATGTGTCTGAGTCTCACATATGCACTTGAGTTTGTATTAGCATCTGTGTCTTCTATGCATGATGGAGAATGGGCTGGGGAGTTGCATTTTCAAAATGAATTTACTATACATACAAATTTATTCTTACTTAAAACAAGCAAGGGAGAAAATCCTAGAAGTATTTTTCCTAGCAAGGAACAATATTTACATAATTTATATTTAGAGGAAGGAAATTATAGCAAGAACAATGAAGTAATAGTAGGTTAATTATAAGTTGGTGAGCAAATTCAGTTTTCTGAGATAAACATAGTAAATAGCTTGGGATGAGATGAGGCAATTTTCTACAGCAAACATTCTGAGAAACGCAGTTTCCTATAACAATCATATAGGTCATGGGATGGTATGTTAACTTTATGAAAAGGAAAAAAAATAAAAATTCACCTTAAATAGGTGAATTAGTTAACACTATGAACTAATATTATAGATTTCTTGAAACATTGCCTGACTTACAAGTAGTGTATAAGAGCTACTGAATGAGATAACATAATAAAATGAAATATTTAATTTTTATCACTTGTACCTCTATAGTAACTAAGAAGTATTTCCAAACCTTCTTATTTCATTTCAAAGAATTGGTGTCATCGGCTGAACTGTGATGACAAATGTCCTATGTTGACTCTCTAATCCAGTTATCCTATATTTGGAGATAGGTCCTTTAAAAAGATAATTAAGGTAAAATTAGGCTGTTAGAGTTAGTTCTATTGTAATCTGACTGGTATCCTCATAATAAGAGGAAGAGACCAGGCAGTTCCATGTACAAAGGAAAAGCCAACTGAAGATAAAACAAGAAGGTGGCTGTGTGTAAGCCATGGAGAGAGGCCTCAGGAGAAACCAAACCTGCAGACACTTCATTCTTGAGTTTCCAGCCTCCAGAACTATGAGAAATAAAATGTTGTTTAAGCCACCCAGTCTGTAATATTTTGTTATGGGAGCCTGAGGTGACTAAGGCAGGTGGCATTCCCAAAACCACTCAGTTATCAATTTTTTCTTTACTCTCTGCTTTTCTCTCTAAATACTATTGTGATCTGTGGTTTTGACTATGATTTTAACAAAGGCAGAATCACAGTATTTTGAGCTTATAATTCTACTCTCTAGTATATTAACAGCTCTACCAAGTTGATCACTACCTTAAGTATTAAAACTTCATCAATCAGATTTTGTTCCAAATAATTTAGATGGCTTCCACCAATCCTATCTCACTCAAAAGCCTAAACCATGCTGATGTTTTTATTTATGTCATTAACAAGGCAATTCAAAAGAGGCTTCCTGCCACCTGGCTTGTTCCTTAATGGCCAGCTATGGGGGAAAAGGATGAATAGGGGCCCCAAGCATCAAGAATTAACATGCTATATGGGCCAGGCCACCCTTGGACATAGTGGGGGTCAGATTCTGGCTCCTGGTGGCCATTATTCCCAGCAAGCATGATTGGGAAGCTAGGCTAAAGAATAGTACTGTTGAAGGGGGGAGATCAAAACGGCATGGTAGGAGGGTACTGGGCTCACTAACCTTCATGAACACATGAAAATTACAACTACATACAGAAATACCCTTGCTGAAATTAACCCGGGGACTAGAAGAGCAGCTCTTCTACAACCAAGGCTGAGCCAGTACCAGCTTGGGGGCATTCCTGTACACACTCCAGAAGGGTGCAGCCAGCTCCCAGAGTGGTGACTGCCACTACCAGAGCTCCCCTCACTGTGCACACTTGGGAGAAGGCAGGGTCAGTTCAGTGGCATGGCACCAGCCGCTCTGGACCAGACCCAACCTCTCACCAGGGCAAGACACTGAGGGAAAAGTAAAGCTAGCACACAAGTACAGGCCCAAGCACTCAGGCCCCAGCTACTTCTCAACTGCCTTCACACTGGAGAGAAACAACACTCCCTCAGGGCTCCTGTTCCAGAAACTTCGGTTTGACCCCACTCCTATGGGCGGTGATGCCAATGAGCGAGAAAGAAGCCTTGGTAGCAACGGGCTCTGGCTGTAGCCCCTCCAACTCCAGCCCTACCTCCCACCAAGGTAGTAGCTGCCAACACAGTCCAGGGGAAAATGCAGCTGTGCTCACTTCAGATCTAGCTTTCCTGCCCAAACCACTGGGCACACACAGACTGCATAGCAACACTCCCACACAAGGACACACCTTCAACTGAGATAAATAACAGTTTCACCTAATTTCATAGAGATAGAGAAAGTGAAAACAAAATGAGAAGACAGAGGGATATGCTTCAAGTGTAAGAAAAAAAAAAACCTGGGGGAAAATCCCTAGTGAAACAGACATAAAAATTTTACCAGACAGAGTTCAAAGAAGTAATGAGAATGCTGGCAGAACTGGGGAAAATAATAGATGAACTCGTGAAAATTTAACTTCGAATTTTAAAATGTAAAGAAGAACCAGTCAGAGCTGAAGAAAATAATAACTGAAAGAAAAATATACTAGAGGAAATTAATAACAGACTAGGTGATAAAGAGGGCCTTCGCTGGTAGATCAGTGGTAAAGAATCCACCTGCAGTGCAGGAGACACAGGAGATGGGGCTCGATCCCTGGGTCTGGAAGATACCCTGGAGGAGGGCATGACAACCTACTCCAGTATTATTGCCAGGAGAATCCTATGGACATAGGAGCCTGGTGGGTTTACAAAGAGTCAGACATGACTGAAATGACTGAGCATGCATGAATGCAATATATGATACATTAAAGCAATAACTTAAGATAAAGAGAGAATTTTAAAGGCAGCAAAAGAAAAACAGTCACATACAGAGGAAACACATAGGGCATTAGCTATTAATAGTAGATTTTTCAGCAGAAATGTTGCAGGCTAGAAGGGTGTGGCATGATATAGTCAAAGTGCTGAAAGTGAAAAATATAACTAGGATAATCTACCTAGCAAGATATCATTCATAATTGAAGGAGAGACCAAGAATCTCTCAGAGAAGCAAAAGTTAAGTTCATAAATACTAAAGATCTTACAAGAAGTGCTAACGGATCTTCTTTAAGTAAAAAAGAAAAGGCTACAATAAGAAATTATAGGAGGGAGGAATCCCATGGGTAAAGGGAAATATATAGTAAAAGCACTTAAATAAGTTCAAACACTTAAATAAGTTAGTACAAGGTTAAAAGACAAAAGCTACAAAATCAAATAAAAATGAAATAAAAGTATTTATATAAGATCAAGCACTTAAATGTTTAATACAAAGGTTAAAAGATGAAAACTGTAAAATCAATATAACTAAAATAAAACATCAGACGTACAAACTTTTGCATCAGGTGGCCAAAGTATTGGAGTTTCAGCTTCAACATCAGTCCTTCCAATGAACACCCAGGAGTGATCTCCTTAGGATGTATTGGTTGGATCTCCTTGCAGTCCAAGGAACTCTCAAGAGTCTTCTCCAACATCACTGGTCAAAAGCATCAGTTCTTCGGTGCTCAGCTTTCTTTATAGTCCAACTCTCACATCCTTACATGACCACTGGAAAAACCATAGCCTTGACTAGACGGACCTTTGTTGGCAAAGTAATGTCTCTGTGTTTTACTATGCAGTCTAGGTTGGTCATAACTTTCCTTCCAAGAAGTAAGCGTCTTTTAATTTCATGGCTGCAGTCACCATCTGCAGTGATTTTGGAGCCCAAAAAATAAAGTCGGCCACTGTTTCCACTGTTTCTGCATCTATTTGCCATGAAATGATGGGACCAGATGCCATAATCTTAGTTTTCTGAATGTTTAGCTTTAAGCCAATGTTCTCACTCTCCTCTTTCACTTTCATCAAGAGGCTCTTTAGTTCTTCTTCACTTTCTGCCATAATGGTGGTGTCCTCTGCATATCTGAGGTTATTGATATTTCTCCTGGCAATCTTGATTCCAGCTTGGGCTTCATCCAGCCCAGCGTTTCTTATGATGTACTCTGCATATAAGTTAAATAAGCAGGGTGACCATATACAGCCTTGACATACTCCTTTTCCTATTTGGAACCAGTCTGTTGTTCCATGTCCAGTTCTAATTGTTGCTTCCTTACCTGCATACAGGTTTCTCAAGAGGCAGGTCAGGTGGTCTGCTATTCCCATTTCTTTCAGAATTTTCCACAGTTCATTGTGATCCACACAGTCAAAGGCTTTGGCATAGTCAATAAAGCAGCAAATAGATGTTTTTTTGGAACTCTCTTGGTTTTTGGATGATCCAGTGGATGCTGGCAATTTGATCTCTGGTTCATCTGCCTTTTCTAAAACCAGATAGAAAATCTGGCAATTCATGGCTCATGTATCATTGAAGCCTGGCTTGGAGAATTTTGAGCATTACTTTACTAGTGTGTGAGATGAGTGCAATTGTGCGGTACTTTGAGCATTCTTTGCCATTGCCTTTCTGTAGGACTGAAATGAAAACTGTGATGTTTTTAAAATTTTCATTTATTTATTTATTTTTTAACACCCAAAACATTGTGATTGGGGCATAACCAACTAACAATGTCGTGGTAGTTTCAGGTGAACAGTGAAAGGACTCAGCCATCCACATATATGTATCCATTCTCCCCCAAACCCCCTCCCATCTAGTCTGGCACATAATATTGAGCAGAGTTCCTTGGACTTCAATAGTCTTTGTTGGTTATCCATTTTAAATACAGCAGTGTGTAGATGACCTTCCCAAAGTCACTAACTATCCCTTCCCCTCAGAAATCAAGTTCATATTCTAAGTCTGTAACTCTTTCTGCTTTGTAAGTAAATTCATTTGTATCATTTCTTTTTGTATTCCACATATAAGGGGTGTCATATGATATTTCTCCTCTGTCTGACTTACTTTGCTCAGTATTACCCTCTCTAGGTCCATCCATGTTGCTGCAATGGAATTATTTCACTTTTAATGGCTGAGTAATATTCCATTGCATATATGTCCCACTTCTTCTTTATCCATTCCTCTATTGTTAAACATTTGGGTTGCTCCCATGTCTTGGGTATTTTAAGCAGTGTTGCAATGAACATTGGGGTGCATGTGTCTTTTCAGGCCATGTTTTTCTCTGGGTATATGGATGGGAGTGGAATTGCAGGGTCATATGGCAGCTTTATTTTTAGTTTTTTAAGGGACCTCCATACTGTTCTCCATAGTGACTGTACCAATTTACATTCCCACCAACAGTGCAGGAGAATTGCTTTGTCTCCAAGCCCTCTGTAGCATTTGTTGTTTGTGGAATCACACATATAGTCAAGTGATTTTTAACAAGGATTTGAAGACCAATGTGAAAACCTAACAAGGTTTTCCTTGTTAGGAAAACCTCTTGAACTAATGTGGTGATGGAAAAATTGGATATCCACATGCAAAAGAATAAAGTTAAACCCTTACCTATAGAAACATTAACTCAAAATGGATTACATACCTAAAAAAAGACTTCATGATGTAAAACTCCTAAAAGAAAACATAGGGAGAAACTTTTATGACATTAGGCTCGATAATGATTTCAAATCCTATACCCACAGGTGGGTGACCCACAGACTGCAGAATAATAATACCAAAGAAATTCTCACACTTTTGTGAATATTCTGAACCCCACATCAGGCTTCCCAACCTGGGGATCTGACAAAGATACAGGGAATCTTCAGGAAATCCAGCCATGGGGGCCAGCGAGATTTGATTATAGGACTTCCAGAGGACCGGGGAAAACAGAAATTCCAGTCCTGGAGAGCACAAACAAAACTTTGAGCACACCAAGACCGAGAGGAATAGTGACTCCACAGGAGACTGAAACAAAACTACTTGCTAGTGTTGGAGAACCTCCTGTGGAGATGTGAGTCGGCAGGGGCTCACCACATGGACAGGGGCACTGGAAGGTCCTACTTGACATAAACCTTCTGGGAGTTCACCATTAACCCTACCATAGAGCCCATAGACCCCAGGGCTGGGTCACCTCTGATCAAACAACTACCAGGGAGTGTAACCCTACCCATCAGCAGATAATTGGATTAAAGCTTTACTGAGCAAAGCACTGCCCACCAGAGCAAGACCCAGTTTTTCCTATTACCAGTGCCTCCCATCAAGAAGCTTACACAAGCCTCTTAGCCTCATCCATCAGAAGGCTGACAGAAGAAGCAAGAAGCTTCTCACGGCAGCTAAAACAAAAATCATATTACAGTAAGTTCAGTTCTGTTCAGTCGCTCAGTCGTGTCCAACTCTTTGCGACCCCATGAATCGCAGCACGCCAGGCCTCCCTGTGCATCACCAACTCCCGGAGTTCACTCAGACTCACGTCCATCGTGTCCGTGATGCCATCCAGCCATCTCATCCTCTGTCGTCCCCTTCTCCTCTTGCCCCCAATCCCTCCCAGCATCAGAGTCCTTTCCAATGAGTCAACTCTTCGCATGAGGTGGCCAAAGTACTGGAGTTTCAGCTTTAGCATCATTCCTTCCAAAGAAGACCCAGGGCTGACCTCCTTCAGAATGGACTGGTTGAATCTCCTTACAGTCCAAGGGACTTTCAAGAGTCTTATCCAATACCACAGTTCAAAAGCATCAATTCTTTGGTGCTCAGCTTTCTTCACAGTCCAACTCTTACATCCATACATGACCACAGGAAAAACCATAGCCTTGACTAGATGGAACTTTGTTGGCAAAGTAATGTCTTTGTGTTTTAATATGCTATCTAGGTTGGTCATAACTTTTCTTCCAAGCAGTAAGCGTCTTTTGATTTCATGGCTGCAGTCACCATCTGCAGTGATTTTGGAGTCCCCCAAAATAAAGTCTGACAGTTTCCACTGTTTCCCATCTATTTCCCATGAAGTGATGGGACCAGATGCCATGATCTTCGTTTTCTGAATGTTGAGCTTTAAGCCAACTTTTTCACTCTCCACTTTCACTTTCATCAAGAGGCTTTTTAGTTCCTCTTCACTTTCTGTCATAAAGGTGGTGTCATCTGCATATCTGAGGTTATTGATATTTCTCCTGGCAATCTTGATTCCATCTTATGCTTCTTCCAGCCCAGAGTTTCTCATAATGTACTCTGCATATAAGTTAAATTAGCAGGGTGACAATATATGGAAAGTTAATCAATGATGAAAAAACAGAAAGTTATGTCCCAGATGAAAGGACAATGTAAAACCCGAGAAACCCAACTAAATGAAATGGAGATAGGCAACCTTCAAGAAAAAGAATTCAGAATAATGATAGTGACGATGATCCAGGATTTGGGGAAAAGAATGGAGGCAAAGAATGAGAAGATGCAAGAAATGTTTACCAAAGACCTAGAAGAAATAAAAACAAGCAAACAGAGATGAATAGGGAGAAGGAAATGGCAACCCACTCCAGTATTCTTGCCTGGAGAATCCTGTGGACAGAGGAGCCTGGTGGCCTGCTGTCCATAGGTTACACAGAGTTGGACATGACTGAAGCAACTTAGCATGCATGCATGCCTTAGAGAAGGAAATGGCAACCCACTCCAGTATTCTTGCCCAGAGAATCCCAGGGATGGAGGAGCCTGGTGGGCTGCAGTCTATGGGGTAGCACAGAGTCGAACACAACTGAAGCAACTTAGCAGCAGAGATAAATAATACACTAGAAGGAATCAATAGCAGAATAACTGAGCCTGAAGAATGGATAAATGACCTGGAGGACAGAATGGTGGAAATCACTAACACAGAACAGAATATAGAAAACAGAATAAGAAGAAATAAAGACAGTCTAATAGACTTCTAGGACAACATTAAATATACCAACATTCACATTATAGGTGTTCCAGAAGGAGAAGAGAGAGAGAAAGGACCTGAGAAAATATTTCAGGGGATAATAGCTGAAAAGTTCCCTAATGTGGGAAAGGAAATAGTCAACCAAGTTCAGGAAGCACAGAGAGACCCAGGGAGGATAAACTCAAGGAGGAACACACCAAGACACGTAGTAATCAAACTGACAAAAATTAAAAATGGATGAGAAAATATTAAAAGCAAAAAGGAAAATATTAAAAGCAACAAAGGAAAAAATAACATAATCGCAGCACTGTTTATAATAGCCAGGACATGGAAACAACCTAGATATCCAACAGCAGATGAATGGATAAGAAAGCTGTGGTACATATACACAATGGAGTATTACTCAGCCATTAAAAAGAATTCATTTGAATCAGTTCTGATGAGATGGATGAAACTGGAGCCAATTATACAGAGTGAAGTAAGCCAGAAAGAAAAACACCAATACAGTATACTAACACATATATATGGAATTTAGAAAGATGGCAATGATGACCCTATATGCAAGACAGGAAAAAAGACACAGCTGTGTATAACGGACTTTTGGACTCAGAGGGAGAGGGAGAGGGTGGGATGATTTTGGAGAATGGCATTCTATCATGTATACTATCATGTAAGAATTGAATCGCCAGTCTATGTCTGATGCAGGATACAGCATGCTTGGGGTTGGTCCATGGGGATGACCCACTGAGATATTATGGGGAGGGAGGTGGGAGGGGGGTTCATGTTTGGGAACACATGTAAGAATTAAAGATTTTAAAATTAAAAAAATAAAAATAAATAAAAATTAAAAAAAAAAGGGAACTCTTATCAGGCTATCAACTGATTTCTCAACAGAAACTCTACAAGCTAGAAGGGAATGGCATGATATATTTAAAGTGATGAAAGGGAAGAACCTACAACCAAGAATACTCTACCCAGCAAGACTCTCATTCAGGTTTGATGGAGAAATCAAAAGCTTTCCAGACAAGCAAAAGTTAAGAGAAATCAGCACCACCAAACCAGCTTTACCAAAAATGCTAAAGGAACTTCTCTAGGCAGAAAACACAAGAGGAGGAAAGACCTACAGAAAATAAACCCAAAATAATTAAGAAAACACGAATAGAATCATACTTATTAATCATTGTCTTAAACTTAAATGGATTAAGTGCACCAACCAAAGACATAGACTGGCTGGGTGGACGAAAACCTATGCATATATGCACTTCCAGTTACCACATCACTCTGTTTGATCTCTCAATTATATGTAATTATTTTATATTGTTAAGTTAATCATTCTTTCCCATTATGTCTTGCAATTGTAATTATCTTTCTTTTTTTGGTCTGGCTATCGATTGTGAAAATTGATAAACATCTTTTACTATTGTGATTATGCAATATTACTCACTTAAGATCAAGTGGTGGCTCAGACGGAAAGCGTCTGTCTACAATGTGCGAGACCTGGGTTCGGTCCCTGGGTCGGGAAGTTCCCTGGAGAAGGAAACGGCAACCCACTCCAGTACTCTTGCCTAGAAAATCCCATGGACAGAGGAGTCTGGTGTA
The DNA here is from genome assembly GCF_032405125.1 of Capricornis sumatraensis. NCBI lineage: Eukaryota > Metazoa > Chordata > Mammalia > Artiodactyla > Bovidae > Capricornis > Capricornis sumatraensis. The sequence continues at coordinate 45,810,656 of NC_091071.1, forward strand.
AATGGGGTTGCAAAGAGTTGGACACGACTGACTGACTTCACTTTCACTTCACTAATACCATTGTATCATGATTGGTCAACAGAAAAATAGTAGAACTCTATATTACCAAAGCTAGGATCTAATAGAAAAACCTGTAATCACTCTTCAAAATCCAGATGCATATCAAAATTATCTTGAAAATTTTTTGAAAAATGTAAATGTTCCAATATTGTTTTTTTTTTCTCCAGAGTGCCAAACATATTTCTAATGAGCAGTCATGTTTATAAACAACTGGAATATATGATGATCTTTTACTTAGTTTCACTTTTTAAACTTCATATTCAGTGCTCCCATTTCATTTAGTTTATGTTCTCCAATTTCTCCATCTCTTTTTCTATGTTCTTTCTCAAGCCTTTCTCAAGTGTTCAGTTCAGTTCAGTTCAGTTCAGTCGCTCAGTCATGTCCGACTCTTTGCGACCCCATGAATCGCAGCACGCCAGGCATCCCTGTCCATCACCAACTCCGAGAGTTCACTCAAACTCCTGTCCATTGAGTTGGTGATGCCATCCAGCCATCTCATCCTCTGTCGTCCCCTTCTCCTCCTGCCCCCAATCCCTCCCAGCATCAGAGTCTTTTTTTTTTATTTTTATTAAATTTTAAAATCTTTAATTCTTACATGTGTTCCCAAACATGAAACCCCCTCCCACCTCCCTCCCCATAACATCTCTGTGGGTGATCCCCATGCACCAGCCCCAAGCATGCTGTATCCTGCGTCAGACATAGACTGGCGATTCAATTCTTACATGATAGTATACATGATAGAATGCCATTCTCCCAAATCATCCCGCCCTCTCCCTCTCTCTCTGAGTCCAAAAGTCCGTTATACACAGCTGTGTCTTTTTTGCTGTCTTGCATACAGGGTCGTCATTGCCATCTTTCTAAATTCCATATATATGTGTTAGTATACTGTATTGGTGTTTTTCTTTCTGGCTTACTTCACTCTGTATAATCGGCTCCAGTTTCATCCATCTCATCAGAACTGATTCAAATGAATTCTTTTTAACGGCTGAGTAATACTCCATTGTGTACACGTACCAAAGCTTTCTTATCCATTCATCTGCTGATGGACATCTAGGTTGTTTCCATGTCCTGGCTATTATAAACAGTGCTGCGATGAACATTGGGGTACATGTGTCTCTTTCAATTCTGGTTTCCTCGGTGTGTATACCCAGCAGTGGGATTGCTGGGTCATAAGGTAGTTCTATTTGCAATTTTTTAAGGAATCTCCACACTGTTCTCCATAGTGGCTGTACTAGTTTGCATTCCCACCAACAGTGTAAGAGGGTTCCCTTTTCTCCACACCCTCTCCAGCATTTATTGCTTGCAGATTTTTGGATCGCAGCCATTCTGACTGGTGTGAAGTGGTACCTCATTGTGGTTTTGATTTGCATTTCTCTGATAATGAGTGATGTTGAGCATCTTTTCATGTGTTTGTTAGCCATCCGTATGTCTTCTTTGGAGAAATGTCTATTTAGTTCTTTGGCCCATTTTTTGATTGGGTCGTTTATTTTTCTGGAATTGAGCTGCATAAGTTGCTTGTATATTTTTGAGATTAGTTGTTTGTCAGTTGCTTCATTTGCTATTATTTTCTCCCATTCAGAAGGCTGTCTTTTCACCTTGCGTATATTTTCCTTTGTTGTGCAGAAGCTTTTAATTTTAATTAGATCCCATTTGTTTATTTTTGCTTTTATTTCCAGAATTCTGGGAGGTGGATCATAGAGGATCCTGCTGTGATTTATGTCTGAGAGTGTTTTGCCTATATTCTCCTCTAGGAGTTTTATAGTTTCTGGTCTTACATTTAGATCTTTAATCCATTTTGAGTTTATTTTTGCAGTGCTAAGAGGAAAGTTCATAGCAATACAGGCATACCTCAAGAAACAAGAAAAAAGTCAAATAAATAACCTAACTCTACAACTAAAGCAACTAGAAAAGGAAGAATTGGAGAACCCCAGAGTTAGTAGAAGGAAAGAAATCTTAAAAATTAGGGCAGAAATAAAAGCTAAAGAAACAAAAGAGACCATAGCAAAAATCAACAAGGCCAAAAGCTGGTTCTTTGAAAGGATAAATAAAATTGACAAACCACTAGCCAGACTCATCAAGAAGCAAAGAGAGAAAAATCAAATCAATAAAATTAGAAATGAAAATGGAGAGATCACAACAGACAACACAGAAATACAAAAGATCATAAGAGACTACTATCAGCAGTTGTATGCCAATAAAATGGACAATGTGGAAGAAATGGACAAATTCTTAGAAAAGTACAATTTTCCAAAACTGAACCAGGAAGAAATAGAAAATCTTAACAGACCCATCACCAGCACGGAAATTGAAACTGTAATCAGAAATCTTCCAGCAAACAAAAGCCCAGGTCCAGACGGCTTCACAGCTGAATTCTACCAAAAATTTCGAGAAGAGCTAATACCTATCCTACTCAAACTCTTCCAGAAAATTGCAGAGGAAGGTAAACTTCCAAACTCATTCTATGAGGCCACCATCACCCTAATACCAAAACCTGACAAAGATGTCACAAAAAAAGAAAACTACAGGCCAATATCACTGATGAACATAGATGCAAAAATCCTCAACAAAATTCTAGCAATCAGAATCCAACAACATATTAAAAAGATCATACACCATGACCAAGTGGGCTTTATCCCAGGGATGCAAGGATTCTTCAATATCCGCAAATCAATCAATGTAATTCACCACATTAACAAATTGAAAAATAAAAACCATATGATTATCTCAATAGATGCAGAGAAGGCCTTTGACAAAATTCAACATCCATTTATGATAAAAACTCTCCAGAAAGCAGGAATAGAAGGAACATACCTCAACATAATAAAAGCTATATATGACAAACCCACAGCAAACATTATCCTTAATGGTGAAAAATTGAAAGCATTTCCCCTAAAGTCAGGAACAAGACAAGGGTGTCCACTTTCACCGCTACTATTCAACATAGTTCTGGAAGTTTTGGCCACAGCAATCAGAGCAGAAAAAGAAATAAAAGGAATCCAAATTGGAAAAGAAGAAGTAAAACTCTCACTGTTTGCAGATGACATGATCCTCTACATGGAAAACCCTAAAGACTCTAACAGAAAATTACTAGAGCTCATCAATGAATATAGTAAAGTTGCAGGATATAAAATCAACACACAGAAATCCCTTGCATTCCTATACACTAATAATGAGAAAGTAGAAAAAGAAATTAAGGAAACAATTCCATTCACCATTGCAACAAAAAGAATAAAATACTTAGGAATATATCTACCCAAAGAAACTAAAGACCTATATATAGAAAACTATAAAACACTGATGAAAGAAATCAAAGAGGACACTAATAGATGGAGAAATATACCATGTTCATGGGTTGGAAGAATCAATATAGTGAAAATGAGTATACTACCCAAAGCAATTTACAAATTCAACACAATCCCTATCAAGCTACCAGCCATATTTTTCACAGAACTAGAACAAATAATTTCAAGATTTGTATGGAAATACAAAAAACCTCGAATAGCCAAAGCAATCTTGAGAAAGAAGAATGGAACTGGAGGAATCAACTTGCCTGACTTCAGGCTCTACTACAAAGCCACAGTCATCAAAACAGTATGGTACTGGCACAAAGACAGACATATAGATCAATGGAACAAAATAGAAAGCCCAGAGATAAATCCACACACCTATGGACACCTTATCTTTGACAAAGGAGGCAAGAATATACAATGGAGTAAAGACAATCTCTTTAACAAGTGGTGCTGGGAAAACTGGTCAACCACTTGTAAAAGAGTCTTTTCCAATGAGTCAACTCTTCTCATGAGGTGGCCAAAGTACTGGAGTTTCAGCTTTAGCATCATTCCTTCCAAAGAAATCCCAGGGCTGATCTCCTTTAGGATGGATTGGTTGGATCTCCTTGCAGTCCAAGGGACTCTCAAGAGTCTTCTCCAACACCACAGTTCAAAAGCATCAATTCTTCAGTGCTCAGCTTTCTTTATAGTCCAACTTTCACATCCATACATGACCACTGGAAAAAGCATAGCCTTGACTAGACAGACGTTTGTTGGCAAAGTAATGTCTCTGCTTTTGAATATGCTATCTTGGTTAGTCATAACTTTTCTTCCAAAGAGTAAGCGTCTTTTGATTTCATGGCTACAATCACCATCACTGCATGGCTGCAGTGATTTTGGAGCTCCCCAAAATAAAATCTGACATTCTTTCCACTGTTTCCCCAAATATTTGCCATGAAGTGATGGGACCAGATGCCATGATCTTAGTTTTCTGAATGTTGAGTGTAGTAGAAAAGAAATAGATATAATAAAACTTGTGACTTTTTGCCTAATTTAAATATTATGACATTTTAATTTCATTTGTTTGACTTAGTATTAATAGAATGTGTTGAGGTCCAGCCCCTGCAGGATGCAGGGGAACCTGAAGGAGAAATGGCGTCAGTGAAGAAAATGATTTAGAGAGAGATAAAGAAAGAATGTTGCAGATAAGAAAATAGAGGAGAGAAAGAAAGAAAGAAGAAAAAAAAAAGAAAGACACGAGGGGACCAATCTTCGGTGAGTGAGGCCCATTACTTTATTTTCAAAAGAGACTTTTATACCTTAACTTGTACATAGAGAGAAATGAAAGATGCAAAGTCATACAGAGTCAGCCCAAACATTACATCTATTTTGTCTTTATCAAAACCAGGATTTTTTCTGCATACCTTTCTCATAAACAATATTGTGTACATTGTCTTCTGGCCTTGGAGGCCTGTGAACATTTTATGACCCTCTTTTGATAAAGGCTGCTCAACCAGAAAACTTATTTTCCCTCAAAGTGTTTTTTCTTTATATTTCTGATCTATGTCAGCCTCAGAAAATGCTAAACACAGTTACATTTCTCACGGAGCAAAGGTGCAGTGAGTTACAAGAAAGAACCAATTAGCTCAAAGGTCTGATGTGGTTAATTTTAAGGCTACACTTGTTTTTCTTGCATTCCGACTATGTTAACTAATGCACTCCCAGGTGCACAGTGGATAAGAGATATGGGAACTTAGCAACAAGCATTGGCCCAATAATGAAATCCTACACCAGCACTACTCTAATAACTTTTAACTCTTTGAAAAGCTCTATATTTTTAGGCTTCCCGTGCCTCTCACAGTTGGGAGGCTGTGAACAACCATATGCGTAGCTGCAAGTGTCTGGATAAACCTGCCAAGCAAGCTATAATGCTAACAGAGGGGGTCTGATTTGAAATATTTCTCTCATGTCCAGGAGACATATTAGCTAGAGCCCTAACTTGATTTTCTCCAGAGAAAGGTGGTCGGGGATAGCCCCCTGTTAATGTCAGGAGAGTTGGTGAAAGACAGAAAATAGTAAGACAGACAGATTCTGGTTTGGGGGTAGATGCTCGAGCAGGTCCAGGGAGCCCCTCGAATCCTGATCTGCCTTTGCCTATCAGGTCTTCTCCGCATGACCTTTGTCATGAGTGGGATCTCCTGTGGTGGCTCCCAGAAAGAATGCTAGATTTCTAATTAAAAAATAGATATGCAACAAGCAACAAAGGTTTAGTGTATAGCATAGGGAACTATAGTCAATATCTTATAGTAACCTATGATTGAAAAGCAGAGACATTACTTTGCCAACAAAGGTCCGTCTAGTCAAGGCTATGCTTTTTCCAGTGGTCATGTATGGATGTGAGAGTTGGACTGTGAAGAAAGCTGAGTGCCGAAGAATTGATGCTTTTGAACTGTGGTGTTGGAGAAGACTCTTGAGAGTCCCTTGGACTGCAAGGAGATCCAACTAGTTCATTCTAAAGGAGATCAGCCCTGGGATTTCTTTGGAAGGAATGATGCTAAAGCTGAAACTCCAGTACTTTGGCCACCTCATGCGAAGAGTTGACTCATTGGAAAAGACTCTGATGCTGGGAGGGATTGGGGGCAGGAGGAGAAGGGGACGACAGAGGATGAGATGGCTGGATGGCATCACTGACTCGATGGAGGTGAGTTTTATTGAACTCTGGGAGTTGGTGATGCACAGGGAGGCCTGGCGTGCTGTGATTCATGGGGTCGCAAAGAGTTGGGCACGACTAAGTGACTGAACTGAACTGATGGAAAATAATTTCAAAAATAATATATGTGCACTTGTATAACCAAATCAACTTGCTGTGCACCTGAAATATTGTAAGTCAACTATACTTCAATAATATATATATATAACATTTACATGAAAGGAAACAGTCAACAGAGTGAAAGTGCAATCTGCAAATGGGATAAAATATTTGAAACTTATGTATCTTATATTTATATATAAAGAACTGTACAACTCGACAGCAAAAACAAACAATCTGATTTTAAAATGGATAGAGGAATGGAATAAACATTTTTCCAAAAGATATATACAGATAAGAAACAGGTATATGAGAAAGTGGTTGAAATATAATCATTGGGGAAATGCAAATCAAAACCCCAATATGATATCACCTTACATCCATGGCCATTTTTAAAAAAGAAAATAATGAGAGCATTGGTAAAGATATGGAGAAACTGGAATTCTTGTACACTGTTGATGAGAATTTTAATGGTGCAGCCAATTTGGAAAGCAGTATGGAAGTTACACAAAAAACTAAAAATGGAATTATCAAATGATCCAATAAACTTCCTTAGGGGCATTTATCTAAAAGAATTGAAAGCAGGATCTCTAACAGATATTTGCACAACCATATTCATTGCATAGCCTTCCCCAGTGGCTCAGTGTAAAGAATCTGCCTGCAATGCAGGAGTCACAGGAAATGCAGGCTTGATCCTTGGGTTGGGAAGATCCCCTGGAGGAGGACATGGCAACCCACTCCAGTATTCTTGCCTGGAGAATCCCATGGGAAAAGGAGCCCGGTGGGCTACAGCCCATGGGGTTGCAAAGAGTTGGACACAACTGAAGCAACTTAGCTCTCAAGCACGCATATTCACTGCACAGAATTGTTCACCATAGTCAAGAGGTAGAAGCAACTCAATGTCATTTTACAGATAAACGAATGAAGAAAGTGTATCCAGCGATATGTATATCACTGACTCTGTTCACAGCGCCAGTTGTCTCACTTTTCACACTGTTTGCACTGATCGCTGAAACCAGGGTAGGCAAGGCGCTGAGCTAAGAGGCCGGAAGGAGACTTGAGGAGCTGCAGGAACTGCAGACACATTTATTCTCTCGTAGGTGATGCAGCAGCCATAGCATAACCCAGCACAATACAAACTCTTTCCTGGCTGGCACAGTGGCCATAACAGTACTTTTTCCAGGCTGATGCAGCAGCTGTAGCAGTAGACGTGCTATATTCTCTCCTCTTGTGGCTGACCCAATGGACACAGCCATGACGCAGCAGTAATCAGGGCCTTCATGGTGAAGCTCTTACAGACATACTGTAGGAAGTAACTCATGACCAAGTGAGCACCTCGTGATACATATGCACAGTGCTATAAACGATCTCAGCTGTTAGAGTCATTATTTAGAAAATGTGGGGAGAGAGAGAGCCTGAACATGACATCCTGGCCAGTTTGCTCTCTACCCACACTCCACCCCCCTTCAGGGTCTCTCGCCTCACGTCCTACGTGCAGTCCATCTTCTGTGATATTCCCTTGGAGAGTAACACTGACCCTTGGATTTACATCTTGCAACAGCAGTAGCTACAGCAACAAATAGTTACATCCCCAATACATAACAAAACCCAACTGCAGGTATCACATAGAACTCATGTTGCAGTCCTTGCCCTCATGGGGCTAGAAGAGCCAATCACCACATGTGGAGTGCCTTTATCTTCCATGGACAAGTCCAGTCCACTGTTTGTCCTTAGAAATCACAGGAAAGCCTCCACAGAGGCAGCTTCACCCCTGAGGGATTTTTATTAAGGATCCACAAAATCCCCCACAGGCACTGGGCGCATCCCTTCAAGAAGGGGATATTTACGGCATTCACAGCCAACCCACAAAATTCCAAATGCTTTCACACTGTTCTAAATCTGCAAGAGAGTCCGAGGGTAGTAGCACATCACAGGACACAGCTTGTCTTCGTACAAATCAGCCCACAGTTGCATCTGCATAATCTAGATGGGACCAACACCTATTCTGATTCTTTGGACACCCCTGCCAGCTCAGGCCCTCTCCGGGGTCTTCACACTTTCAAAATGACATCTCACACCCATCCTTCTACTTCTCTCAGTAAGGACCCACAAAACCCTCACAGGTGCCAGGCCCACCCCTGTGTCCCAGAGTCACAAAAGCCAGGTTGTCAAGGTTTCCCCTTATTGTCACCACCTCACTGTCAGAGATGCTGGGTTCTTCATGGCCACGGGGCTCTTGATCTAATGCTAATATACTTTGCTCTAGTTCTTCCAAGTGTCTCTGCATACTGTGTACCAGTGTGCCATTGTGTAGGGCACTATACGTATTTGCCTGCAAGGCAGTCAGGAAAATCCATGGTGCCAGCAGCAGTCAGTGCCACCTTGTTCAGCAAAGCACCTGTAACACCTTTTCAATTCTCCCTGGCTAACCATCCACTGCCTCCCAGTCTTCCAGCAGAGCCCATGCTGAGAGGATCACAGCCACATGGTACCACATGCTATCTGGTGGTCATTGGCTTCCTCCATTCAGTAGAGCCTCAGGCTCCTCTACCTGATGGGTATCCTGCCAACTACATCAATTGTATTGCTGATACTGTTCACAGCACCAATTGTCTTGCTGTTCACACTGTTCACACTGTTTGTTGAATTCAGGGTAGGCAAGGCACGAGCTAAGAGGCTGGAAGAAGACTTGAGGAGCCATATGAACAGCAGACACATTTATGCTCTCCTGGCTGATGCAGCAGGCCACAGCAGCCATAGCATAACCCAGCACAATGCAAAGTCTCTCCTGGCTGGCACAGTGGCCATAACAGTACTTTCTCCTGGCTGAAGCAGCAGCTGCAACAGTAGACATGCCATATTCTCTCCTCTTGTGGCTGACCCAACAGACACAGCCGTGATGCAGCGGTAATCAGGGCCTTCATAGTGGAGCTCTTACAGGTGAACCGCACAAAGTTACCTGTGACTAAGTGAGCACCTCGTGACACGCATGTACAGTGCTATAAGTGATATCAATGTTACAGTCATTATTTATGAAACATGGGGCAAGAGAGCCTGAACATGCCATCTTGGCTAATTTCCTCTCTCCCCACAATGTGTATATTACATTATGGGCATCCCTGGTGGCTCAGATGGTGAAGAATCTGCCTGCAATGCGGGATACCTGAGTTTGATCCCTGGGTCAGGAAGATTCCCTGGAGAAGGGAATGGCTACCCATTCCAGTATTCTTGCCTGGAGAATTCCAATGGAGAGAGGAGCCTGGCCATGGAATTGCAAAGAGTTGTACACAACTGAGCTATTAACACACACGCGCACACACACACACACACATTCCATTACATATTAGTATACACTAATTCAACCTTTAAAAAGAAGGAAATTTTGGATTAAGGGAGAGATGTACAAGATTACAGTATAGAAGAACATAAGCTCACCTCTTCTGAAAACATCAAAAATAAAACTACAGTTAAGTCCTCTATATACAAACCTTCAAGTTGTGAAGTTTCAAAGATGTGAACATGTTCAGAGAAAGGATGAAAAGAGACAAAAGGAAGAAGTAACTGAAAAACTGAAGCGATTCATGATGTAGGAAATAGCAAGAAGATTATCTGAGGAGGCACTGTTAGTTTATGAGACATAGGACCTGAACTGAGGACAGGACAGGAATCTTGCAGTAGCTATTGAGGATGCAATCCAGTGCTACTGTGTCATCAATGATCAGAAAAAAACAGCTTCTACCCAGACATCACTGGATCATTTTTTCAAGACTGTAGATAGAATTTAATCCATCAAGGAACCAGAACTTGCGCCATCAATGTCAAGCATGAATGAAACTGTGCTGCTGCTGCCGCTAAGTCGCTTCAGTTGTGTTCGACTCTGTGCGACCCCAGAGACGGCAGCCCATCAGGCTCCCCCGTCCCTGGGATTCTCTAGGCAAGAACACTGGAGTGGGTTGCCATTTCCTTCTTCAATGTATGAAAGTGAAAAGTGAAAATGAAGTCGCTCAGTCGTGTCCGACTCTTCGCGACCTCATGGGCTGCGGCCCACCAGGCTCCTCCATCCATGGGATTTTCCAGGCAAGAGTACTGGAGTGGGGTGCCATTGCCTTCTCCGAATGAACTGTAGTTTGCCCTCTGTTTCTTATTGTTGATGATCTTCATTTCTACCATCTCCCGCCCCCTTTTCCTCCTCCATCAGTAACTCTTGTTGCCTGTTCATTTGATGCCAGTCCCTGAATTCCAGCTGTTGCACTGTACTACTGTACTTTTTAAGGCATTGTACTGTAAGATTAAAAGTGTTTTCTTTATTTTTTGTGTTTGTTTTTTATGTATTATTTGTGTGAAAAGTATTATAAACCTATTACAGTATAGTACTATATAGCTGTGTTAGTTGGGGGCTTAGGCTAACTTTGCTAAACTTATGAACAAATTGGACTTATGAACACATTCTCAAAACAGAGCTTATTTATATGTAGGGGACTTACTGTAACTAATGAACGATCACTGAAAGAAAACACTGAAACCTACCAGGAAAGATACTGTACATCCAGAGATAAAGAAGAAACCTCAGCAAGATGGTAGGAGGGGCACAGTCATAACAAAATCAAATCCCATACTCACTGAGAAACACACAAACTGGGAAAAAATCACACCACAGATATTCTCCCATAGGAGTGAGAGTTCTGAGCTGCCCCACAAGAGAATCCCCAGCCTTGGGTCTGGAAAAAGAGGTGGAGCTCCCAGGGAACATGGCTAAGAAGGCCAGCAGGGCTTGACTGTAGGAATTCCACAAGACTGGAACATCAGAAACTCCACCCTTGGAGGTCACGCACAAAGTCTGTGCACTATGACAGAGAGAAAAGAGCAGTGACCTCATAGCAGAGAGGGCCAGACCTACCTGCTGGTACTGGAGGGGATCCTGCAGAGGCGGTGCGTGGCTCTAGCTCGCTGGTGAGACAAGGACAGTGGTGGTGCTAGCTCTGGGTAGTACTCACTGCTGTGAGCCTCCTGGAGGCTGCCATTTCCTTGCCAGGACCTGATGCCACCCAACAGCCTATGGGCTTCAGTGCTAGGACAACTCAAGCCAAGCAGCTCACAGGGCATGAACGCTGCCCCACCCACCAACAAGTGGGCTGCTTTGTCTCCCTGAGCATACATCTGTCTGCTAAACACATGTCTTAACATGATTCTGCTCATCAGAAGGACAAGATCCCCCTCCATCCACCAGCGGGCAGGCTCCAGTCATTCCCACCAGGAAGCCTGCACAAGCCTCTTAAACAGCCTCATCCACCAGAGGGCAGACTTTGAAGCAAGAAAAACAATACAACCCAGCAGCCTGCAGAATAGAGACTGCAATCACAGAAAGGTAAACAAAATATGACAGCAGAGAAATATATTCCAGATGAAGGATCAAGATATAACCCCAGAAGAAAAACTAACTGAAATGGAAATAGGCAGTCCACTAGAAAAATAATTCAGAGTAATAATAACAGTGAAGATGATCCAAGATCTCAGAAAATGAATACAGGCATAGATCCAGAACATAAAAAATAGCTTAACAAAGATCTGGAAGAACTAAAGAACAAGCAAACAGAGATGAATACAAAAGAATACAAAAACCAAAATTAAAAATACATTAGAAGGAATCAATAGCAGAATAACTGAGGCAGAAAAACAGATAAGTGGCCTGGAAGATAGAATGGTGGAAATCACTACTGCAGAACATAATAAAGAAAAAAGAACAAAAAATAATGAAGACAGCCTAAGAGACCTCAGGGACAACAATAAACACAGCAACATTCATATTATAAGGGTCCCAGAAAAACAGAAAGAGATAGGACCTGAGAAAATATTTAGGAGATAATTGCTGAAAACTTCCCTAACCTAGGAAAGGAAACAGTAACCCAGCTCCAGGAAGCACAGAGAGTCTCAGGTAGGATGAACACAGAAAGGGACATACCAAGAGAATAGTAATCAAATTAGCAAAAGAGACACAGATGTATAAAACAGACTTTTGGACTCTGTGGGAGAGGGAGAGGGTGGGATGATTTGGGAGAATGGCATAGAAACATGTATACTATCACGTCAGAAATGAATAGCCAGTCTAGGTTCGATACAGGATACAGGATGCTTGGGGCTGGTGCATGGGGATGACCCAGAGAGATGTTATGGGGAGGGAGGTGGGAGGGGGATTCAGGATTGGGAACGCATGTACACCCGTGGTGGATTCATGTCAATGTATGGCAAAACCAATACAGTATTGTAAAGTAAAATAAAAAAAATATATATTTTTAAAAAAGAAAAAAAACAAAGAAAAATATTAAAAGCAAGAGCAAAAATAAAAACAAAACATATAAGGGAATTCCCATAAGGTTTGCTGTTGATGTTCAGTCACTAAGTCGTGTACAGCTCTACAACCCCATGAACAAAAGCACACCAGGCTCTTCTGTCCTCTGCTATCTTCTTGAGTTTACTCAAATTCCTGTCCACTGAGCCAGTGATGCTATCTAAACATCTTATCCCCTGCCATCCCCTTCTTCTATTGCCTTCAATCTTGCCTACATCAGGGGCTTTTCCAATGTGTAGGCTCTTTGCATCAGGTGGCCAAAGTATTGGAGCTTCAGCTTCAGCATCAGTCCTTTTAATAAATATTCAGGATTGATTTCCTTTAGGATTGACTGGTTTGATATCCTTGCAGTCCAAGGGATTCTCAAGAGTCTTCTCCAGCACCAGAATTCAAAAGCATCAATTCTTTGGTGCTCAGCCTCCTTTATGGTCCATTTCTCACATCCATACATGACTACTGGAAAAATCATAGCTTTGACTACATGGACATTTGTTGACAAACTGATGTCTCTGCTTTTTAATATGCTGTCTAGTTTTGTCCTAGCCTTCCTTCCAAGGAGCAAGTGTCTTTTAATTTCATTACTACAGTCACCATCCATAGTGATTTTGGATTCCAAGAAAATAAAATCTGTCACTGTTTCCACTTTTTCCCCTAGTATTCCTCATAAAGTTGTGGGACTGGATGCCATGATCTTAGTTTTTTAGTGTTAAGTTTCAAATCAGCTTTTTCATTCTCCTCTTTCACCCTCAACAAGAGTCTCTTTAATTCCTCTTCACTTTCTGCATTAGAGTGATATCATCTGCATATCTGAAGTTGTTGATATTTCTCCAGGCAATCTTGATTCCAGCTTGTGATTCACCCAGCCCAGCATTTCACATGATATACTCTGAATAGAAGTTAAATAAGTAAGGTGACAATATATAGCCTTGTCATATTTCTCTCCCAATTTTGAGCCAGTCAGTTGTTTCACATCTGGTTCTAACTATGGATTCTTGACCTGCATACAGGTTTCTCAGGAAGGTAAGATAGTCTGTATTCCCATCTGTTTAATAATTTTCCACAGTTTGTTGTAATCCACATAGTCAAAGGCTTTAGTATAGTCAATGAAGCAGAAATAGATGTTTTTATGGAACTCCTTTGATTCCTTCATGATCCAATGAATGTGAATGTTGGCAACTTGATTTCTTGTTCCTCTGCCTCTTTGAAACCCAGTTTGTACTTTTGGAAATTCTTGATTCATGTACATATGAAGCCTAGCTTGAAGAATTTTGAGTATAACCTTGCTAGCATGTGAAATGAGCTCAACTGCATAGTAGTTTGAACATTCTTTGGCATTGCCCTTCTTCAGGATTGGAATGAAAGCTGACCTTTTCCAGTGCTGTAGCCACTCCTGGGTTTTCCAAATTTGCTGACATATTGAACATAGCACTTTAACAGCATCAACTATTAGGATTTTAAATAGTTCAAATGGAATTCCATTATCTCCACTGACTTTGTGCATAGTAATGTTTCCTAAGGCCCACTTGACTTCACACTGCAGGATATCCAGCTGTAGGAGAGTGACCACACCATCATGGTTAACCAGGTCATTAAGAACTTTTTGTATAGTTCTCCTGTGTATTCTTGCCACCTCTTCTTTTTTTATTTTTTTAAATTTTTTTTTAAATTTTAAAATCTTTAATTCTTACATGTGTTCCCAAACATGAACCCCCCTCCCACCTCCCTCCCCATAACATCTCAGTGGGTCATCCCCATGCACCAACCCGAAGCATGCTGTATCCTGCGTCAGACATAGACTGTTGCCACCTCTTCTTAATCTCTTCTGTTCTGTTAGGTCCTTATGGTTTCTGTATTTTATTGTGCTCATCCTTGTATGAAATGTGCCCTTGAGTCTTCCCATTCTATTGTTTTCCTCTATTTCTTTGCATTGTTTATTGAAGAAGCCTTCTTATCCCTCCTTGCTATTCTCTGGAACTCTGCATTCAGTTGAGTATATCCTTCCCTTTTCCCCTTGCCTCTTGCTTCCCTTCTTTCCTCAGCTATTTGTAAAGCCTCCTCAGATAACCATTTTGCATTCTTGCATTTCTTTTCTTTAGGATGGTTTTGGTCCCTGCCTCCTGTACTATGTTATGAACTTGTATCCATAGCTCTTCAAGCACTCTGTCTACCAGATCTAATTTTTTGAATCTATTCATCACATCCACTTGATTTAGGTCACACCTGAATGGTCTAGTGGTTATCCTTTCTTTCTTCAATTTAAGACTGAATTTTTTTTTAACTTATTATTTTTAATTGAAGGATAATTATTTTACAGTATTGTGTTTGTTTCTGCCAAACATCAACATGAATCAGCCATAGGTGTACAAATGTCCCCTCCGTCTTGAACCTTCCTCCCACCTCCCTCCCCACCCCACCCCTCTAGGTTGTTACAGAGCCCCAGTTTGAGTTTCCTCAGTCATACAGCAAATTCCCATTAGCTATCTATTTTACATATGGTAATGTGTGTTTCCATGTTATTCTCTCCATATATCCCACACTGTCCTACCTCCCTGCTATAATGGCCATAAGTTTGTTCTCTATGTCTGTGTCTCCACTGCTGCTCTACAAATAATTTCATTAGAACCACCTTTCTAGATTCCATATACATGCATTAGTATAATATTTGTTTTTCTCTTTTTGACTGACTTCATTCTGTATAATAGGCTCTAGGTTCATCTACCTCATTAGAACTGACTCAAATATACAAGCAGCTCATACAAGTCAATACCATAAAAACAAGCAACCCAATTAAAGGGTGGGAAAAAGACCTAAACAAACATTTCTGCAAAGAAGACATACAGATGGCTAACAAACACATGAAAGATTCTCAACATTGCTTATTATTACGGAAATGCAAATCAAAACTACAATGACATATCACCTCAGAATGACATATCACCTCAGAATGACCATCATCAAAAGTCTACAAACAATAAATATTCGGGAGAGTGTGGAGAGAAAGGAACACTCCTACACTGCTGGTGGGAATGTAAATTGCCGCCGACACTATACAGAATAGTATGAAAGTTCTCTAAAAAAATAAAACTACTTTATGATCCAGTAATCCTGCTCCTGGGCATATATCAGAGGAAAACCTAGATTCAAAAGGATAAATGCACTCAAATGTTCATAGCAGTGCTGTTTACAATAGAGAAGACACAGAAGCAACCTAAATGTCCATTGACAGATGGATGGATAAGATGAGCATATATACACAGTGGAATGTTATTCAGCCATTAAAAAGAATGAAATAATGCCATTTTCAGTAACATGGATGGATCTAGAGACTGTCATACTAAATGAAGTAGGTCAGGCAAAGAAACAAATATCATATAATATAAAAAATGGAACATGGATTGGTTCAAAATTTGGAAAGGAGTACATCAAGGCTGTACACTGTCACTCTGCTTATTTAACTTATATGCAGAGTACATCATAAGAAATGCTCAGCTGGATGAAGCACAAGCTGGAATCAAGGTTGCCGGGAACTATATCAGTAGCCTCAGATATGCAGATGACACCACCCTTATGGCAGAAAGTGAAAAGGAACTAAAGGGCCTCTTGATGAAGGTGAAAAAGGAGAGTGAAAAAGCTGGCTTAAAACTCAACATTCAGAAAACTTTAAGATCATGGCATCTCGTCCCACCATGGCAAATAGATGGGGAAACAATGGAAGTGAAAGACTTTATTTTCTTGGGCTCCAAAATCACCGCAGTCATGAAAGTAAAAGACTCTTGCTTCTTGGAAGAAAAGCTATGATAAACCTAGGCAGCATATTAAAAAGCAGAGATGTTACATCGCTGACAAAGTCCATACAGTCAAAGCTATGGTTTCCAGTAGTTGTGTATAGATGTGAGAGTTGGACCATAAAGAAAGCTGAGCACTGAAGAATTGATGCTTTAGAACTGTGGTGTTGGAGAAGATTCTTGAGAATCCCTTGGACTGCAAGATCAAACCAGTCAATCCTAAAGGAAATCAACCTGAATACTCATTGGAAGGACTGATGCTGGAACTGAAGCTCCAATACTTTGGCCACCTGATGCAAAGAGCTGACTCATTGGAAAAGACGCTGATATTGGGAAAAATTGAAGGCAGATGGAGAAGGGGAGGATAGAGGACAAGATGATTAGATGGCATCACCAATTCAATGGACATGAGTTTGAGCAAACTCCAGGAGATGGTGAAGGACAGGACAGCCTGGCATGCTGCAGTCCATGGAGTTGGAAGGAGTTAGACATGACTAAGAAACAGCAAAAACAAAACAAAAACAACAACAAAACCACACACAAAAAATGTGTCAGTACAAACGAATTGACTTGCAAAATAGAAATAGACTTAGAGAACAAACTTATGGTTATCAGAGAGAAGGTTTGGGGAGAGATAGATTGGGAGTTTGGGATTGACATGTACACACTATTATATTTAAAATAGAAATCCAACAAGGACCTACTTTATAGCACAGTGAACTCTTATTATTCTATAATAATGTAAGTGGGAAAAAAATTGGAAAAAGAATAAACACATGTGTGTGTATAACTGAATCACTTTGTTGCACACCTAAAACTAACACATTGTTAATTAATTATACTTCACTAATCCCACTGCTGGGCATACACACTGAGGAAACCAGAATTGAAAGCGACACATGTACCCCAGTGTTCATCGCAACACTGTTTATAATAGCCAGGACATGGAAGCAACCTAGATGTCCATCAGCAGATGAATGGATAAGAAAGCTGTGGTACATAGACACAATGCAGTATTACTCAGCCATTAAAAAGAATACATTTGAATCAGTTCTAATGAGATGGATGAAACTGGAGCCGATTATACAGACTGAAGTAAGCCAGAAAGAAAAACACCAATACAGTATACTATCACATATATATGGAATTTAGAATGATGGCAATGATGACCCTGTATGCAAGACAGCAAAAGAGATACAGATATGTAGAGCGGACTTTTGGACTCAGAGGGAGAGGGAGAGGGTGGGATGATTTGGGAGAATGGCATTGAAACATGTATACTATCATGTAAGAAATGAATCGTCAGTCTATGTCCGATGCAGGATACAGCATGCTTGGGGCTGGTGCACGGGGATGACCCAGAGAGATGTTATGGGGAGGGAGGTGGGAGGGGGGTTCATATTTGGGAATGCATGTACACCCGTGGTGGATTCATGTCAATGTATGGCAAAACCAATACAGTATTGTAAAGTAAAATAAAGTAAAAATAAAAATTAAAAAAAAATTTTTTTAAAGTTTTATGGACTAAAGAAAAATATTATTTTAAAAAAGAAAAATTTGTCAACCTTTGTCACCCATGGCTGAGTCATGTCAATGTATGGCAAATACCACCACAATATTGTAACTATCCTCCAATTATAATAAATAAATTAATATTTTTAAAAAGGAAGGAAATTTTGTCACACATAACAACATGGATGACCTTTGAGGACATTTTGCTAAGTGAAATCCAGTCTCAAAAAGATCAATACTGTATGAATTTATGAGACCCCTAGAGTAGTTAAACTCATAGAAAGTAGAATAATGGTGGCCAGGAGCTGGGAGGAGGGGGAAATGAAGAGTTGTTGTTCAATGGGTATAGAGTTTTAGTTTTGCAAGTTGAGAAACTTCTAGAAATTCATTGCACAATATGATATAGGTAACACTAACTGTATGCTTAAAAATGGTTGAGATGATAATTTTAATGGGGATTTTTGTTAATCACAACTTACATTTTTTTTAAAGACAACGTATTATATGATCCATACATGAAATGTCCAGAATAAGGAAATCCAAAGAGACAAACACCCTCTGTCTCTTTGGATTTCCTTATTCTGGACATTTAAAGACATTACTCCTTGGAAGAAAAGTTATGACCAACCTAGATAGTATATTCAAAAGCAGAGACATTACTTTGACAACTAAGGTCCGTCTAGTCAAGGCTATGCTTTTTCCTGTGGTCATGTATGGATGTAAGAGTTGGACTGTGAAGAAGGCTGAGCGCCGAAGAATTGATGCTTTTGAACTGTGATGTTGGAGAAGACTCTTGAGAGTCCCTTGGACTGCAAGGAGATCCAACCTGTCCATTCTGAAGGAGATCAGCCCTGGGATTTCTTTGGAAGGAATGATGCTAAAGCTGAAACTCCAGTACTTTGGCCACCTCATGCGAAGAGTTGACTCATTGGAAAAGACTCTGATGCTGGGAGGGATTGGGGGCAGGAGGAGAAGGGGACGACCAAGGATGAGATGGCTGGATGGCATCACGGACTCGATGGACGTGAGTCTGAGTGAACTCCGGGAGTTGGTGATGGACAGGGAGGCCTGGCGTGCTGTGATTCATGGGGTCGCAAAGAGTCGGACATGGCTGAGTGACTGAACTGAACTGAAAGAGACAGAAAGTAGATTGGTTGTTCCTAGGACTGAGGAGTGGGGTGGGCATTTGGAGAAACTGCTAAAGACTATGGTGTTCTGGAGAGTGGGAAGGAAAGAAAATGTAGAATTAGACTATGGTGACAGTTGCACAATTCTAAGATGAATTATGTAGTTTGTCCATTATATCCCAATAAAGTTGTTTAAAAAGGGTAGGGTGTAATAGTGAGATCAGGAAATGGGTGCCATTGGAATGAGGAGGAGATGGGTAGAGGACAGCTGTGAAGAGAGAGAAGAGCTAGGCATAATGTGATAAGAGCCAGAGAAAGTGGACTATATTAAAAGTGATGTTCACAAATTTTGCTTTTCACGTGTGGTATAATCTAATGTTCACCTATAAAAACTTCAGTAAAATCTACATTATTTGCATATGCTTTAGGAATTGCATCTGCATGTGTGTTTTGGATGTAACGACTGCTGACTGTGACCTCAAGGAGACCCAGTGATCCTCGTACCTCCCCCCGACTTAGTACAGCATTTGGCTTGTTGTAGGTACTCAATACTGTTAGTTAATTTGAAGAATGAATAAGTGAATGAGTGAAAAAATGAAGTCTCTTAAATTCTCTGTGTTGTTCAGAGTCTGCTTGGAGGACAGCAGGCTTCCTCTAGCAAGATTAGAACAGAGAATTTGTAGCCTCCCCTCTGCAATGGTACTTTCCTTGCCTGTTTTTCCCAAATTATCTTCTGCTGATTTCCAACAAAGGACTGATGTTACCTTTCTCAGGAGCCCAGCCTTCTACTGGGAAGGAAATACCTCTTCATCAAGCACCTGCCTGTGCTAAACACCTTGCCAGATGTGTCACCTATTTCTCTCATTTAATACTCACAACAATAAACTACACAAAATGAAAACTACTAGGATCTCAATTTAGCATAAGTGATTTCCCCAAGGTCACACGTGAGTAAGTGGGATATCCAGACATGAACCCGGATCTCTGCTCCAGAGCTTTCCCCACCCCTTTAATTTAATGAAAACCTCACATCCTCCAAGGTTCAACGTACTAAAGTCTTTAACTGCAGAATTCGAGATCCTGCTGGGTGATGGTAGTGCAGAGAGACTCTTTGTGGCAGTCTTTCTCCTACATGGACCACATCCCATCATGAGTTTCACAGTGGAGACCAGCAGAAGTACTAAGAGCATTCTTTGAATCTGAAAAGTGGGTAGAAGAAAAGATCTGACCTTTGAAGAGGACAGGTCTAGTCAGGCTCTGGGGGAAGGAGCTGAGAGGGAGAGCATGAAGTCAGGTCTTAGCTACATCCTGACACACCCAACCTCCACCAGCATAAGCTCACTGCCAAGGAGAGGATGTGACTGACAATGGTGGTGGAAGCTGACCATACCCAGACAGGGCCAGTAATGAGGGAGAGTGCCTCATGGCACCTCCCTGGGCCTGGAACCTGGGATTTGGACTCCCTTGGTTGATGCACAGGAAGTCCCCTTTTCACCACCCCTTCAAAGCCCCCAGGCTCACTCCTACACCTTGAGAAGCCCTACCCCTTCCACCCACATGCACATGAGCCATTGTGAAAGAACATTCCGTCACATGCACGTTTATGCATGTAACAAACTTGCACTCATCTGCCCATCTGGGCACTCACACACAGAGATGGCTACTGTTTTAGGCATGGATTCATAACTGCAAATAACAAACATCAACTCAGACCACTGGAAGAAAAGTAAAAGTCTGATGGAGCTTGAACATGAAAAGTCTGATGGCACCTGACAGACAATGCCTCATTGGCAGAAGTCCCTGCTTGTGAGGGGAATGCCACTGTAACATGCTTGGGTTAGGCTGGGACCTGAGAAAGAGGAGGAGGGTAGAGAGAGAAGCAGAAGGCTGAGGTAGAGGGCAGCACCAAGTAGACTTCTCCGTGTCGTCCCCAAGAGAGAGGAGGTCTGGGTGTTTCTGTGAAGAACCTCAAATCCCACTGTAATTCTCCACTAGATAGGAGAACATCATTCAAGCAAGTGGGGACAGTCCTCCAGCAGAACTTTCTCAACTGCTGCCCCTCACACACACCCACATGGACACACGCACTTTTCTGCTTTCACATGACGTACTGCAAGCCACACTGAGACTCCATTTCCAATGGGAGCGCATGGGTTCAAAGAATGATCGAGAGCAGTGGATTAGAATCATAACCCCAAATTCCTAGCCATTTTCTTAAAGATTTGGAACATGTTTCTCCCCGGTGTCTCTCAGCTCTCAGGTTTGTTTTGCCTCAAGGATTTACTCTGATAGCCCTTTTTCCAAGACCTTAACTTGCTCCTAGTCCCCACTACTCTTATTCCTGCTGGGGGCCCTCCTGAAGTTGGTAACCACAGCAAGCTCCATTCAGAGCAAACCTGCTCCCATGGATCATGCCCGGAGAAGATGCTGGGCAGTTCCTGAAAATAGTAAACACAGACTTACCGTTTGGCCAGCAGTTTTACTCCTGGAGTTATGCCCAAGGAAAATGAAAACACATCCTCACAGAAACTTGTACCCAGATGTTCACAGCAGCGTTAGTCAGCATTGCCAAAGGAGGGAAACGAGCCAACATCCGTGAGCCAATGAGCACATCAGGAAACAAGGTGTGTCCAAACGCTGGAGAACTACTCAGAAACAGAAAGGAACGGCGCTGAGGCAAGCTACAAAATAGATACATCCTGAAAACATTATCTAAGTGGAAGAAGCCCGTCAGTCACAAAAGACAGTACATTGCAGGATTCCATTTATGTGAAGTACTCAGAACTTTCATGCATTGGGGAAGGAAATAGCAATCCACTCCAGTGTTCTGGCCTGGAGAATCCCAGGAACGGGGGAGCCTGGTGGGGTCACATAGAGTCGGACACAACTAAAGCAACTTAGCAGCAGCAGCAGCAGCAGAACCGGCAAATCCAGAGAGACAGATAGAGAAATCAATGCCGGGAACTGGGGAGAGAAGAGAGAAGTAGTTCATTTGGGAAAGTTTAAAATTAGAGGGTGATGACAATTGCACGACTTTGTGACTATACTAGAAATACTGACTTGTGCAATTTAAAAAGTCAGTATGGATGTGGATTGTGTCTCAGTGAAATTCAGTAAACTCAATGCTACATATGCACACACAGAATAATACATATAAATACATATACATATGTGTGTCTCTGTTGGGATCATAGATATTACAAGGCCTTTGGTCTTCTCCCTACATAGATTTACTTTATTTACTCCATATATTTAATTTTAGCTAATAATATATTTCTCCAATAAATGAAATATTTATTTCACTTTTTGGAAAAATATATGGAAAATAAATATATGGAGTAAATAAATACGATGTGGAATAGACAATACCTTCAAAGCACAAATTTGTAACGTCAGTAACTGAGGAATATAACTAAATGAAATTACTCTACTAGTGCCTTGAATCTCTTTGACCCTCACTGAATCTGTTTTTGTACATCTACAAACTTTTCCTGGAAGAAAGCACAAGCTGGAATCAAGATTGCCGGGAGAAATATCAATAACCTCAGATATGCAGATGACACCACCCTTATAGAAGAGAGTGAAGAGGAGCTAAAAAGCCTCTTGATGAAAGTGAAAGAGGAGACTGAAAAAGTTGGCTTAAAGCTCAACATTCAGAAAATTAAGATCAAGGCATCTGGTCCCATCACTTCATGGGAAATTGATGGGGAAACAGTGGAAACAGTGTCAGACTTTATTTTTTGGGGCTCCAAAATCACTGCAGATGGTGACTGAAGCCATGAAATTAAAAGACGCTTACTCCTTGGAAGAAAAGTTATGACCAACCTAGATAGTGTATTCAAAAGCAGAGACGTTACTTTGCCAACAAATGTCCATCTAGTCAAGGCTATGGTTTTTCTAGTAGTCATGTATGGATGTAAGAATTGGACCATAAAGAAAGCTGAGTGCAGAAGAACTGATGTTTTTGAACTGTGGTGTTGGAGAAGGCTCTTGAGAGTCCCTTGGACTGCAAGGAGATCTAACCAGTCCATCCTAAGGGAAATCAGTCTGAATATTCATTGGAAGGACTGATGTTGAAACTGAAACCCCAGTACTTTGGCCACCTGATGTGAAGATCTGACTCATTTGAAAAGACCCTGATGCTTGGAAAGATTGAAGGCAGGAGGAGAAGGGGACAACAGAGGATGAGATGGCTGGATGGCATCACTGACTCGATGCACATGAGTTTGGGTGAACTCCGGGAGTTAGTGATGGACAGGGAGGCCTGGTGTGCTGTGATTCATGGGGTCCCAAAGAGTCGGACATGACTGAGCAACTGAACTGAACTGAAAGAGAACATTTTTTAAATATATGCTATCAGTTGCCTACAAACTGAGGGAAAGAGAGTAAGTATTCAGGGGAAAGGGACAAATAAAATAACTTAAAATAATTTCTAATAATTTAAAATAAATAAGAGAAGATTCTTACCATATTGGTGGTACTCTGTGTACCACAAGTTGAGAAGCATGAATGACTCAGTTCCCTGTATCTAAACTGACCAAGAGAAACAAGATGAGCCAGGGACAGAAATAACAGCTGAAAATTAAATTGCTGTGAGACAAAAGACTTAAGATACAGAGGAAAAAGAGAACAACAACAACAAAAAAGACTTTCTAAACTAATATAACAGAGAGGCAAGAAAATGGAAATTATAGAAGATGATAGAATAAGAAGGTAGGATGAATATTTTATTGTACTAGCAGAAAGAAAGAGGGGGAAATGGGACTGGAGCAATATTTGAAGAAATAAAGGCAGAATTTACCAAAATTCATTAATAATATGAATCATATTCAGGAAGCTTAATCAGTATGAAGCAGGATAAATAAAAAGAAAATCATATACATGTCATAGTGAAACTTAAGAAAACCAAGCAAAGAACAAACATTAAAAGAAAGCAGAAAAAAATACATAGATGACCTTCAGGAATTAAAGTGACAGATTTCTCAACAGCAGTAGTGAACATGGGAAGCCAGTACAGTGTACTGAAAGGATATAAATGTCAACTTGGAATTCTATGCCAGTTAAAAGCATTCTTTTAAAAGCATTTTAATAAAAAAAAAAGAATCTTAGTGAAATAAAGACATCATCAGATACACAAAAATAAAAATTCTCCTCTAGCAAGCATACACTATAGGGAATTCGGAAATTACTATTTGATAGGAAGAAAATCACCCCAGGTAGAGATGCAGAAAGGAATGAAAGGCAGTGGGAATGGCATGAGGGCATCTAAACGAATATGAGCTACATGAAGCAAGAATAGTACTGTCTGAGGCATTCAAAACACTGAAGAATTCACATATGTGACAACAATAGATACTGCTGGCAGAAGAGTAAATGGAGTTTAAGTTCTAAGATCTTTCATTATCTAGGAAGAGAGTAATGTTATCAGTTAACATTATGTTTTGATGATTTTAAAAGGTATGTCATAATTTTTAGGGTAACAACTAAAAATAAGAATATATATATAACAGAAGAAAGAACATAATTTATTACATTAAGTCCAAATGTATTAAATGTTCCAGTTAAAAGACACTAAAATTTTAAAAAGAGAAAACCACTGTATGCTGCTTATAAGAGATACACCTAAAACCTAACCCACGGGTTTAAAAAGTTGAAAGATGGCAGAGGGTACACACACCTTGTATTCCTGTTCCAAACCTTGTCTTGTGTGGCATGCAGGAGTCAGAGGCACTTTGTTGACTGGACAGGAGGTCACTTTCATTACAAAGCAGGACCAGGAGCCTCCCAGCTAACCATCAGAACTTTCTAGTGGGAGTCGATGGTCATGGCCCTGGTTCCATGTCTGTGATCTGCCCCTGGCTGGGCTCTGCTGCCTCCTCCTTGGGCCTCCAGGGTTGCTGCTGCCTTTTCAGTGACTTGAATGCTAAGTCAGTGCCAGAACAATGTTGCTTCTAGGCCTTGCCCCTCATTCCCTGCAGGAAAGCTGGAAAATTCCACAGTGTTTGATCTAGGGCTCAGGGAAATAAACACAGCCTCACATACTCAGAATCAGAATCCATTGATGTGAATGTCTTCGTTATGCTGTAAACATTTTTGGTGACTCTCTGTTCCATGCAAGCCCCTCATCTCCTATACTGTCCTGGGCAGCAGTCCTCATCACAGACATGCAGAATATTGAATGCAAAGAGCCTTATTAGAAGCTGTCCTAGGCTTCCTATGTGGAGAACACTAGGGTTGGTTTTGTAGAAGGAATGAATGAATCCCTCTGGGGCAGCAGTAGCAGACCACCTTTGGGCAGTGAAAGGAAAGAGCCCTGCTCCTCCTTTGCCTTCTTCTGACACACAACACTCCATGCCAGTCATCCAATGTGCAGGATTTTCTAACCAACCACCAATTCTCTGTAGCTCCAGCTGAGTGTCTACAATTTAGTTCAATTCTGACATCATCTACCTGCAGTTAGTGAGGACTCTATGCAGGTCAAGGGCTCAGTCTCCTAAGACTTTCTCCTGCTTCAGACCTCAATCGTAAGTCTGGCTGTCACCTGTGACTCTGACCACATGTTTGTAAATCAAAGGTTTCTAAGACCTTCTCAAGTTCAACTATTTGCTAGAGTGTCTTCAAGAACTCAGGAAAACAATACTTATTAGAAACCAGTTTATTACAAAAGGAGGCAGCTCAGGAGCAGCCAGGTGGGGGGTGCACAGGATGCAGGTGGGAAGGAGGAGGGTGGTCCCTTGCTCTCTCTGGGCACAGAGCCCCAGATGGCTCACCAAATCAGAAACTCCTAACCTCATCCTTCAGTGATTCATTTTTTTGGAAACTTCATTACATAGGCATAACTGATAACATCTCTGGCCACTGATGATTAATTCAACTTCCAGTCCCTTTCTCCTCCCCGGAGGTCACATAGGTGTTGAACAAATCAATGCATACGCTCAACACCATCTTTCCCCATGCACCTCCCAATTGTTTGTGACTGATGTGCTGTCCCACTTTGAAAACGCAGCAACTGCAAAGTAGGGGGTTGGGACTCCAGGCCAGGGCTGTGTAGCTCCACCAGGTTCTTCTGAGGGACTTTGAGGTTGGAGCCAGGGGTTGAGATGCCTGGTGGTCAGAGCCCAAGGATAGCCCTAGCTGTTCTCTGCCAGTCCTGGAGACACCCAGCCCAGCCCAGGTTGGAGCCACATGTGCTGGGAAAGCCCACGAAATAGGCATCCATTCTGAGTAGAAAGCCTCCTGAGCTGTATTTATTAGCAAGAACTCAGACTTAATCAGGGTCCAGAGAAAGGAGGCATCGCTTCCAGCTGCTACCTTGTTCCTCACCAGTCCCTGCACATGTGGCAGACCCAGACACGTGCTAGCGTGAGTGTCTAGGGGCCCAGGAGTACAGTCAGGTGACTTTGGTACTTCCTGACACCTCCCCTGCCAGAACTGCCTGACTGGAGGGCCTGTGGTCACCTGTGGGGTCTGGGCAGAGCAAGCTGGAAATGGGCCCCCAACCCCCAGGCCATCTGATCGCCTCTGCTGTGCTGCTGGGTGACTTTGCCCAACACCTCAGGCTGCTGCTATTTTTCTTTTCTTTTCTTTTTTTTTTTTTGCCAAAAGTGCCTTCAGTTTCTTAACATGTTTAGAAAAGTTTCTCATCACAGTTAGACTAGGGAAGTAGAGTCATTATGGCTCTTTTCCTCCCCTGCTCAACAGCTGGCAGGCATGTTGGGCACTGAAAAGCATGCGCAACTCGGAAAAAGCAATGTTCTTGCTGGGAGCTGCAGAATGAACAGACAGACCATACTGTGGGCAAAAGAAAACACCCCCCAGCTGGCTGTCAACTCTCCTTAGAAGGAGAGGAAGCTGGCCCAGGGCCGCTGCTCGTAAGGACAAATTTTCTCCCAGAGCTATAAGAGAGAGCACCTTCAGCCTGGAGCTTCAGCTTGAATTTCCCAGACGCTCAGGAGGCATTTGCCTCTGTGAGTCAGAAAAGGAGCTCTCCAAGAGACAGCAGGCACTGGAAACAGAGGCCCCTCCACACAGGCTTTTCAACCTGGGTCAGTTACCAACTCCAGGCCCTACTGGGGTCTTAGGAGAAGACTGTTACATCAGGTAAAGGTAAGGAATAGTGTGCATGTGTGCTAAGTTGCTTCAGTCGTGTCCAACTCTGCAACCCTATGGATGGTAGCCCACCAGGCTCCTCTGTCCATGGGATTTTACAGGCAAGAATACTGGAGAGGCTTGCCATCCCTTCTCCAGGGGATCTTCCCAACCCAGGGATTGAACCTGTGTCTCTTCTGTCTCCTGCATGGGTAGGTGGGTTCTGTACCACTAGCGTCACCTGGGAAGCCCAAGTAATTATGTAGCTAACATATATGGAACATTTTCTTTAGATCCATTGTCTATCTTAATCCTCACAATTGCCCTATAAGGGGAGTATTACTATTATCCCTGTTTCACAGGGAACTGAAATACAGAGAGGGTTAGCAACTTGCTCCAGGTTGCACAGTAATTATGTGTCTGAGCTGTGCTTATCAGGCAGCCTCTCATTTCAGGGCTTAGGACTTCCAGGCACACTGGAGTCTGCTGGGGCTCTGTGGCAGATGGAGGGAGGGGCAGACAGTGACCAGAACCACTTGAGGGGATCAGGGCTCATTTTAGGTGTGTGATCCTGCCTGGTTGAAGCTGGGTGATCAGCATTTGTAAGGCTCGTGTCTGTGCCCCTAGAGTGGAAGCCTACAGTCAGTGGGTAGGCAGGAAATGGATGTGCAGGGGGAAAGCAAGGGGAGCAGGAACCCAGCGGAATTTCTGAAACCAGCTGGAACCCAAAGCTCCAGTGTGTATGACTGGCATCCTGCGGGCAAAACTGGTTCCTTCTCCGGGGGAGAACCCTCTGGCCCAAAGTTAGTGAGGGTCCTGCAGGAGCTGCTGCCCACACCCTGGTGAGCCAGAGGGGATGCCAGCATTTGTGAGAACTTGCACCCTTCTGTGACTGTGAAAAGGGCATGGCATTGTTTTGCTTTCACATCCCAAATTGCACATTGTCTCTGGTGACTGTCAAAACACAGATGGCTCCTGTGGTCCATTCACCCTGAAGCCTTGCTGCATGGGACCAGTGGCCAGTGGGCATGGTTATACCCCCATGTCTGTGTCTCTTTACCCTAACCTGGGCCTCCTAAACTTGGGTCTCCCCAAGCCCATCTGGGTCACCCCGTCTCCCTTGGCCAAAGCCACAACTTGAGCCTTGCTCCCCAGAGAGCTGAAACCCCTCCCCATCTTTTCTCACTGATCTCCTCTCTCCCCAGGCACTACTGCCTTTAGCCAAAGGCTCTATGCATCTGAACTCCTGGAAATCCTAGACAGAAGGAGCCAGCCTCTGCCCCAAGTGGTCGCCCCTCTCCACCTGCAAGGCCAGTCTTGGCACCTGGGAGGATGCTCCAGGGTGGCTGAGTCTGCCCCAGCAGCGGCTCCTGAGATGAGAGCTCAGTTCCGGAGGAAAAGCAAGCCCTGTGCTTCTGAAGGACATACCTGGCTAGGGAGTGGGAGCCCACATGCAGGCTGGGGGCCCACGGGGAAGGCTGCAGTGGCATGGGGTCAAGATCATCTGTGTGGGGCAGGTGCAGCTGATCAGGCCATGTCCACCTCAGCCTCTTCCCCACCTTGACTGGGGTGGCAAAAGGGACCAATGTACCAGCCTCAGAGGCTGTGTGTGGGGGCAGACAAAGGTGAGCAAGAACAGCCAGCCTGGTTCACAAAGGATGCCCACTCCTGAGGTGAGGATGGGGAGCTGTGGAGGACACGCTCCTGAGTAATATATGGATTGGACCCTGCTCCTTGTTCCTGACACGGAGCTCCTAAATCCCTTGGAATTTCCTGGGTGATAGGAGAGACTTTTCTTCTAATGAAGTGAATCTGAGTGGTCTCCAAGACTGTGCTGCTTATACCAGAAAAAACAAGCCGTGATTAAAAGCTTGGAAGTTTTGGCCCCATCCTCTATTCTCCTGAGGAGAGAGGGACTGGAAATGAAATTAATATTCAGTCACACCTCCATAAAAATCCCAGAAGAATGGGATTCAGCTTGCATTTCTTGAGTTCTGCCAGCCTTCTGGCGAATCAACCAACCCAAAGAAGGAGTTGTGGGCACATCAATTTGTAGGCAGTGTGTCAGCACCATGGGGACAGTCTGGTCTTGCAACTGTCCTCTGAAGAAGGAGGGACAGTTTAATGAGACTTGCCTAGTGGAATGGAATGGATGGGTAGATAGTGTCAGAACTTTATTTTGGGAGGCTCCAAAATCACTGCAGATGACGAATTTAGTCTTGAAATTAAAAGATGCTTACTCCTTGGAAGAAAAGTTATGACCAACCTAGATAGCCTATTAAAAAGCAAAGACATTACTTTGCCAACAAAGGTCCATTTAGTCAAGGCTATTTTTTTTCCAATAGTCATGTATGGATGTGAGAGTTGGACTATAAAGACAGCTGAAGAAGTGATGCTTTTGAATTGTGGTTTTGGAGAAGACGCTTGAGAGTCCCTTGGCCTGCAAGGCGATCCAACCAGTCCATCTTAAGGGAAATCAGTCCTGAATATTCATTGGGAGGACTGACATTGAGGCTGAAACTCCAATAGTTGGCCACCTGATATAAAGAACTGACTCATTTGAAAAGACCCTGATGCTTGGAAAGATTGAAGGTGGGAGGAGAAGGGGACGACAGAGGATGAGATGGTTGGATTGCATCACTGACTCGATGGACATGAGTTTGAGTAAACTCTTGAGAGTTGGTGATGGACACGGAGGCCTGATGTGCTTCCATCCATGGGATCGCAAAGAGTCGGACATGACTGAGTGACTGAACTGAACTGAATTGAACTGAGTGTCTGGACTGAATTAAACTGTGGGACACCCCCTGGTTTTTCAGAGACTTGCTTGGTATGTGAACACTTACACGCATGGTTCAAAAGTATTTTGACTGTGTGAGTAAAGTTAACACTGGTGCAGTTTTCCTAGACCACACTCTGGAAGGTGGATAAGAAATCCAAGAAACTCAACAACTACAGCAAGTATTTGTTCACGTCTGGTTCCAGGGACACTCTCCACACCTGGGAGCAGTTGCTGTGGTGAGGGAAGGGTGGGAGGAGTGTGGGGGAAGAATGTAACCAGGGCAGCAGACTGCCCGCTGATGAAAGCCACTGGAGCTTCTGATGGGTAGGCTCCTGGGCTATCCTGCCCCCAAAGAAGTTTGGGGTCTGGCTGTTGAGGGACCAAGGAAACATCCTCATTGGACCTTCCCTGGGCTGTTCCTGTGCAGGACTTACAGTACTCCTGAGGACGGAGTCCCTGCTGTCACCTCATGGCCAGGCAATGGCTGCCTGTGGGTCAGCCCATGGCCTCCATGCTGTGTGGTGTATGCCTGCCTCACCAGGCAAAGCAGTGTGGACTCTGCTGATCAGCCAGTCTCCCGGGATGACTGCCAGGGCACAGTGTCAGGGCAGTGACTAGGTCAAGCACCCAGGGGCCCTATTTCATGTCTGTTCCCTCATATACTCATTCAGGACCCCCCCCCCCCCACCTACAGGTCCCTGGTGAGAAACCTGATCCCATAGAGGCTGGAATCTTCCTGAGGCCACAGGAGACTTGGGGTTGAAGCATACACTGACCCCAGCCCTGACATCGCTTCTGTTCTATCTGGCAGACTTTCCAGTGGTGAGGGGAGAGGACCTGCCCTGGGCCTTTCTTCTGGCAGTGCAGCACCAGCTACCTCCATGAATGCTGAGGCCCCGTCATGCCCTTTGACTTGGCTGCATCCCTAGGGAAGCCCCCTCCTCATGAGCTGAGCCCAGTAGGTTCACAATACAACCCTCATCCTCTCTTCATGCAGTACAAAGTCAGTCTTCCCTGGGATGAAATATCAAGCCTATCACTCCTACAACAGAGAGGTGATTTTTACTTCTGAGCCACTGTTTCCTCATCTGTGAAATGGGCTACTGATGCTGGTCAAGTGCAGCTTGGTATGGGTCTGGGTGCTGGGGAGGGTGGCTGGTAGAAGGCCAATAGGGCTGGCCCTAATCCTGTCTGTGTGGACATGGACAGGTCCCCAGGGCCATGAGCCAGGGGCCATCACACACCCACATAGACAGGACATCCTGAACACCCCATAGCATGACCCTCCATGTTATTTCTTCACCAGAATCTAAAGGTTCTTGTGAACACAACATCAACTGTTGCTAAATTGCTGGCATTTTTGAAAATTGTGTTTTCTGAGTGAGAGAATTGATTCACAAAGGCCCAAATGCACACTGGGCAGAACCTTCTAGATTCCATCTCAGTTTCCTGCTTTGTACAGGAGGATGAGTCACAGGACTTTCAAGTGCACACCTCTGTGGTGAACGGGGTGGGTGGGCCCTCATTCAGTCTTTTTGTTCTGCTTGAGCTCCCATCTTATGTATAGGCAGGAATGAGTCACACACACACACACACACACACACACACACACACACGCACACACTGCCCCTCTGTAACGCTATCTCACACAAGTGCATAACCATGGTGGCTGGCAGCCAGGCACAGCCTGAATTATGAGCAGATGTTCCCTGTGTGCCCTGTTGCTAAGAGCAGCCTTGGCCTGGATCCCAGGTGTAGGGACCCAAGTCTGACCTACTGCTGGCCCTGGGCCATGGGGATGGGGAGGGGCAGGGTGTTGAGGGGCCCACCATGTGGTAAGGGTGTGAGGAGAGAGTACTGCTGTGGACTAACCCTGCCTCGGGTACCTGCTCCACCCATCCCCTGCCCATGGACCCCAGGCTGGCCTCCAGGGTAGGTGGGCTGCTCAGTTCAAGATTAGCTTCCTGGCCTGGCCCATAAGGACTGGGTTCTGCCACACAGAGCAGTAGAACGTGGGCCCTCTGCTCCCCAGCATGGTCTTCCTCAAAGGAGGACCCAGTCTCAGTCTGTCCACCTATGGTGCCAGGAGTCCCTCCTATGCGACTGATGCTCCCCTCGGGGCCAGGACTGCTCCCAGGACAGAAGACAGAGTTTACAGCCTGGGCAGACCCATTGTGGGAGGTCAGGCTGTAGCTCAGAGGACCTGGGCTTCTCATCCTGACTTATTCTTCTTCCAGTTGAACCTGGGAGCCCTCTTGGTCCCCCTGGAAGAGGCAGAAAGCCCTGTCATGGGGACAAGACCAATCAGCCTGCAAATGTGGCCACAGCCCTGCTGCACCCCCGAATCAGCACAGGCTGAACCTTCTCCACCCTGAATTGGGTGCTTCTCTCAGACCCCAGAACCCTAGCCAGGACCGTATTCAGAGCACGCAGCCCCTGGTCTTCTGAGACTGAAATAAAAGCCACTTGTTTCCTAGTGGGTATGAGGTGGGCAACTTCATCATGTCTCATGGCCCCTTTCTCTCATGCAGTCATCTCCTCCCCCCAGCCCTCTCTCCCCATCAGGCCTGGGAACAACCCTCCACACCCTCCCCCCTGCATCTGCTGCACACAAAAGCCCATTCTGGACTCTCTCTTTGAGACCAGGCAGCAGTGGCATCTCCCTGGAGACCGGCGCCTTCTGGCCCAACTCCTCCATGCCCTCCTCTGCCCAGTCCAGTCTGCCTGCTGGCCCAACTCAGTCCCAAGTAAGCTCCCAGGCCACAGGAGCCCTGCCTGTGGTCCTCAGTCCAGCTGCTACGGGTCCTCTCCTGTGAAGCTTGGAATCTGATGTGTCTCCTGGTCCCTCCAGGGGCCCTGCTGGCCCCAGATCAGGGTCATTTCCTTTGCTGATGTTGCTCTGTACTTGCTTCCAGCCCTGTGCTTGGTCCCCTCTCCAGTCCTTCCAGGCCTCTAGCTCAGCCCCCTCCCAACAATGTCACCCAGGAGCTGCTCCAAAACCTTATTCCCTCTTCTCAAGCCACAGCCTGCA
The DNA here is from genome assembly GCF_032405125.1 of Capricornis sumatraensis. Classification (NCBI taxonomy): domain Eukaryota; kingdom Metazoa; phylum Chordata; class Mammalia; order Artiodactyla; family Bovidae; genus Capricornis; species Capricornis sumatraensis. The sequence goes on from NC_091071.1 coordinate 45,843,465, forward strand.
CTTCATGCCAGGGTACATGGCCACAGATGCACGTGGCATCACCTCTTTGAGGATCATGACACATACTGGTAGTAACATAATTCTGCAATACATGCAGACACAGTAACACAGGAGCTGGACATGCTGGAATGACTGGTGCACCCGCCTTTGTATAGTGACTAAGCCCTCAACAATAGGAGGCAGTAAGCACGCCAAAGGAGAAGGCAATGGCACCCCACTCCAGAACTCTTGCCTGGAAAATCTCATGGATGGAGGAGCCTGGTAGGCTGCAGTCCATGGGGTCGAGAAGAGTCGGACACGACTGAGTGACTTCATTTTCACTTTTCACTTTCATGCATTGGAGAAGGAAATGGCAACCCACTCCAGTGTTCTTGCCTGGAGAATCCCAGGGATGGGGGAGCCTGGTGGGTTGACATCTATGGGGTCACACAGAGTCGGACACGACTGAAGCAACTTAGCAGCAGCAGAAGCACCCCAAAATGTAGGGGTATAATGCAATCTTTTATTATTACCTTTCCCAGTTCTGGGGGTTGACAGGAACCAGCTAGAGGTTCACGGTGAGGAAGAAGGAGTGGGGAGGCCAGGCCCAGTGAGCTGAGCTGCTCAGGGGAGGGCCTGCCTTGCATACTAAAGATCTCACTTCTCACTGGTATCATTTATCACCAAAGCAAAAATAAGATGAATCAAAACATACAGGTGTATTTAAACAGAAGAGCTTGGCCCCAGAAGTAACCACTCCTAACAGGTGGGTATCAAAGCTGACTCTGTCTGTCATCCCTTCTTTTATCAATACCCACTCTTTTTGCCAGGTCCTGGGAGGGGACTCCCAGCTGAGTGGAATGCATTTACCTCACCCAAGGCTCGAGGCTTATGCTGACACCTCCACATACATCCGCAGCAGCCCTTGGAGGCAGGTGTAATGATGGTCCCATTTTACACATGAGGAAACAGAGGCACAGAACAGTCAAGTAACCTGCCTCAATGGCTTCCCCAGTGGTGCAGTGGAAAAGAATCTGCCTGTGAATGCAGGAGATGTGAGTTTGATCCTGTGGTTGGGAAGATCCCCTGGAAAAGGAAATGACAATCCATTTCAGCAAATTTGGAAAACTCAGCAGTGGCCACAGGACTAGGAAAGGTCAGTTTTCATATCAATCCCAAAGAAAGGCAATGCCAAAGAATGTTCAAACTACTGCACAATTGCACTCATTTCACCCATGAGCAAAGTAATGCTCAGAATTGTCCAAGCTAAGCTTCAACAGTATGTGAACCAAGAACTTCCAGATGTTGAAGGTGGTTTTAGAAAAGGCAGAGGAACCAGAGATCAAATTGCCATCTGTTGGATCATAGAAAAAGCAAGAGAGTTCCAGAGAAACATCTACTTCTGCTTCATTGACTATGCTAAAGCCTTTGACTGTGTGGATCACAACAAACTGGGAATTCTTCGAGAGATGAGAATACCAGACCACCTTACCTGCCTCCTGAGAAATCTGTATGCAGGTCAAGAAGCAACAGTTAGAACTGGACATGGAACAAAGGACTTGTTCCAAATTGGGAAAGGAGTACATCAAGGCTGTATATTGTCACTCTGCTTATTTAACTTTTATGCAGAGTATATCATGAGAAATGCCAGGCTGGATGAAGCACAAGCTGGAATCAAGACTGTTGGGAGAAATATCAATAACCTCAGATGCGCAGATGACACCACCCTTATGGCAGAAAGTGAAAAGGAACTAAAGAGCCTCCTGAAAGTGAAAGAGGAGAAAAAGCTGGATTAAAATTCGACATTCAAAAAACTAAGGTCATGGCATCCAGTCCTGTCACTTCATGGCAAATAGATGGGGAAACAGTCCCAGACTTTATTTTCTTGGGCTCCAAAATCACTGTGGATGGTGACTGCAGCTGTGAAATGCTTGCTTCTTGGAAGAAAAGCTATGACAAGCCTAGATAGCATATTAAAAAGCAGAGACATTACTTTGCCAACAAAGTCCATATAGTCAAATTTATGGTTTTTCCAGTAGTCGTGTATGGATGTGAAAGCTGCACCATAAAGAAAGCTGAGAGCCTAAGAAACTGATGCTTTGGAGCTGTGGTGTTGGAGAAGACTCTTGAGAGTCCCTTGGACTGCAAGGAGATCCAACCAGTCCATTCTGAAGGAAATAAGTTCTGAATATTCATTGGAAGGCCTGATGCTGAAGCTGAAGCTCCAATACTTTGTCCACCCGATGTGAAGAGATGACTCATTGGAAAAGACCCGACTCATTGGAAAAGACCCTGGTGCTGGGAAAGATTGACAATAGGGAGAGAAGGGGATGACATAGGATGAGATATTTGGATGGTATCATCAACTTAATGGACATGAGTTTGAGAAAGCTCTGAGTGTTGGTGATGGACAGGGAGGCCTGGCGTGCTACAGTCCATGGGGTTGCAAAGAGTCAGACATAACTGAGTGAGTGAACTGAACTGAACCCACTTCGGTATTCTAACCTGGGAAATGGACAGAGAAGCCTAGTGGGTTACAGTCTATGGGGTCACAAAAGAGTCAGACACGACTTAGCGCCTCAACATCACCAATAACAAAAACGTGCCTCCAGCCTCACAGCCAGTCTTGGCTGAACCCAGAACCACGCCCCCAGCAGGTCTCCAGGCTGCCTCTGACACAGCACTCAGGGTAGCCTGTGCACTTGGGGGCTCCGATACCTGTGAACCCCACCACAGAGCATCACCAATCAGGATTTGCCTCAGAATCCTGAAGTCACGGCTCTGTGTCACATGCAGACCTTGGCTACCAGGCACACCTTCTGATGATCCTTCTCACACGCCCACCCTCGCTCTGTCCACTGTCAGTGGTAGCCCACTGTCAGCGGTAGTCCTCTCCCTGCTAAAATCAGCTGTGACTGTGAATTGAGAAAAGTAATGCCCAGAGGTGGCACAGGCATCCCCCGGCAGTGGCACACACCAGCCCTGCTCCAGAAATTCAGGGGTTGGATGAGGGGAGGTGGTCCCAGACAATGACAGGACAGTCCATCCCAGCACATGGGGGATGACCACAGTGCTGGACACAAAGAAGAGAAGGGGCGGGGGGACGGAAGGAGGGGTTGTGGGCCAGGGCGTCCATCCTGCTTCTGAGGCTCCTGCATGTCCAGGCTCCAACACACCCCTATCTGCCTTTCATCCCAGCTCAACCACTCGAAGGCTTTCCTCAGCCTTGACCAGCCCTGTGAGCCCCTCTCCACCTAGGGTCAAGTTGTCTTGTGACCCTTAGTAATTTCCCTGAGGATTTGAGGGGTGTCGAGAGGGGTGTCCCTGAGACACATCCACCCTGCTCCCAGCTTCAGGGCTCCGCCAGCAAAGACAGAAAGAGAAGGCTGCTGTTGTTCCCAAATAAAGACTGTGGGCTCCTCCTTCCCACTTTGTCCCTTTGTGTTTCTTTTTCTTCTCTTTCACTTTGTAATAAACCATCCACAGTGTCAGCCAAAGACTGCACGGACATGTTTCTTTGTTGTTAACAAGTCGTGACTTCAGGGAGCTGCACAGAGGCTTGCTTAGGGTGTTGAAGGCTTGGGGGAGAGATGGGGGAGAGCACCAAGTTGGTCATACTCTTGCCAAATTCTCTAGCTGTCCGGGTTCAGAATGCCCCAGCTTCATCTGCACAGCATTCAGTCCTGTCCTGGCTCCTGGTGGCGGGGAGTTGGAGGCAGGCAGCATCCTGCCAGAGGTGCATCCAGCCCTGGTTTGCACCTGAGTCATTTCCCCAGAGATTTACCTCCCAGCTCTGCGAAAATCATGGCGCAGTCCTGCCGTAGGGCCCGGGCTGGCTCTTCCTGGGACACCAGTGACATTCTGCATGAGACATGACACAGCTGGTCCCCTCCCTGAAGGGCTCTCCTGAAGGAAGGCCTCTGAGCCAAGCACCAAGCCCTGTCCCTTCTCTCTGAAGAGCAGCTTCTTCCCCAGGAAGGGGCACACGTGAGCACCCGGAGGCCCCGGGGCGGGCATGGACTGTTTATAGGGCAAAGAGAAGCCACTGAATGGCGCACTGAAGGAATCAGCTTCCGAGGCCACTTTGGGGGCCTCGGCAGGGAAAATGGTTGGAGCAGGGCGGAAGTAGTAGGGGTAGCTGGGAAGGGTAGGACTGAGGTGAGTTCGGGAGGTGCAACCACAGGAAGTGCTGGTAAAGTGCCTTGCAGGGCTTTGGGAAAGGGAGGAAACTGATTTTTTGCCTGATTAAGTAGAGGAGTAAGAGTGTTACTCAGTGACACAGGAGGAGCCCTAGGGAAGGTCCCATTTGGGCGGTATGGGGAACAAGGATTCAGTTTTGAATGTGTGAAGTTTGGGGTCCAGTCGCAAGGGACTCAGAGGGTCAGACAGCAGGGTACCTGCCCTCTTGAAGCTCATACCTGGGGGAGATAGGGGATCACAGAGCAGGGATGGTGTGTGTAGGGCAGCTGATGGGAGACCTGAGTTGTGTGGTCCTGTGAGTGCTCACCTGTGTCCACGCCCGAACCCAGGGAACAATAGAATGACACAGACACCCTCCCAATCTCAGGGCGCTTGAGGTCTTGTCCTTGCCAACCTGGCTGCGGGTGCGTGCCCCATCCACTTGCCCTCTCACAGTGCTTACTCCTGTTGGAGTAACTCATATCTGGTTGTGTTGTCGCTGCTTCCAGAGTGTCCCAGCCTTATGTACTCCCAGCTGCCCCGCAACACAGCAAGCCCCTTCTCCACGTGAAGGCTCACCTCTCAGCAGGAACAGGCCCTTCTTCTATGGTCCACCAGAGCCTGGGTGTCCCTGCCCAGAGATAACTGCACTTCCCCCAGCACAACGGGGCCTCCTGGGTGCAGAGGGATTGAAGCATGGGCTCGAAGAGCCCCAGGCCCCTGGCACAGGTCCCCACTCCCAAGGCCCCCCGGAAAATACTGATCTCAGCAAGGGAGTGTGGGGAGGATTCGTTGTTCCTAGAATTGGCAGTCTTGTCTTTCGTGTGGCCCCAATCTGCCACCTGAGGGGTGCTCAGTGCTTGAAGGGCCTCAGAAGCCTTATTTAGGCAGAGCAGGTCCTCCGTGGCAAAGGGAAGGCTGGTGCTCAGGAGGAGGAAGGTGCCACGATAGAGAAGCACCTGAAGCCTGTTCTTCCATGAGGCTTTCACATCCAATAGCTGCACAGGCCCCTCAATCCCAGGACGGTTGGGAGCACAGAGGCTGGAGCAGCTGCACTCGATGCTTGGCCAGCCCCTGCTTGGATCCAGTGCCCAGAGCACCAGTCACCACCTGACCACTGGATGGGCAGAGCAGTCCACAGCACCAGCTTCCTGGAGGAGTCCTCAGGAACTGTCCTCACACCGAGGCTCTCCCCTCACCTCCCACCCCTCTCCTACCTGCTCCCTGAGGTACAGATGCTCGGGCTCCTTTGCATGCATCTCCTCTTTAAGGGCCCTCTTTTTCTGGACTTTCTGTGACTGGCTTCTGCTCCAGCATTCAGAGAGGTCTTCCTGAGTTTCCTTTCCTCCCCCACCCCTGCACCTTTTACCTCAACGGTCCTTAATCCAATCTGTAATTTTTTTGTGTGTTGATTTGTTTGCAAGGATCCTCTCATGGTGGCACAGCAGACTATTTCCAATGCCTGAATCATGCATGCACACACCAGGTACTCAATAAATATTTCTGGAATGCGCTCATTTTACTGGGTTGATCTGAAGTGACTATGAACTGTAGACATGAGTACAGGGAGGCCTAGTTCCCCCTCTGAGATGTCTGCAGCCTGGCTGGGGCTTTCAGCAGCCACACAAAGGTGCCGCATGGGAACTGGGGTAGAATCCCTACCGCTCCCATCCATCCACATTCACCCCCTCACAGCCACCTTGGAAGGGGCGGGTTATTCTTCCATGTGGGTCAATAAAAAATCCACTGACTTCAGGGTTAAAGGGGGCTGAGCCATCATGACTGGAAGTCAAGGCAGTGAGGACAATAGCCTCGCAAGCTGGGGCTACCATCGCCCCCATTTCAGGGATGAGAACACTGAGGCACACAGGCTTGGGTGAGCTGCTCAAGCACACACTGGCCGCAGAGCCAGCCTTTTGGATCCCAGGGCTTCCACTCTCACCCCAGCCTGGGTTCTCCACCATCCTTACACAGAACAGCCCATCTTGCACACACGCAGAGGTGGTGGGGGCTGGTGGCAGGAGAGCATGGGAAAGCAGCACAGGACCCTGTGGGATGGTGCTGAGCAGGAGAGGTCCCCACCGCTCAGGTGGAATGATGTCAGCCGCCTTCTCAGGCAGGGAAGAAAGAAGTTAGCTGGTGCTGATCTGGGGTGGGGTCCACTCTCAGCCATTGCTTCAGGAAAGTGGTCCATGATGGGGAGCCCTGAGTTCTCGGCTCTGGGCTTGAATCTTGCCTCCATTTTCACTATGTGTGTGAACCGGGGAAGAGACAGGGACACCTGAATCTCAGTATGGCTCTCCTGCCTGGCTCTTACTCTCTGTGCCTCTGTGCCCCTTCCAAGCAGTTGTCCCAGAACAGCTCTCAGCCCTGGAAACAGGCTCAAAAGGGCCACTTTCTCTGAGACCAAACCCTCATAGGAATCCTTGTGGAATGTTCTTCCCAGCTCTGCTGCCCTCAGGGCCATGCCAAGCCAATGTCCAGCAGGGAGCTCCGTGGACACCCTAGCCCAGCTCCCCTGCCCAGAAGCATCTCCTGCCTGAATCTCTAGCCCCTTTCAAAGTTCCTTCTGGGAAGTCTCCCAGAAACCTCAGCTCCATGGTTCACTCCTGCTTTGCTTGGCCACACGGACCCTGGCTGTACCCCAAGCTCCACTCTGGGAGCATCTGTTCCTGACCATCAGATTCCAGCTATTCTCAGTGCTACTCGGGACCACACTCCACCTGCCCCCTCTTGTACCATCACCCAGGTGCTTTATCTCTGAGAAGCTGAATTTCCTCACCTGGTAATAGAGAAGCGCAGATGAATCTCCTCATTGGCATGCCCTTCCATCTACTCTGTGTGAACATCTACTTCTGTGCGTTGCCAAGGAGTGCGCCCACCTTCCCCTGAAGGTTGCTTTCCATTGTCTCCCAGGTACCTCCTCAGTGCAAAGGCACCCAGGAAGTGAGTGTGCCTGGGCACGCCTCTGCCTTTCATGGGGGATAGATGTGAAGAAAGGGATGAGGGGAGTCACAAGGGTCTTAGAGAGACAGGAGGACAGCAAGTTGAGGCAAGAAGCTCTCTTATGGGAGTGGAGTGGATGGATTAGGATGCCGTGGTGCCCCAGGTAACAGACAAGATGCATTGTGTCTCCAGGATGGTGCTTGTTCACTTCAAGCAGAGGTGGTGAGACCAGGTGTGTGAGCTGCCTGGAATGGAGGAGCCCCTTGTCCGGCAGTTGTGGCACCTGTGCTTGGGGGAAAGGCAGGAAGGAATGGGAATGCCGAGGACAGGACAAATCCTTTGCTCAGCCTCCAGGCTCCCATACCCTCCTTTATGCAAAACAGTTCTCCTGGAACCATGGAAGTGCAGGGACCCTCCTAGGGGCTTTGCTGAATTCCTCATGGGTGTGTCAGCCTCTGCCAGGCTCTGTACACTCGGCCAGGTGTTCTCCATCTGCGCTTATTGGGGAGTTCTGACATCAAGGTCCACCCTGGCCTTAAGCACTCAGCAGGGTGCACCTGCTTCCTTCTCCTGATGGCCCTTGAGGGAAGCTGGAGCGGGCTCCCCTGGGCCTTCTCCAAGGGGAAGAGAGGCTTTACTGTCCCCACCACCTTGGCCCTCTCATGCACCAACTTTAGGATCTTAATTCAGTCTGGAGGCCCCTGCAGAGCATTTGACATGGTCCCATGACCCCAGGAAAATCTGATTCGCAGAGTTGGGTGTGAGAGGGCCAAGGTGGTGGGGGCAGGAGAGCCTCTGCCCCAGCACTGCCTTCCAGGCTAGCCGAGAGAGAACACTGATGCTGCCACCTCTGCCTGTGGCACACCCCTAACAGTCGTACCTCCCTGGCTCTCTGAGCTGGCCCTTTGCAGACTTGTGCTTATGTTAAGGGCCATTTGGTTTCAATTCAGGCCAAAGAACGGAGTCATTTGTTGTCACCCACTCTCCAGCCTTCAGGAGCTCCCTTAAATTCTGTTTCCAATATATTCATAATTTGTCCCACATTTGGTGGCAACAGTGCAGGCAGGCCAGCTTCCTACCAAGGCTCACTGAAGCTTCCTGAAGGTTCACTCTCTCCCCATCCTCAGTTCCTTACAGCAGGCCCATTATGAGAGATGCAGGCACATTATGAGAGACTCAGGCAGTTCTGGACTTTACATCTTGGGAGCTGATGGAGGCCCAGGGACCTAAAGGCAGAGGCAAGGGCAGGCCGGAGGCTAGGAGAAAATCACAAGTGGGGCTGCAGCACATTCAGGGAGGGCATTCAGCCACCAGGATCAGCCTCTCCAAACACATAGTTTCTCTTGTTGAATCTTCACCACACCTGCTGAGGCTGCCTCTCCTGGCATCCCCCTGTTCCCTGGGTCAGCACCCCTCCACCTGCCTGTGAATCTGGGACCTACTCCATATTCCTCCTAACACCCCTGTCCTGCCAGACTAGCTGGAGGGAGCAGTTTGTGTTCTTTGTGACCCAGACCCTGGCTGGGCCACAGGCCCATCTCTACGTGCACCTGGGGACAGAGGAATAAATAAAGTGAGGCGGGGCACACCAAGGGATGCACAGGCTGATCCCCAACTGTCTGCCCAAGCCCATCCTCTTCCCTTACCACAGTGCCTCGGCATCTAGTGCAGTGTTTTCTCTTTGAACACTCAGTTCACTACCTAAATTGCTGAACCTGCAGTGTGTGATAGTCTTGAAATTGGAATCACAGAATTTAAACATGGTGAGCTTGGCTAATTAGAAACCTGCTGTACACATCCCTCTGCAAATCTAATTGTCCTACCTTTAAAAAACAAATCAAAACAGCACTATTTTCAGAGCTGTTTTAGGTTCACAGCAAAATTGAGAGGAAGGTACAGAGATCTCCCACACACCCCACCCCTACATGGGTTCAGTTCAGTTGCTCAGTCATGTCTGACTCTTTGCGACCCCAGGGACTGAAACACACCAGGCTTCCCTATCCATCACCAACTCCCAGAGCTTACACGTGTAGCCTCCCCCTTTATCAACATCCACCATCACAGTGGCACAATTATCATGACTGATGTATTTACACTGATATAATACACTGATGTATTTACATCATTATCATCTGAAGTTCAGAGTTCACATTAATTAGGGTTCACTCTTGGTGTTTTACATTCTATGGGTTTTGACTAATGTATAACGACATATACCGGCCACTAGAGCATCGCACAGAGTATTTTCACCATCCTAAAAATCCTCTGTGCTCCACCTATTCATCCCTCCTTTGTTCTAAACCCCTGGCAACCACTGATCCTTAAACTATTTGTCTTTCAATAACAAAGGAGCGAGCATACCCTTTAACTCCATAATGCAGTCAAGTACTCCTAAAACTTGTTCTCAGTGAAAAACTCAGGTATGGACATGAGTCTGAGCAAACTCCAGGAGACAGAGAAGGACGGGGAAGCCTAGCATGCTGCAGCCCAGGAGGTCACAAAGAGTTGGACAAGACTGAGCAACCGAACAACAAATGACTACATCTGACTTATTTCCCCTTGGACTGCTGTGGGATTAAATGGCACAAACTGTGGCAGGGACTTGTTCCGAGACTGAGACATGGTAAAAGTTCGGTACATGGAACCGCCACGATGGTAATTTGCTAGCCTGGGGTCTGTCCCTCTGATAAGCTATGAAGCTGGTGCAGGCCCCACTTCCTGGCCTCTGAATGTCCCAGGACAAGCAACAGGAGTGTCACTTGGGAACTTGTTAAGATAAATATCCAGGCCCCACCCTAGATCTGCCATCCAGAGACCCAAAGGGGGGCCGGGCAGCCTATGTTGTAACACATCCACCAGGAGGTTCTGATGCTTAAGTCTGAGAACCTGCCATCCAAGGACAAAGGTCCGATAACTGTAGACTCTGGGGCCAGGGAGATGTGTATTTTCACTGGACCTCTGGGGGCTTCAGCACCTTAAGGCAACAAAGAAGAGGGAATTAACATTTGCTGAGCACCTCTGAGGGCTTCACTGGTAGCTCAGATGGTAAAAACTCTGCCTGCAATGCATGAGACCTGCCTGGGTTCAACCCCTGGGTTGGGAAGATCCCCTGGAGAAGAAAATGGCAACCCACTCCAATATTCTTGCCTGGAGAATGCCATGGACAGAGGAGCCCCGAGGGCTACAGTCCATGGGGTTGCAAAGAGTCAGACACCACTGAGCAACTAACACTTTTTTTCTGAGGTTTAACTTCTCCTTTAAACTCCACAGCAACCCCATAAGGCAGGTCTTCCTCTCCCCTAAGAAAAGGGCTTAGAAGGGAGGCCAAGATTATGCAATTTCTTTGCTCCCACCACCAGGGGCCTCAGGGACATCTTCTCACAAGGTCCATGGATTCCAGGAAACAGGCAACCAAAATTTTCAGGTGATCTCAAGGCTGCCCCCTCTGCTCCCACACCCCACAAATTCTAGCCATTTACCTCCAGACTTTCTGCCCTACTCTGACTGCTCTGAGGATCTGGGAGAAGCAGAGAGAGTTGGGTGTGGGGGAAAGCACAGTCTGCCAGGCAACACTGGACAGGTCCTGCTGACCAGGAACAGTATTCAAGGGGACCAGAAATTGGGTGATGCAGCAGGCATGGGCAGGGGCATGCAAAGCCAGTCTGAGCAGGTGCTAAGCCTCCATGAGACAATCCCAGAGGTGGTGGGATTGGAGCGGGACTGCAGTATGACACTCATGAGCCCTTGGCACATGTCTTTCTTTGGGTTCTTCCAGCTTAAAACTATCTTTTAAAAAATTATTTTTTACAACTGTAAATCCAGGCTGGATGGTGATTCTCAGGTCTTTTCTTTTGATTTGAAAAGAAATTAAAATAAACACATTTGTGTTTGTGCATAGAAATCTTGTGACCATCGTGGCTAATGGGAGCGTGTCTCCTGGGCATGGGCGGGCCTCATCTCCTTAAAACCCACAAAGAAAACATTCAGGATTTCCCCTTGCTGCTTAGCAGAAGGCAGCTCTCCTCTACCCACGTGAGGATTCTCCATTTGCCTCCTACCTGCCGGAGCATATATCTAGAAAGGAGGGGAGTCAGAATGGGTCCTGGACCTAGAATTTGGGTCTAGGGACTCCACTGCACACTTGCCTCTCACTGGGGGCCTGATCGCCTACGTGTTGCTGACCGTCTCTGGGATTCAGTGTCTTCAACTGGCAACTGAGAATGCTGGGCACACGCCCTGAAATTTCTCGAGGTCTTCGACGGAAAAGGCCGCCCTCCCCACGGAAGGGCAGGGACTCCACAGGTGAGTCGCAGGTCGCTGGCGCGCGCGCCACGTAGAACGCGAATGCACGCCTCTGTGTGGTGTTTGTGCAGAAGTGCGGAGCGCGTTCTTTCTTATTAAACACTCCCAGGCTCCGGGTCTGCCCAAGGACTCAGCTGGCACGGGGGGCGGGTGGGGTGGGGGTGCTCCCTGGGGCGCAGAGCCTTGTCGGCCGCCAGATCCGGCGTGTGTCTGTGGGTCTCGGCCGCGGCAGTGGCCCTGGGGTGCTAGAGCGGCCGGACGCGGGAAGGCGGGGCGTCTGGGCGACCCGGGCGGGACAAGCGCTGGACGGGCGGGGCGCGCGGCGGCGTTAGGGGAGCCTGGCTCTGCCGCTGGGCTTTCGGTGCTGCGAGCGGGCCACCATGCTCAGCGTCCTGCACTTCCTCCGGAGCTTATTTAAGGTGAGACGCGGCATCCCCCTGGCCACTGCGGGCGCTGGGCGGCGTATGGCTATGCGCTGGGAGCAGAGCTGGTGCACGCCGCTGCGCTCCGAGCTTACCGCTGGGCGCCGGGTGGTTAGGGGCACCCAGGGCGCTCCCTGCCGCCCCCAACTTTCTAAAGTGCCGATCGAGAGAGCGTGTCCGCCCCGATGTGGGAAAGGAGAGGTGTCCATCAAAGGTAGGTTGGACGGCAGGCCAGGGTCAGCATTGGTGAAGTAGAAGCCCAGTGCCCGGCCTCCCTGGCACCTGCTCACCCTCGGCTCTCAGGGCACAAGTCAGCCTAGGCTCCTCCGAGCAGGACCACCGGCTCCGGGGAAGGACGGCTTGTGCCTGATCCAGTCGTGCCCAGGAAGTCATTGATATTTTTATTACCCAGGCTGAGGGGACCCGAGGTACCCAGGGAGCATATCAGCCGGGTTGGGGCATCGTTTTGAGAAAGGGATGTCTAAGCGCGGGTAGGAGAACAGGAACCTGGGGAGTTTTAGACTTCTGCATGAAGTCCCCCTCTGCCCAGGCCGGAATCTCCAGACTACTCATTAGTCAAGTTTCTCTGGGGCACCCTTACCTTCCATGCCCGGATGGGGACCCTATGGTGAGTAGTTGGCTGCAGATTGCCTACATCCGCCTCCACAGGTGAGAAACCTGGGACCGTGGTGGGAGGCAGAATGGGGTTGGCTCTGCCTGAAACCAACTGCATAAAAAAGAAGAGGCAAAGAATTGTTACAGAGTGACAGCCCCTCAGTAGGCAGCCAAACATTGGGGCCTGCCAGAGCATGGAACTGGCCATGGTGGGAGGAGTTGCTCTACTTGGCTCTGAGACCATTTTCTCCTAGAGTGCAGACTGAAGGGTCCAGGTAAAGGTCTCTGGCTCTGAGAGCCTTGGGGAAAGTGGCGGGAAGCCAAATGACCTAGAGATGCGCTTGCAGGAACCCTGCCCTCAGCCAGTCTGGAAGAGCAGGCTGAGAATCAGTTCACACCACAGGAATAATTAATGCATACAACATCAGGAGGGGAGAGGGATGGAGCCTTTCAGCAACTTGTATTAGTGAGTGATGTTCTTTGGTGTTCTTTGAAGAACAGGGGAATGTGGCAGGTGTCAGGGCTGTAGCTCTGAACACGCAGACCCCCCCTTATCCTCCTTTGCATTCTGATTCTGTTACTGACAAGCTGTACAGACTTGGTGCCATCACTTAACCATGCGGGTCTTTATTTTCCTATTTGACAAGTGTGGACAACAATTCCACACCTTTCTAGGTAGGTATGAGGATCTTATTACAAACCATACATGTGTTTCAGAGCACTGAGCCAAGGAGCGTGGTCCTTTTCCACTCATGGCAGTGGTCACAGGCCACCCAGGTGAGGGGAAGTTTGCTGCGCAGAATCAGGAGCACAGGAAACAGGCAAGGGTGACTTGGGAGGAGGTCACTGGGCCTCCCAGGGCCTTGCCTGCCTGCTGAGTGGGAGCCTCCTAGGAAGGGGGTCCTTTAACTAAATATTCTCATGGGACGCACTCTCCTCACATTCCTAGCCTGTCCCCAGCACCCGCTGCCTACCCTAGGGTCCCCAGAGTCTTAACACATCTCAGACCTCTCTCTGTGCATACCATGGGAATGAGTAGATGTGCCTCTCAAAGGATGTCCCTTTCTGCTGCCCTGCAGAGCCATCCTTGGGAGGAGCCTTGAATGCCATGGTAGGTAGTCCATTTCTGGCTGTGCAGGAATATCTTGCGGAGCCACCATATAAAGACCATTCACACGTGCTTTTCCTTTAGACACTGGTCATAATGAATGCCCCGTTGGGCCACAGGAGTGGGAAGTAGAGGGAACCACCTCCTGACCTCTCCTGAGCCTGGGCCTGTACTGACCACTTGGTGATAAGTAACTGACTTGGTTACTTGCCTGATCAAGAATGCTGCTCCATCCTAGGGAACTCAGATCACTGAAGTCCCACAGTCAGACTCTGATAATAGAGACACAGTCTCCACCAAGGTCCAGGAGCAAGAACAACCCATCAAACCTCAGTCCCCAGCTGAGACTTCTGTTGGGATTTGTTCTGCTCTAGGCACGGTGTGAACTCAGTCTTGTGACAGAGCTTCTCACAGTGCAAGAAGAGCAGAGAACCTGCTCGTGGCCTTTGGGATCACCCAGCAGATGAGTTGGAGCAGCACACCTAAGGGAAAATAGGTTGCTTCAAAAACCCAGACATCTGCCCAGCGCTGTGCATCTTCCTTGAGGGTCAGGTGCTGAAGTCCAGCAGCATGCCTTTCACTTTCAAAAGGCTTTCCAGAATGTTCCAGACAACTGAATACCTCTGCTGCCTGCCTGGATGTTTCACTGAAGTAGAATTTCTCTCTGTTTTCATACTATGCATGTTGCTCAGTCGTATCCGACTCTTTGCAACCCTATGGAAAACAGCCTACCAGGTTCCTCTGTTCATGGAATTTTCAAGGCAGTGATTGATACTGGAGTGGGTTGTCATTTCTTTCTCCAGAGGATTTTCCTGACCCAGGGACTGAAACCCCGTCTCTTTAGTCTCCTGCATTGGCAGGCAGATTTTTTCTTTTTTTTTTTTTATCACTGTGCCACCTGGGAAGCCTCTCTGTTTTCATTTTTAAATTACTTTTTATTGGAGAATACAATGTTGTGTTAGTTTCTGTTGTACAGCAAAATGAATCAGCTGTATGTATCCATATATCCTCTCTTTTTTGGATTTCCTTCCCATTTAGGTCACCACAGAGAACTGAATAAAGTTCCTTGAGCTATACAATATGTTCTCATTAGTTATCTATTTTATACATAGTATCAATAGTATATATATCAGTTCAGTTCAGTTCAGTCGCTCAGTCGTGTCCGACTCTTTGCAACCCCATGAATCGCAGCACGCCAGGCCTCCCTGTCCATCACCAACTCCCGGAGTTCACCCAGACTCACGTCCATCGAGTCATATATATGTACGTATATATGTATCAATTCCAATCTCCCAATTCCTCCCACCCCTCTTTCACTCCTGTGTCCATATGCTTGTGCTCTATGTCTGTGTCTCTCTTTCTGATTTGCAAATAAGATTGTCTGTACCATTTTTCTTGATTCCACATAAGTGCATTAATATATGATATTTGTCTCTCTCTTTCTGACTTCATTCTGTATGACAGTCTCACGGAATCCTTGCCCCACACTCTAGTCCACATCGGGGTACCTTGCTAATTGCTGTTCTCCAAGTCCTGTCAGTGTGGTGGTACCATAGACCAGCATGAGGTCTTTAGGAGCAGGAAGGTCAAAGTCTCTGCTCACTAAATTGTGGCACAGAATCAGCAGAGCCCTGAAGCAGGGCAATGAAGCTATGCTCTGCCTCTCACAGGGAAAGTGACTGATTTGTGCTGATCCCTACATCAGCAGTTGAGACAAGAAACACATATACACACAGGTACACTTTTTGCCAAATCCATGGACAAAGACTGTAATACATTTGTTCCATTTAGGGAGATTGCTTGTGGGTCAGAACAGGAGAATCCAAACAGTCGAATGTAAACTGGTCCACCAGCGTTTGCAAGGCCCCATGTCTTCCGAACAAGCCGAGCTGGGATGTTGAACAGGGCTGCAGTAGGGGTTTTCTGTCCTCCACTGCGATTTCTCAGTCGCCAGAGCTGAAGTATGGCTTTTGATCCCCTGTTTTGGACGGGTGGGGGTGTTCAGAAGCTTCAGTTAGCCTTTCTTCCCACAGTGTCTCCACGTCATGAGTGAAGGAATGGAGGTGGGTTTTCCACAGGGACTGAGCATGTCTTTGCCAACTGAACACTGTGGAGCTGGGAAAATCTCTGGAGGACAGACTCAGGATTCCAATGGGCTACCAATGAGGTGGATGCATGGGAAGGCTCCATTTATGACCTGGCATGCCTTCCACTTCTCGTAGGCCACGAATTCATATTAGAATGGAGCCAGTGTTCACTAACTTCTGAAATGTCCAGGTGTTTCTCTGTATGGAGCCTTCAGAAGATTCATAGTACTATTTGCTTAGGATGTTATTGCAGGCAACCAGCCTCCTCCTCACTGAAGGAATTCTGGATCTGTTGTCTCAAACCTGGGAGTTAGGCAAGGGACAATGAAGTTTAATCAATAAATATTTATTGAACATCTACTATCTTCCAGACACTGTTTTAGGCACAGTAAGAACTTTTTTTTTTTTTTTGCATTTTTTCCAAAATATTGTGAATGTGCTCAGTCATTCAGTCATGTTTGACTCTTTACAATGCCATGGACTGTGTCCCACCGGGCTCCTCTGACTTTGGGATTTTCCAGGCAAAGATACTGGAGTGAATTGCTTTTTCCTACTCCAGGGGATCTTCCCAATGCAGGGATCAAATCTGCATCTCCTGCATTGGCAGGTGGATTCCTTACCACCTCACCACCTGGGAAGCCCTTTCAGAATTACACAAGTCCAGCAGGACCCCACTGGCGTTGCCCATCCACTTCAGTCCTGCTACCCCCAAAGAGCTGTGACATCAGAACAGTCATTTTGGCTTCTGGCACTGTAATACTGCTTCTCATCTTCTGTCATCCAATCTGCCACTGCCCCATCTGCCACCACAAAAGACCGCATTTCTCACCAGCATCACCAGTGGATAAAGAATAGCGTCTATGGCTATTTTCCAAGATGCTGACATTCTCCTTGCCAAAGTAGGTGTCTGTGCCTCTGTGTCTTTTGGCTTTATAGAGGACACAGTTAGGGGGTTATGAGCAGATTGCTTTTGGTAAATCCACCCCAACACTCTGTCCCTTAAGGTATTTGGACTCCTTCAAGAAATTTCTGCCTTGTCCATTTCAGTTCATGAGCCAATATCAAACTGAGGTTTTTTTCAACCAGCAGGTCACGTGCTGGAGCACACCTTGGGTACTGGAACTAGCTTGCTACCTCCAGAACAAGTGCCTGCACCCAAGTTAACATTATTCCTGACCCACAGTGCTTTTCTTCCCTCCCTGGCCAGATGCTCTTACAATCCATTCCCATCTGTTTCCCCAGATTTTTGCCCGGCATGTTGGCAAAGTGATAATTTTCTGGAACATGAACCTTTTCCTCCATAGTCTGAGTTGGTAACTGGTTCCCGTGGCCATGCTGAGATAAGCCTCTGTCTTTTGTTCTGGAGGCAGGGAAGGGGGCAGGGGTGGACATGAGGGGAACAGGTCTCACTTCACAGGGGAAAATGATCATAGGTTCTTGCAGCAGTCAGAGAGAGAATCAGGGGCTGAGTTTGTGACTCTCCTAATAGATGGCCATTGCTAAGGCCAGGGGTCTCAGGCTTTTCTGGACAATGCTCTGAGTTTCATTCAAGGAACAAGGAAGCAGTCATTCAGATCCCCAGTCCACATGCTGAGAGAATCAGACTGGTCTTGGTGCAGGGTTATCTCAGGCCTGGGGCTGCAAAAGAGAGGAAATACTTTATGTTCAGTCAGAGAGTCCTGGGAGCTCAGGGGTTTGAGTTTGTTGTCCTCCATCTTTAAATCTGGCTGGGGCAGTTAGAAATGACACAGTCACCCCACAGTCCTTGAGATCTTCATGCCTTTCCCTCAGTTTTCATAGCAAGGTCATTTTTCCCTCCAAAGCCCCTAGTAAACTTAGACACAGCTGATTGAATTAGGGGTTCGCCATGCATGCAGTGAGGTGCTGGAGTTTCGTAACTTAATGCCCAATATATTTTCACTGCCTTTGGCCTAAAATTGATGGATTAACCAATCCTAGCACTTCTCCCACTGCTCCTTTCTTTAAGGGTTTATTATCTATAATCACCCTAGTAACAGTTTCTTTGTTAGTGAAGGCTCTTGGTTGCAAGACAAAAATGAACTCCAGTTAAGTGGAAAAAGAAAAGGAACTATCCTGTCAAGGTGTGGATAACTTCCAGGATCCAGCTTGGGCAGGGATCAGGAGAGGTGGGGCACAGTCAGTCCTGCTCAACAGGCCAACTGCTGAGGACGCCTCTGGCGGGGCTATGTCCAGACACTCAGCTCTGCCTCTCCTCTCTGAGAGTGTCTCCACCTTCCTCTTGCAGGCAGTTAGGTCTGTTCTCAAGAGCCACTGGAGCTGGGCCCAGGCTGCCCTCTGGAGGGTGGGAACAGAGGGGGTCTGCCCCTTTCTGTTTCCAAGACGGGTGGGTCCCAGTTTCTCAACTGTCCGAAGAGTCCCTCCGACCCCAGTCAGGACTGCTGTTCAGATGCTGGGCAGGGAAGCAGTAAATGCCCCCATAAAGTTAAGAAAAAGTCCCACCAGGTCTCAGCCTACCAACCTTGGTGGTGAGGGGTGTGTACCCCAGTTCCTAGGGGCATTTGCTAGGGAGTCACCCACATGTTTCAGCTCTTCTGGGTAAAGGTTACACTAGGCACCTGAAACCACAGACACTCTGCCCCTCGAAGAGGTCATGAGGAGGCTGTCCCTTGAGTCCTAAAGAGGCCGGTCCCTTGGGATGACAGAGAGGGACGTGGGCAGCTCTGGGAATCAGCTGCCTGCCAAGAGACCCTCAGTACCAATCCAGGGCTGCTGCTTTCCCACCACCCAGGACTCTGCCATCCTCGGCCATGGTGCTGCTCAGGGACCTGGTGCTTCTTCTCTGCTCTGGAGCTGTCTCTCCCACATGGCCCTTCACAAGCCTCAGACGTGGCCGGAGGCCAGAGGCCACCTGTGCTTTTGTTCCGGAGCCTCCTTCTGCTCCTCTGCCAACTCAGGGAACATCCCTGACCTCAACAGCTCCTCTCCATCTAGCTGTTCAAATTATACTTCTCAAACACCTCCATATTCTGAGTCCTGCTGTCTCCCTCTGAGATGAAGGCTCTGAGAAGGCAGGGCTGGGGTTTGGAGCATAGTGTCCTGGGAAATGCTAGCCAAACCTGAGAATGAGTTCACCTGCAGAAGCAAAACCTTGGCCAGGTCAGTGTCTCAAGGGATCCCCTTGTCCAGGGGACCTTAGCTGGCCGACCAGGGTTGTTGGTTCTAGAGACATGTATTCCCACAACCTTCACTGCAAGCTTGGGCCAAGCTCAGCTCGGTCCTCTGGACTCTGGAGGCTTAGTCTCCCCACGTCTGGATGCCTATCCTCCCCTTGGCCACCAGCCAGTCGCAGCAGTCCTTTCTGGGCTAGCCTGAGACTTCAGCCACTCTCTGTAACATCAGGGGGGTACTTTTGGTACTGTCAGGGCTTCCTGGCCCCAAATGTTTTGTTGACTTCTCCTACCAGATAGAACTGGGCAGTGTCCCAGTGTCCCGAGAAGCGCTCTGTCTTTCGGGAGTCCTTTCATGGTTTCCTCGCCTCTGAAATAGGCAATCTCCTCCTTGCCAGTTGTAATACTGTGAGGTTCATTGGCTGCTCCGAGGCCCTCCTGGGTAATCAATGTGAGCCGTCTTAGGAGTGGGGGTGGCACTGCCTGTGAAGCCTTGCTGCAGCTCATCTGTTGATCCATGTGCCACATTCAAGGACTAGTGCCCTGCCAAGGGTGCTGCCACACCACACCAGCTGCCACACCTTACCACCTCCTCCAGGAAGTCTTCCTTGATGCTTCCTTCTCTCCCCTTTGGACCCTTCTCTGTGTTGTCTTTGCAGCTCAGGTTCCTTCAGTCATAGGAGCATACTGAATTATAATTGTCTCTCACTTCTCTGCGCACATGTTCATTTAAATATAATTTTACTAAGGACCAACTGACTGTATATTTCCATTTTGTACTGTCCTTAGAAGATTCCATGACTACACATTATGATTTCCTTTTTTTCTCTAAGTTCCCAGCTTTTTCTCATGTATGACATGCCACAGACGATGACACAAAAACAAGCCATTTCATGCCCCATGTACAACAGTGCTTCCAAGTACTTAGTAATTAATGGATATACTAATTCAAAACTCATCACACTTGATATTGGGAGGTAGATTCATGAGTGTTCATTTTATTATTATTTCATAGCATATATAAATATATTTCTGCTTTTGCGTATCATATATTGCATGTGTGCATGCCAAGCTGCTCAGTCGTTGAGTCTCCTGCACTGGCAGGAGGATTCTTTACCACTCTGCCACCTAGGAAGCCTGTATCGCATATTGCATAATTTAAAAATCGACTATTTAGTAAACCAACCAGCACAAACAGGAAATAGGAAAAAAATAGAGAAATCCTCTTCTTGTTCTTAATGAACTGCTGTCCATGAAGGATCCAGCATGGGGTGGGGCAGGAGTTATCACCCAAGGGCTGCAGCTGAGCCCTGGATCTCTTTCCTGTCTAGACAGCTGAGCACTGCAGGTAGGAGAGTGACATTCAGGACTGGATGGAGCCGTGCTCAGTGGCATCTGATTAAGTAAAATGACAAGAAAATTATTTGAAGCACAAGTGACAGGTGAACGGACTGCTTCCTTCATGGCTCAGGCTGATGCAGCCAGGGCCCTCCGAGCCTGACATCCGAGGCTGCAGCTTTCAGCAAAGCTGCACAT